>NC_089855.1:3372500-3972500 GCF_036373705.1 Amia ocellicauda
AGCAGCAGATGCTAAACAGCTCATTCACAAGATGTGTGAGCAGCTGTCATCTGGTGGCTTTGAAATCAGACAATAGGCCAGCAATCTACCTTCAGTAATTGAACACTTACAGTACCTACCGAAGCGTGATCTGAAAACTCAGAACTGTGTCTCTCTCAGAGTAGTGGGGACCCTCAAGAACCTACTCTTGGATTACGCTGGAACTGCAGTACAGATGAAATAGGATATAAGCACCGATCAACAGAGTACCCAGAACGAACCATGAGGAATATCTACAAGGTCCTCGCTAGCTAATATGACCCCCTTGGCTATATATCTCCATATACAGCCAGAGTCAAGGTCCTAGTCCAAGACCTATGGAAGATAGAAAGAGGCTGGGATGATCCTATCAAACCTGGGAGCCTGCTAGAGTGTTGGCTTGCTTGGGAGAGTGAGCTCTGTGACCTACCAAGAGTTATGATACTGAGGTGTTACACCCCACCTTGTGCTGATGTGTTAACCTCCAAGAGAGACCTCCACATCTTCTGTGATGCTTCTGAATACATATATGGCTCAGTCGCCTACCATAGCACAGAGGACGAGCAAGACCATATCCACACCAGCTTTGTCATGGCTAGATTCCGTGTAGCTCCCAAACGTCAGCTCTGTATGCCAGGCCTAGAACTCTGTGCAGCCCTCACTGGAGCCCAGATCGCCCAAGTGCTGTGCACAGAACTTACGCTGCCTATCAGAAAGGTAATTCTATGGAGCAACTCCTCCACAGTACTCACCTGGCTGAAATCTGACTCCTACAGATACAGTAGGCACAAGAGTTTCTCAGATTCAGAAGCTCACAGACATCCAGTATTGGTGTTATGTGGATACAACGAACAACCCTGCAGATGACATTACTCGAGGAAAGTCCCTGCAAGAATTAAGCCAGCACAACTGCTGGAGACATGGTCCTCCCTTCTTGTCTCAGTCAAAGGAGACATGGCCATCAATGCCATCAGCTGAGCAGGGAGAGCACTCTGCTGAATTGAAGAAAATGGTGTTCTGTGTGTCTCCATAGAACAGTCCATCTGCTTTCCAGGCCCTGGTCAGTTCAACACATATCACAACCTCATCCTGGCCACCCATCAGTCCCTCAATGGGGCGGCCAACGGTGATGCCAGATCCAGATGGACAGCTGAATGCCAGACGGAGCTGGATAACCTGCTTCTACAGAAAGCCCTATTGGATAGCTTTACAGAAGAAGTAAAAACACTGCTAGTACTCATTAGAGTGGCAGGGAGGTTGCGCTGAGCTGAAGATTTGGACTCAGATAACATCCACCCTATTGTGTTGGACTCGAGTCATCCCATAACCAAGCTTCTCATCCAAGATTATGATTAGAGGCTACTCCACCCTGGACCACAGCGAGTCCTTGTGGAACTCAGATATAAGTGAAGAACTGCATGTCTTTCCCTGTGGGTCTGTGTGAACGAGGTCACTGTCTCACTGTGCTATGTACTGTGCTATAGTTCAACCCTGATACCTAGAAGAACAGGGTCTGATAAGAACCAGTTTTCACCAGCATACATCATACAAACCCCACTTATAGTAAACATTACATATGCCTTAATTCTTCCCGGTTTAACTATATATGGGTCTTCCTGAGCAGTTATTTTTTTCTCCTGTCTGGTCTGTATAAAAATGCCTGTAGTTTGTAAATTCTATAAGACTGTTCTTGAGATCGCCTCTTGATCCTCTTCCTTGCAGCTGCTTGTATAAAAACCTTTTGATTGGAGGTGCATCTCTCTCTGGATTTCTGCGATTCTTCATAAGTACTGGATACTGCGTGGCTGAGAGGCTATCTGTCGACACCAATACCACTGCCCACAGTGCCGTAAATGGAGTGCCAACCCTGAAGTGCCAAAGATGGCATACTTGCCTCCTTCATGTTTACGTCTGTACAAGCCTTGTTTCTGGTCTACAGGAGTTGACTGCTTTGGCCTGTTTACTATCAAGATTGGCTGGTGGTCAGAAAAATGCTGGAGCATTACATTAAAATGTTTAACAACCCGTTGTGTGCACCTTGACCTACTAGAGAGTCTGGACACAGATGCCTTCCTGATGGCATTCTGATGTTTCACCTCCCGTCGGGACAAGCCCTCTGAGATCATCTCTGATAGGGGCACCAACTTCTGTGGTGGAGATGCTGAATTATAAGCTAGTATTGCTGCTATGGAGCCTTCACTGATGCAGCAACTTGCCGACCAGAAGGTGACCTTCCAGTTCAACCCATCAAACGATCCGCGCTTCGGTGGACCTTGGGAGCAGGAGATAAAGTCTGTGAAGAAAGCTCTGTGTGTGGTGCAGGGTGATCACACTGTGTCACCGGTTCTCATTGAAGTGGAAGGGATTCCGAACTCCAATTCCCTTGTCTATGTTTCTTCAGATGGAGCTGATCATGATCCAGTCACACCCAATGTGCTTCTAATGGGACGTTGAGATACTTCTCTTCCTCAAGTAGTATATCCTTCCAACGATCTGTTGAATCACCATTGGCAGCACAGCCAGATTCTCGCTGATCACTTCTGGACCAACTTCATCAGACACCATCTTCCTGATCTGCAGCTTCATCAGAAATGGCACAAGGACTGCAAAGACCTGACGATCGACCAAGTCGTTATGATTGTTGATCCTCAACTACCTTTGTGGCCAACCGGAAGGGTTACAGAGAGCCAAAGTCCATGTCCAAGATCGCACCTATGTCCGTCTAGTTGCCTGACTTATCTGGCTTCCACCCCTCAATGATGAGGATGAGGATACTCAGAAAGACTGAATGACCAGAGACTGTGTTACAAATTTATTTCACGAATTTGGGGGCGGCTGTGTCAGAAAGTCTAATTTTGTGGCTAAATGCTGCCACCTTGTGTTCAGAATTCATTACTGTTTGGTTTATACACATCATCTCGGTGAGACTCTCTCCTTATGACTCATCATAGTTAGACCTTCCTTTGTATTAGCCGTCAGCCGAAAGCAAGGACACTGTGTATTTCTCTTTCCTCCAACATACCATGCGTCAGTGCAGAAATGACGGTTATCATTATAATTATGAATAACGTGTTTTGGGGTTTTATGTTTAAGCTAATGCTCTTTTGTAATGTTTATGTTGAATATTGTAAACATAGCAAAGTAACCTTATACAGTCCAATTGTCATATTCTGTTTGTTTACTTGATCAGCACAGTAAGTGCTTAAAATTATTATTTATTTGTTTATTTGCAGACCATGGATAAACACAGATAAACCACTGTTCAAGCATTCATTATTAATGGTACAATACTATTCTTTATTTAAACACTCTTGGGCTGCTATGAATACATTATTATTATTATTTGGATTATCTACTGGCTGAACCTGAATAAATTCACCTCTTCTGGAATTCCTCTGTCTCTCGTCTCCAGTCATCTGATCGTGACTCCTGTCCTTGGTCATCTGTTTAACTTTGCCAAATGAGCTAGCCTAGCGTAACGAGGTCCCTGCCCTGTCTTACACCAATAAAAAAGCTTTTTGATTGGTTAATACTCACAACAAATATCTTTGTTATTGGTTAAGACAGTTGCTATGTAGAATTGTCCAATAAAAAACATTTTAAATTAAGTATAAAGTGGTGGCGGAAGTTTGGGCTGAAAATCTGCCCTGTAGTCCTCTGAGGGTTAATCACGAAAATACATTTGTTCATTTTTTCCTATTATAGTCTTATTTTTGTATCATCATTGTAGTCAGTTTTCGTTTTGTTTCATTATTATTTACATTACATTTTTTGTCATTTAGCAGACACTCTTATCCAGGGCAACTTACATTTGTACCCATTTATACAGCTGTGCATTTTACTGGAGCAATCTAAGTGAAGTACTTTGCTCAAGGGTACAACAGCACTGCCCCACCCAGGGTTTGAAGAGCCCTAACCACAGTGCTGCCTTGTTTCAGTGTTTAGTACTGTTATTATAGGAAGAGTGTGTTGACATGGGGTGCTGCAATCAGACTTCAATCATTCTGCACAGAATCTGTGGAAAGTCTGAGCATTCATTGGCTAAATTGTCCTTTTCTGTGAGAATTCTGTGCAGAATGGCCACGTTCATGTAGCTCAGATTTCAAAAGTTCTGCAGAATTACAAATTACATAGCCACTTTTCCTTGAACAAGTATTTGGTTATTATTTGCATTTAGCAGGTGACTGGGCATTTAATGAGTTAATGAGATTAATAATGAGGTTATTTAATATATTTCAAACCATTTAAAGTGTTAAAATATCTGTAATTAAACAGAAAGAGAGATATAATCCATATTGAGCATTATATTATGTTTGAAATGTAGCTGTAAGTGGGTGGCACAGTGGTGTGGTGGTTAGTGCTGCTGCCTCATAGCTCCAGGGGTCCTGGGTTTGAGTCCTGACTCAGAGTGCCTGTCTGTGTGGAGCTTGCATGTTTTCCCCATATCTGTGTGGGTTTCCTGTGGGCACTCCAGTTTCCTCCCACTGTCTAAAGACATGCAGGTTAGGTTAATTGGCCATGCTAAATTCAGGTCTTGTGACCCTCACCAGGATAACTGGTTTCAAAAATGGATGGATGTAGCTACAAGTGTAAAATAATTCACTCAGACTCAGCTTTGTTTCTTTAATATTGTGTATTTGACATACAGTCACTGTGGTATTAATATTTTAAATATATCTCCACCAGTATCTGATCAGATTTTCCCTTGGTCAAGTGAAAAAATCGGAATGTTATTTATTGGCTTTTACTTAAATAAGGATCTGTATACTGTGTGTTTGTTAGTGTGAGATTGTATGTGTCTGTGAGTGTGTCACAAAATACAAAGTGATGCTTGTGCTTTGTTTCATGTGGGGACAGTTGGACACAGGGGCACATTTTGTGTAATTTGAAGAAATCAGTGAACTGGTTGACCTACACGGCTGCCTCTGAGTTTATACAGGCAAACCAGCACACACTATCTTTTTCTGTCTTTGCAAAACATGCACTTCAGTTTTCCTATTTTTTTGTTGAGGGATTTACAGAAGCTTTGGATTGGTCCCTGTTCTGAAATGGACAGACACTCCAGGCAATGAGTTTTATTCGGCAGCCCTGACAGTGTTCTTGGCACCCTGTGGAAAGACAAACTTGAATCCAAAGTACCTCTGAGCTGCTGCCTTGATCTTCTCATTCCTTAAGCTGTAGATGATGGGGTTGACCAGGGGGGTGAGAAAGTAGTTCAGCCCCCCAATGAAAACACGCCCATCGGGGGAAATGCTGTCCACTCTCAGCCCTATATACACCACAGCCGTGGAGACGTAGTACAGCACCACCACCACTATGTGGGAGGAGCACATGTAGAAGGCCTTCTTCCGGCTCTCCACAGTTTTCATTTTCACCACCGCTATTATGATCCTGCAGTAGGTAAACAGCACAAATACAAAGGGTCCCCAGGCACCTATCATGACAATCAACAGAGCTAAATTCACCTGGGCCGTCACATCAGCACAGGCTAGAGACATTATAGTGGGGTAGTCACAGACAACATGCAGGACATGGTAGGATCTACAGAATGGCACTGAACTGGCCAGGGCCACAGACACCACAGGGAGGAGGAAGCCCAGCACCCAGACTGTGGACATCATCATGAGGCACACCCTGGTGCTGATGACAGAGTTGTAATGCAGCGGCTTCACGACGGCCACATACCGGTCGTAAGCCATGGCCGCCACGAGGAAAACTTCAGTGGCACTGATTGAAATGAAAAAGTACATCTGCAGGAAGCAGCCAGTGAAGGAGATCCTGTTATTTCCCCACAGCACTGCCAGCAACTTGGGCATGATGGTAATGGTCAGCAGCATATCCAGGAGAGCCAGGTTACACAGGAAGAAGTACATGGGTGTGTGAAGCCGGGGGTCCAGGGACAGCAACACCACGATCAGCAGGTTCCCCAGAATGGTGGCCAGGAAGAGCAGCAGGAAGATGGGGAAGAGTGTGGTGTAGTGCTCCTGCAGGCCTGGCATTCCCACGATGATGAAATAGGAGGCTGAGGGCAGGGAGGTGTTGGGGTCACTCATGACACACAGGGTCTGTGAAGAGAGGAGGGGCAGCTGGGAGGGCAGGGGGACACTGGCTCAGTCATGCATTTCTCTATATTGAAGAAGAAAACACTCAATCGGAAAGGAACCAGATATTTTATTACTTTGATTTAAATCTCTCTGCACAGATATATAATATAATGCAATCTGTATAACGCATGGCCATTCAATATATTTAATTTAATTTTAAAAAGCACATAAAGATCACACATTTTCACATATTGCTTTTACCTGTGAAATTATGATTTAATGTGATGTTAATATAATTGAATGTTCCCAAATCCCAGTATATTGTATATACCAGGGGTAGTCAATTATTTTGTGTCAGGGTCCACATTTCTTCGTCAAGGTATAGTCAAGGGGGGGGGGGTCACACCTTCAAATGACCCTTTCCAATACACACACACAATTGTGTGAATTAGTAATATACCCCGTTGCTTATATTTAGTACATTAATTTGACAAAGTACACAAATAAAATGTTTAAATAAATGTATATATTAGTATTAAAACTGTTTCAGACCACTTATATTTTAATTTGTTAAAGATTATTGTAGTCATATAGATACAAATAATATAAACTTTCAAGCATTTTGTGTCTCATTAGATTCAAGTATTTACCATTTCCCTTTGTCCCACTGTGCACTGCACAAAATTAGTGTTGAAAAATGAGGGCAAAGATGATTGAGTAATTCAGGTCAGGGGGGTGTGGGGGTCCTCCCCTAGATGATTTTGAAAATTGAGACCTGAAATGCGAGATTCTGATTAATTTCAAAGTCGAAAAACTCAGCTCAAAATCTTCATGAAATCAGGCAGATTTGGAATCAAACATATCTTTGTTCACACCCACATATCACCAGCAAAAAATCCCATATCAACCGACATTATATATGCAAACTAGACGCGGTTTCTGGTGCTTGTCAATCACAGATCTGTGTCGGTGGGTCTCTGTGATTGAAACTTTTTGTGCCGCTCTTGCCCCAGTCCAGAGTATGTGCAGACACGGCGAACAGGGAATCTGCGTGCAATCAACTCACTAACTAACTAAAGGGAACACTATCTCTATATAGGACATCCCATATTAATAACATAAGTTGGTAAAACTGAGTTGGTGAAAGTAAACCTGAGTTGGTGAAAGTAAACAGGTTGTAGAAGGGAGATTTTGTCAAGGACTAGCAGGAATTGTGTTGCAGGTGGGGCCAGTTAAATGTGAATTGGGGGTAGTCCTAGAGATCAAGGTCCGTGATCTTCAGGCTCAGCTTGTTGATCTGTGCTATATTAGGGATATAGAACAATTGGTCAATCAGCCCATGAGAAAGATGGTGTGCATGACAAAACCTAGGAGAGTTAAGACTGTAGAGCAGGACAGCGTAGAGAACTGCTGGGTTACAGTAGGTTACAGTAGGTCGTAACCGCAGAAAAGGGCGCGCACAACCCTTAGAGACATCCCAAGAGCTAGAACTGCCCAACAGGTTCCAACTGCTGGACACCGAGTTGGACAATGACAGCTCAGAGGGTGATGGGGGAGGCAGTTGAGCACCAGAGCACCATGATGCTCCTTCCCCCCCAGAAGAGGGAGGTAGTTATAGTAGGAGACTCAGTTCTTAGAGGCATAGATCACACAGTGTGTTCTAGTGATAAGGAAACCCGCATGGTATCTTGCCTGCCTGGTGCTCAGGTTGCAGATCTCCCTAAACTAGTAGATGGGCTACTGGCCAAAGCCGGGGGGAATCCACTGATCATGGTCCACATTGGAGCCAATGACATAGGAAAAGGTAGGACAGAGGTTCTGCAAGATGCATTTAAAGAGTTAGGAACAAAACTAAAGAGCAGAACCTCCATGGTAGTTTTCTTTGAAATACTTCCGGTACCACGTGCCAGGCCAGGGAGACAGGCAGAGATTAGAAAGTTTAACATGTGGTTGAAATCTTGGTGTAGGGAAGAGGGGTTTAGGTTTATGGAGCATTGGTCTTTCTTCTGGGATAGATGGGACCTGTACAAATCGGACGGTCTACATCTAAACAGAAAGGGGGCTAATGCATTTTGAGAGCGTATGAGCAGAGAAATTGAGAATCTTTTAAACTAGGGACCAGGAGGGCAGGGAGCTCTGACAATCAGACATGTTCCTCTAAGGAAAAAAACCAAAGGGAACCTGCTAGTAAGAAAGTCCTGAAATGTTTGTACCTCAATGCCAGGAGTATAAGGAACAAGATGTTAGACCTAGAAGCCACAATGCTGGTATGTGACTATGATGTTGTAGGAGTGACGGAAACCTGGCTTACAGAAAATGATGGGGAAGAATATAAGTTGGAAGGATACACACAGTTTAGGAGAGACAGGCAAAATTGTAGAGGGGGTGGGGTAGCATTATATGTGAAAAATGACATTGAGGCAGAAGAACTCAAATTAGATTCCAGAAATGGAATAGAATCTTTCTGGGCATAACTTTTGAACTAGAGATGTTGAGGATTAGTGGTAGGAGTGTTACAGACCACCAAACTCAGATATTCAGTGTAATCAGGACTGCATGTAGCAAGGATGTGGCTGTTATAATGGGGGATTTCAATTTCCAAAACATAGACTGGAAAAGCCCGGTTGGGATGGTAAATGATTGCTTTCTAACTCAATTTGTCAGGGAACCAACCAGAGAGAGTGCATGTATTGACTTGATCTTTTCAAATGACCAAGATAGAGTCAGGGGGACACTAGTTAGAGAACCAATGGCAAATTGTGATCACAATATGGTTAGCTTTGAGGCATTCTTTCAAAAATCAAGGTCCAAGTCTAAAACAATGGTCTACAATTTTAGAAAAGCAAACCTTGAAGGTATGAGGTAGCACTTAGAAGATGTAGACTGGAGCACACTGGATACAGAGTTAGTTGAAAATGGATGGGTATATTTTAAGAATAAACTACTTGAGGCTCAGGAGAAATTTGTACCAAAACTTAGCAAATTGAGGACCAAAAAACACTGGCCAAAATGGTTTACTAGAGGTATGCAAAAGATATGAAGAGAATTAAAATGTTGTATAGGGCATACAAAAGGGATGGAGATGAAACAAAATACATAGAATATGTTGAGCTGCAAAAAGATCTTAAGAAAGGGATCAGGAAAGCAAAGAGGGAAATAGAAAGAAACATAGCTCTTGGAGCTAAAACTAATGCAAAGAGCTTTTTTCAATATTACAACAGCAAGCGGTCAATAAAGGAGAAAGTGAAACAGATAAAGGGCAAAAATTGAAGTATCTTGGGAAATGAACAAGATGTGGCAAATGTTCTAAATGAGTATTTCACAGAGGTTTTTACAAAAGAAAAAAGGGAAAATGTGCCACAAGTTAACAATCAGTCCAGTCAAACCCTAAGAGAGATCAGGATAAATGAGGAGGAGGTACTAAAGGGACTAGCAGAATTAAAAACAAACAAATCACCTGGGCCAGATGGGATATTTCCAACAGTACTTGAGGGAAATGAGGGGAATTATTTATAGGCCGCTAACTCAAATATTCTAAAAGACACTTAGAACAGGGGATGTGCCCACTGATTGGAAGACAGCAAATGTCATACCAGTCCACAAGAAAGGGGACAAAACTGAGCCAGGAAATTACAGACCAATCAGTCTCACCTGCATCACTTGTAAAATGTTGGAAAAAAAGATGAGACAGAAAATAGAGGAGCATCTTAATGAAAACCATATTCTTGGAGATAGTCAACATGGGTTTAGATGAGGCAGATCATGTCTTACTAATTTATTAGAGTTCTTTGAACATGCAACTGCAGCTGTAGATCTCGTGAAAGCATATGATATGATATACTTAGATTTTCAAAAAGTTTTTGATAAGGTTCCACACCAAAGACTGATCCTCAAATTGGAAGCTGTAGGCATTCAGGGTAATGTAAGTAGATGGATTATGAACTGGTTGATGTGTAGGAAACAGAGGGTGTCGATTAGAGTGAGGTTGTTAGTGGAGTTCCACAGGGATCAGTACTAGGGCCTGTACTTTTTCTAATCTATATTAATGATCTGGACTCTGGGATAGTTAGCAAACTTGTCAAATTTGCAGATAATACTAAAATAGGTGGTTATGGTATATTGTCAAAAGTGTAGAATTGAGAACAAGGGCAGTAATGTTCAGACTGTACAATGCACTAGTTAGAGCTCATCTGGATACTGTGGACAGTTCTGGGCTCCACACTTCAAGAAATATATCGCTGCTCTAGAGGCAGTTCAGAGGAGAGCAACCAGACTTATTCCAGGTCTGAAGGGAATGTCCTACTGAGAGACTGAGGACCTGAACCTTTTCACCCTGGAACAGAGGAGACTACGTGGGGACTTGATCCAAGTCTTCAAAATCATGAAGGGCATCGACCACATCAAACCAGAGGAGCTTTTCCAGATCAGCAGGGACACACGCACCCGGGGACACAAATGGAAATTGGGCTTCAAGGCATTCGAGACAGAAAACAGGAGACACTTCTTCACACAGAGAGGCATCACAATCTGAACAAACTCCCCAGCGATGTGACTGAAGAGACAATTTGGGAACATTCAAAAACAGACTGGATAGGATCCTTGATCACTTAGTTATTAATGGACACCAAACAAGCACGATGGGGTGAATGGGCTCCTCTCGTTTGTAAACTTTTTTATGTTCTTATGTTCTTAACATCCTATTGGCTAATAACTAAGAATTGCTGCGACTAGGTTCCACACTATAACAAGCACTGAGTGCAACAAACCTCTGTAACATTACATAAAAAAAAAAAAAATGGGGAAAGTTAATTAACACTAGAAGCGCAGACATTTCGAACTACCTTCAAGTGCCATACCCGGTCATTGTAACCGATAGCTATTTAACAACTGTGATATGATAATCAAATGCAAACCATCGTATAAAACTCATACGTTTTATTCATGAACATCAAATCCAACATTTACATAGCACACATGTAGTATTTAAATTGAAATATGATCCTGAAAATAATATTAATATTATTGCTATAAATAACAACACACTTTTTTCTAAATGTGCACACTGCAGTCAAGACATGAATAACTATATAGCCTACAATAAGCAAAAAGCTCAAAAATGGCATAAAATATGATAATGAAACAAGTGTAAATGTAAATATTGGAGTAATGCTCAAAATAAATATTTCAAAATATTCAAAAATAACTATTGCATTTATCAGAACATAATTGTACACTAAAGTAAACATTTTCAACATCATGTAAACTTTGTTTTCAACATATACTGCTTGTATTCACTGTAGTTTTGTACTTCAATAAACTATTTTCTATATATTTAGCCTACTTGCCCGACAGCTCGTACAGTCACACAGGACACGTTTCTGCACTTTCCCTGCATGAGCTCGTATCTCACACTGCATTTTGACACTGCATTTGGACCTGGCGTTTCACTCGCAGTGTTTTTACAGCACTGGCACAAACCCACGACTGATCTGTCATTGCCAGTATTACTGATGCCCCTGAATCAATCACATTCATATACACGGCATGTCCAAAACGAGCTCTCTTCAGTCTCCATTTCCAACCCATTTTTATTTGCGGGTAATCACTGTATCAGCTCAATCTGACTACAGCTGTAAGAAAACACCTGTAATGCTGTGCAATGCGAGTGTTTTTCAAGCACATGAAAGACTGTACACAGGTAGAGATCGTCACTGGAGCGCCAGACTGACTATATTGTAATGGGAAGGCAGGATTATGCGTTATATTTCAGTTATTATGTATTTAAATGACCGGTCAAAATAAACCGATTTTGGCTATTCTTGGTAAATGTGTTTATAACTTATTTATTTTTGCGTTTATGCAGCTAAAACGCTGTAGGCATGTTTAATACATATATTTAGGAAAAGTCACGAACGGGTTTGCGCAGTGTATTTAGGAACACAGAGTAATCAAATTTTAATAACCAAATCGGTCAAATTGACCGGCTCGGTGCTTCTAGTGTTAAAATTATTCTCGGGGTCCAGTCAAAAGCGTCTGGTGGTCTGGATTTGGCCTGCAGGCACCTATTTACTACCCCTGGTATATACATTGGCCTGCAGCTTCATTCATAGCCCAGAAAAAATAGAACAACACAACATAATAAAACATAAATATTTACATAGTGCATTATGTGTCCTGCTGAAGAAAGTCTAAGAATGTTATACTGTAAATGTTATTGCATTTCACAGAGCAAAGTCATGTTTGTCATCAATAAATTATTTAATTCCAGAAAACAGTCAAATTTATTCATACCTCTAAATCTTCTTTTAATAAAATCTACAGCCTGGGTTGGGGAGTAACGAAATACAAGTAGCGGCGTTACGTAGTCAGATTACAGAATTTGAATAACTGTATTTCTGTTACAGTTACTCCTGTCAGACGATATTCTGCTTACAGATAACTTTTTAAATGAGTAGGAGATTACAGAATATTTCTAGATCATTTACATGAAAGTGTACAAGTGAACGGGAATTGCCCGAATCTGAAGAGGCCCACTGTAGTATTTTTGCAACTTAGTTTTTATTTATGCGTCTCTAGCCAAAGATTCGGCACCATTGTACAACAAGCAGCAGAATGGAAGCCACTAGTCAGCATCCCAGCTAACACACAACATTTTACAACATTGTGGCAACATTGTGTGTTAAAAGGGATTAAGTCGTGGAAGTTCAGGCAAATGTTAACTTTCAAAGAAAGAAAAAGGAACAAATATTAAAGTACAATACAAGATGTGCCTACCACAGGACAATGTACTGTCTGCTTCCAAGGACTCAAAAATATCTGGAGGTAAGACTTTATTTTTCTGCTAATAAATACATAAATAAATAAATAAGTGTGCAGCTGTAGTACAATTATGCTTGAAAATGCGAGTAAAAAATACACATTTTAATTACATATTTTTTATGAAAGCATAATAAGCAAAATGGCAGAATAGTCATAGTATAACCAAGAACATTATTGATAGTTTGTATTTGCAGTAATAATGTATCCTATCTAAATTTAAGATACTTCCACGTAAGTTACTAATAGTTCCTGGGCATCCTAGTTGGTTCTGTGACCTTAACAATGCAATTCATATAATTCAAAAATAACATCTTACAACACGTTTATAGTCTAAAACAAAACAATCTGTGTTTTCAGTGACTGGTGAATTGATAGAACAATGTAATTAATTAAAATCCCCTTTATTATAGCAAGTTGCTTGATCCATGGATAAACACAAGTCTTTATAAGCATTTAACATGCAATTTACAGAGAAGATGCCTATTTAAGTTTTTAAGAAAATGCGTTTTACGACATCAGTGATTAGTAAAAAACTGAAACCAAGTCCTGCAATAAAATTATGGAGAACGTGATAAACCTTCTTTGACATTAACGCATTATTGATCCATATTAAAATGTGTACTACATTTTGTTTCACTTCTTTAACTCAGCTGCATTTTGTTTTTAATAAGGGAGAAAAAAAGTATTAAAAAGTAATGTAAAAGTATTCTGATTAGGTTACTGACTTGGAGTAATGTAATGGATTAGGTTACAAATAATTTTCAAAACAAGGCAATCAGTATTCTGTAACTGAATACTTTTTAAAAGTAACCCTCCCAACCCTTGGTACATCCTGCACAGGTCCTTGATCAATATACCTCAGTTACTTGAGGTTATAACAGAAAAAGAAACAAACCTGACCTAACTAATAAAATAACAAAACTATAAAAACAAAAAAAAAGCACTGCGGCTTGGGCTAAAAATACCTGCCCCGCCTGGAACACCCTATTTACAGAATGACAAAACAAGGATCTCCTTCCGGGTTCCGACTTCCTCTTTTAAGCTCTAATCTTGGGCCAGTCAATGGGTGCGGAACATCACAAATTAATAAAACCACTCTCCCATTCTTTCAAGTCAGTATTTTAGTATTGAAACCATTTACTCATAATTGTATTACAAATAAATAAATAAGTAAAATTAGCAGCCCGAATCAAGCAGAGTGAACTGACTTGCTATACTAGAGTGCAGTTGGGTCTTCAGTGATTCAGCCAAAAGCTGCACTCTTCTGCGCAGAAGCAAATCAATTCAGGAATTAGTTCCAATAAATCCTTCTGAAAGATCATTGGTGACCTTAGTCAGATGCGGCACAGAATCTGAGATTCGAGGATGACATTTAGCAACAGTAGTGAAAATGAACATGTGCCTGTTAGTGCTATGTTGCTGATGTAAGTGCAGAACAACGTAGGACAAGACAACGTAATTCGGCCGATGACTGTATAGAAAAGCAGCATTAACACATATTATTGAGACAGATTTTCACCAATACTATATTTTCTAAACATGTTTGTAAAGGATATCATCACTTAATCTGTTGAAAAGAAATGGGATCAAACTGAATCTGAGTAATTCTGTATTCTGCTTTCTGTAAAATATTCTATGAAGAAGAAAAGATCAAACCTTCAGAAGTCAGTTCGTGTCTGTGGTCTGTGGCTCTCAGTGTGGAGTGACGTTCAGTGCCAGGTACCTGGGCTGTGTGTCTGTTCACTTCAGTCTTCAGCTCCAGTCACAGCTCTTCTGGACCAGTCTCTGCACGTGTTGTTTTTTATGGGCGTCCTCTCGCGCTGACCCCAGAGGCTGCTGTCTGCAGTGCTGCAGTCTTTATTAACCCTCAGAGACACAGAGAAGGGGAGCACCACAGGGATCAGTCACAGGTACTTACAGTGAGAAGAAAACACTTTTATCAGTTCCTGAATCATCTTGGTGGAAACTTCAGAGACTGACATCCAAAGCTAACAGGATTAATTTAACAAGCACAACAAAACCAATCAAACAGAACAAAACATATACAAATCACAAGGTTAAAAATTCAAACTGACATACCTTTTCTGGAGAGTGCATTAATACTGAATTTCTATGATGAATGATTGCTGTGTTCACAGCTTTAAAGAATGAAGAAAACAGAAACATAGCACAGGCAATAAACAGCAAAGTAAAGCTATTGTCACATTTCCCAGCGGCCGCTGAAGCAGTGTGTGACAGGTGTGCATTGTGAGTGTGTTCTTCAGTCAGCTGTCAGAGGGGTCCAGGTAGGCCCTTGAGCCTGACAGCAAGCCTCTCTCCCAGGGGCTCAGGCACAGGCAGAGCAGACAGGCACACACCTCTGCACACCCTGGTGTGATCAGTATGTAGTGGATTTATAAATTCTCAGGATGAAGAAGTAACAAGTTTATTATAAATACATAAATGAACGTTAACATGGAGCCCTCCTCTCACATGAAGTGAAGAAACGAACTAAGGATGTAAGTTGGAGAAGCCTTTTTTATCCTCCAATAGACAATGGGTTGCAGTCTAATCTGTCGGAAGTGATTACATCTCTTTAATACAGTTGTACAAATAAATTGACCACATGCATAATAATTAACATAGGCCTGAGTTTCGTGACGTCCTAAAGGTAGAACCTGGAATTCATTAAAAAGACAACAACAGCTTGTCGACCTTAGCCAGGGCCCGGATGTTACAGAGGTAACTGAGTGTGACAGTGTGGGGGGTTGATCCACACTGCTGGGGCTCTAAGGCGCTGTTTAACTAATACAGAGGCGGAGATGTGGGGAGAAAAAGTGTGTTTATTATACAACAGTGTGCTAACTCCTCTGGAACTAAACAGTTAACAGGGTCCCTCTCTATAATCTAATAACAAATCAATCTAAAATAAAAAATATAATCTAATAAGCCTTGTCCAGCACAGATATTGTACTGAGAATATTTATAGATCTATTCGGCATGCATCTCTGAGAGACATTTGAGTTGCCAAACCAACAGAGCACATAAAATGTTAAAATGCTTTCAATGAAGGCTTTGTAAAAAAGTTAAAAGCTGCATTAAAAGATTAAAGCTTCCTTAAAAAATACAGAGGCAGTTTTTGGGACAGGAAGACTTTTTCCATATAGTGGGGACAAATTGCATGTCAAGGGATTGCTGAAAAATGTAGGTGAAGTGCATAGTGAACATAGTGATGCCACATTAATGCATACACTGGTTCAAAAGTGATTTTATTTATATGGACCTAAAATATTTTCCATTTTGTGGAAGATAATTATTTTGAGTGGTGATTTCAACCTTTCAATACTTATTTTTTGTTTGAAATGTTTTTAGTTGCAACTGATGGATACACATTTTACTGATAACATATGAAAATTCCTAATGACTATGAAAATATTAGCATATTTCCCTGCCAATGAATCTTACAATCAAAGTTTCACATTCAATTTAGTGTGAATAACAAGATAAAACCTACGTATGCAACCCCGGTTATCTGAAAAAGGAAGTACTACCCAAGGGGGAGGGGTTCCGCGGGAACCCGATTGGAACATCACTCTATCAAAGCTGCCATTGGCCCCTGCTCTCGTCACTCAGAACAGGTCCCTTCCCACTTCCTGTTCTATAAAACTTGACGTCTGCACAGGATCGTCCTCTTTTGCCGGGAGGCAGGACTCCCGCGCGACCTTGCAACCCTTGGGCAACCCTTGGGCATACGCAACCTATCGTTATCTTTCAAGTCGGAAGCACTGCCCAAGGGGAAGCGGTTACTGTATAACAAAACCGTCGCAAGGGAGGAGGCAGCGAGCTGATAAGGGAGCCTGCCCTGAGGTGCACCACTAGGGGGCCTTGGCAACACAACTCCAGGCAGTAACCTCAGGGGCCCAGTAGGGCCACACCTGAGCTGTTCAGGAGCGAGGACCATAGTCAAACTCTACCGGGAACTGTCTGCAATCAGCATATACAAAGCGGGGCTACAGAGGTTAACTCATACGCCCTCCGCTTACAAGAGCAAGGCCGGCTGCCCTACTAGTGCAGCTAGGAGTGAGGCCGAATCTACCTGCACAATGTCTGGCGCAGGCAATCAAGCACTTGTGTGCAATATCATGGCAGTGGACACCTGATCCAATAGGACCCAATGAGAAAAATACAATATAATACATAGCTGGCTAGTCAACAGAGTAGCCGAGCTGAACAACATACAATACATACATATCGTGTGACCTTCATGCTGTCAGCATGCAGCACAAGAGCATCCAACTCAACTAAACAGTACAGATTGGAAGAGCTCCATTGTACTGACAATTTATTATTTTTGTCATTTAGCTGACGCTCTTATCCAGGGCAACTTACATTTATACCTATTTATACAGCTGGGTATTTTACTGGAGCAATCTAAGTGAAGTACCTGCTCAAGGGTACAACAGAACTTTGAACCCACAACCTTCCACTCATGAGTGCAGAGCCCTAACCACTACTCCACAGTGCTGCCTGTATTAGGTTTCATACAAACGAACTATATACACCACGGGGTGCAGGAATGAACTCATGCGCTGCCCATGGAACACAGGAGTAGTTGACGCTTGCTGGTTAGACTGGCTAACGTAGGGCAACATTAGTTCTACTGTGTTAACAAAGGAACTATATACACAGCGGAACACGAGAGCCTGCTCATGGACTCTTGCACTATGGCACACAGCCAGAGCGGGCCACAGACCTGCTGACCAATGAACTATGTACACAGCGAGGCAGCAAAACTCAAGCGCTGTCAGCTGGGAACAGTGGCAGTGAGCTGCTGTTTAACACATAATACATATATACACATATATACATCACATGGTGCAGGAGCTGGCTCATGCGCCACACGTGGAATACAGGAGCAGTTGACACCTGTCGAATAGCGTAGCTAACGCAGGACAACTACAGCTCTACCGTGCGAATAAATTAACTATGTACATAGCGGGGCACTGGAGAACTCAAGTGCCCTCCGCTGGAGGACAACAGCAGCGGTCCCCTGCTCTATGGCGTAAAATTGCCAGAGCGGGCCACAGACCTGCTGACCAATATACAGAGCAGGGTACAGGCCGTACGCATGCACCACCGCAACACAATTACAATGAATGAACTATATACAGGGCGGTCTCGTAAGGCAACATGCCTGTAGGCCGCACGACAAGCCCCGGGAACACATCTACAGGGCTGTCCGTACATCCAGGAGCAGCTTGCGTGGGTGCTCAACTGGAAGGCATAGTCCGGTGGAAGGGAAAGACACGGTTCACTAGCTCCCTCAGGATGCACTTACAGGGGCAGACTGGGAGAGGAAAGGCAGGAGCCAGAGCCTGCAGGCTACTGGGGCTCGACTGCAGCCAAAACTAGGTTCCCAATGGAAGGGACCGGTCCCGTCACATCCAACCTGTAGAACCGGGCAAATGTAAGCGGCGAGGCCCAAGCTGCAGCCGCACAAATGTCTGCCAAGCGGGCACCTTGAAAAAAGGCCCATAATGTGGCAACGCCTCGAGTCAAGTGGGCCACCAGATGATCAGGCACCGGGGTCCCGGTAGACTTGTAGGCCATGGTAATCGTGTCCACAATCCAATGCGAGAGGCGCTGCTTTGAAAGCGCCTGGCCCTGTGTCCGCACTCCATAAGACACAAACAGTTGGTCTGAGCGCCGAATGTCCTTAATGCGTTCCAAAAAGCACCTGAGGACCCTCACAGGGCAGAGCAGGTGAAGCAGACTCTCTTGCTCTGAAGCGAAGGGAGGAGGATGAAAAACCATCAACTCAATAGGCCTGTTGACATGAAATGGAGACAGCACTTTCGAGAGGAACACAGGGTTAGGCCGTAGCGTGACCCTGGAGCCATCTCCCGCAAAACGGACACACGATGGGTGTACGGACAGGGCGTGTAACTCGCTCACGCGTTTTGCAGAGGTGATTGCCAGCAAAAACGCAGTCTTAAATGACACCAGCTTCAGCTCAGCTGAGTTCAGTGGCTCAAATGGGGCTTGGGAAAGTGCGTCCAGCACTACATCAAGGCGCCATGCAGGCAGTGAAAGGGTTCGAGGAGGCCGTAGCCATCGAGCTCCCTTCAGAAACTGCACAGCCAGAAAATCAGACCCAGGAGGCTCGGAAATCAATCCGAACATGATACACCGCCAGATACACTTTGAGCGTGGACGGGGACTTGCCCTGTTCTAACAGCTCTTGTAAAAATTGCAATATGACCCCGATGGGGCAATTCATTGGGTCTTGACCACCATCTTGGCACCAGGTGCTAAACTTCCACCAGCGGTAGGAATACTGCGACCTCGTAGAGGGTGCTCTTGCCGACTGAATACTACTACCAACTACAACTACCACGTCCGACAGACCCCAGGCAATCAATCGCTCCCGCTAAGGGGCCAGGCCCAGAGCTGGAGGAGGCCCGGATTGGGGTGCCAAAGCGTGCCCTGCACCTGGGACAATAAGTCCGCTCTCACTGGGAGCTGCCAAGGCTCTCCGTGGAGGAGGGCGATCAGGTCCGCGAACCAGAATCTGTGAGGCCACCGCGGGGCTATCAGCAGAACTGTCGCTCGTTCTCTCCTGACCTTCTCCAGGACAACCGGGAGAAGGGGTAACGGTGGGAACGCCTAAAGGAGACAGCACGGCCACTTGTGAGCTAGCGCGTCGATCCCTAGGGTTCCTGAGCGGTCTTGGACGGAGAACCATAGTGGGCAGTGGGTGGACTCTGCCGAGGCAAAGAGATCCACGTCCGCCCTGCCGAACCGGTTCCACAGTTGTTGTACAACAAGCGGGTGGAGGCACCATTCCGAGACCGGGGGGCCTCCCCGAGAGAGGAGGTCCGCCGCCGTGTTGGACAGGCCTGGGAGGTGAACTGCTCTGATGGAGCAGAACCGTGGTTGCCCCCACAGAAGCAGACGGCGTGCTAGACAATACAGTCTGCATGACCGGAGACCTCCTTGCCTGTTGATATAGGCAACCACCGCTGTGTTGTCCGTCCGGACCAGCACATGTCTGTACTGCAGGACTGGCAGGAAATGAGACAGTCCAAAGAGTACTGCTTGTAACTCCAGGATGTTGATATGGAGGGCCCATGCGGGCTCCATCCACCTGCCTCGGACTCCACGTCCATCGCAGACTACTCCCCAACCCTGCTTGGAGGCGTCTGTCGTCATGACTGCTCGGTGGTAAACTGGCCCCAGGGGCACACCGAGGGTCAAATTGTGAGGGCTCCACCACCAACGGAGCGCCTTCCAGCACGCCGGAGTGACTGTGACTCGGCGTGCTCGATTGCGGTGAGGGTGCATCCTAAGAGACCTGAACCACCACTGCAATGGCCTCAACTGGAGGAGGCCGAGGGGGAGGGTCTGTGATGCAGCCGCTAGGAGGCCCAGCAGCCTCTGGCAAAGGGACACCCTGACACGAGCTCTCAGTCGGAAAAGGGAGAGACATGTGTGTATTGAGGCAACTCTCTCTGGCGCCAGTGTGGCGAGCATGGCAACGGAATCGAGGCACAGTCCGAGGAACTGTGCCTGCTGAGTTGGTGTCAGGCGGCTCTTTTCTCGATTGACCCGAAGGCCCAATTCGGAGAGGCGGCCTAAAATCAGGTCTGTGTGAATCCGAACCTGCTCGCTCGAGTGAGAACAAACCAGCCAGTCGTCTAGATACTTGAGGACGAGGACCCCCTGGCAATGCAAGGGGGCTAGCACAACGTCCATGCACTTGGAAAAAGTGTGTGGCGCTAGCGACAGGCCAAAGGGGAGAACAGCAAACTCGAACGCTCGGCCCTCGAAGGCGAAGCGGAGAAACTTCCTGTGCGCCTGCGCAATGGGGATGTGAAAGTAAGCATCTTTCAGATCCACAGTGGTGAACCAGTCGCCGGGCTTGATGGCCTGGGACATGGTGCACAGGTTGAGCATCTTGAAGCGCAGCACCTTGAGGTGGCGGTTCAGGCGCCTCAGATCCATCTTTCTTGGGCACAAGGAAGTATGGGGAATAAAATCCCTCATGCTGCCCCGGCAGGGGCACTTTGCGGATTGCTCGCTTCTCCAGGAGAGCGGCGATTTCGACGCGAAGCGCCGCACACTGCAACGGGTCCCTCACTCGCGTCCACACCACGCCCTGGAAGTGGGGTGGACGTGTCTGAAATTGCAGGGAGTAGCCAACTGATATAATTTGGAGCACCCATGAGTCTTGGGTGCAGTGTTGCCAATTGGAGAGTTGCTGGGGGTAAAGGTGGGCCAGAGGCTGCTGGAACGCCTCAGGGACAGGGCTCAGGTGGTGTAGGAGGCAGGGTCGGGCCGGGTCCCATCCTACCACGAGCTGCCCTGGGCCACCGGGGGCCAGGGTGGCGAGCCTGGGGGGGCGCCTGCCTGCCAGTGAAATGCTGGCGGAGATCGGCAGGTGGGCGGGGCTGTGACCTGGGTTGTGGTCCGGCCTGTGGCCAAGGCTGTGGCCTGGGAGCCGCGGTTGGGGGGCCTCTTCGCTGGCAAGCTGCCGCAGACGGCCTGCGTTGCTGAGCCTGAGGTGCCACCGGGTACACTTGGGCCAGCTGCAGGGACTGCTCCCTCTCCTGGAGGGTGCACGAGAGCATCTCCTCCACAGAGCAGCCAAAAGTAAAGCTCGGCAAAATAGGTCGTCCATGAGGCGAGTCCTGTCCGCCTCAGGGACCCGCCATGCCTGAGACAGCCAAAGCTAGTGGCGCGCCGCCACAATGGCTGCCAAGGATCACCCTGTCGCCCTTGCCCCCTGGCGCATCACTGTGACCAGCTGATCCGCCGCCGCCGCTATCTCCGAGATAGCTCCGAGGGTTCTGCCAGCTGGGCCACATACAAGGCCAGCATGGCTTGGGCTCCAGCCTCATACGCCCTCCGGAGCAGCGTCTCCGTGACGTGACACTGCCTGTTGGGCACACTCTTTACTGCCGCTGCTAGCGCTCCTGCTGTGGAGGAAAAAGCCCTGTGGACAAAAAACCAACACAGCAAGCAGTTGGAATATATATAGCACTATATAACCATGACTATTATTTTTAAAAGGCTCTTCTTGTGAACGAAACTGAAACCAAAAACGCTGCCGGACCTCCGGTGCGCGGACGGGACATAATCGGGATTAGCTATCAATAATAACTAAACACACACAAGAGCCAGCCAGCCGAAATACGCAGTTTGAATGTTTATTACAAACACAGACACATATGTGGGGACAGTTGGATACAGAGGGACCTTTTGCATAACTTGAAGAATTCAGTGAACTGGTCGATCTACACGGCTGCATCTGCCCTTGAGTTTATACGGGCAAACCAGCACACGTCTGGTTCAGTCTTTGCAAAATTTCCCATTAGAACTGGCTTTATTCCCTTACAATGGTTGCATAATTAAAGTTTTGATAAACTGGTCTCATGTACAGATGAGTTGGTCCTGAAGGGCACAGATCTGAAAGGCAATCATCTCCCAACCCTTATTACTGCAGAGCCCTACAGCTCAGCTCATGGGGGTTATCAGCACCTTTTTAATTCTGCCCCACTTGCCCTTTCAGCCTCTGTTTGATTCTGTTTTTCAGTTTCCCTCCTTCTTTGTTGAGGGATTTACAGAGGCATTGACTGGGTCACTGCTCTGGAATGGACATAGAGAATCCAGATAATATGTTTTATTCAACAGCCCTGACAGTGTTCTTGGCAGTGTGTGGAAAGGCAGACTTGAGTCCAAAGTACCTCTGAGCTGCCGCCTTGATTTTCTCATTCCTTAAGCTGTAGATGATGGGGTTGACCATGGGAGTGAGGAAATAGTACAGCGCACCGATGAAAATGCGTCCAATGGGGGAAATGCTCTGCACTCTCAGTCCTATATACACTACAGCCGTGGAGACATAGTATAGGACCACCACCACTACGTGGGAGGAGCACATGTAGAAGGCCTTCTTCCGGCTCTCCATGGATTTCATTTTCACCACTGATATTATGATCTTGCAGTAAGACCACAACACAAACAGAAAGGGCCCACAGACAACCAACATGGCGAGAAACAGGGCAAAATTCACCTGGGCTGTCACATCAGCACAGGCTAGAGACATTACAGTGGGGTAGTCACAGAAACAGTGTAAGACATAGTTGGAGGTACAGAATATCACTGAACTGGCCAGGGCCACAGATACCAAGGGGACAAGGAAGCCCAGCACCCAGACTGTGGCCATCATCGTGAGGCACACCCTTGTGCTGATGATAGAGTTATAATGCAGTGGCTTCACCACGGCCACATACCGGTCGTAAGCCATGGTCGCCACAAGGAATACTTCAGTGGCACAGAAAGAAATGAAAAAGTACATCTGCAGAAAACAGCCTGTGAAGGAGATCCTGTTGTGGCCCAGCAGCACCGCGAGCAGTTTGGGTGTGATGGTAATGGTCAGCAGCATATCCGCGATAGCCAGGTTCCACAGGAAGAAGTACATGGGTGTGTGAAGCCGGGGGTCCCTGGACACCAGCACCACGATCAGCAGGTTCCCCAGGATGGTGGCCAGGAAGAGGAAGAGGAAGATGAAGAAGAGTATGGTGTAGAGCTCCTGGAGGCCTGGCACTCCCACAATGATGAACTGGGAAGCAGAGGGCAGGGAGATGTTGGGTTCACTCATGACTCAGTGGCACAGAGGGTCTGTGAAGAGAGGATGGGCAGCTGGGAGGAGAGAAGGACACTGGCTTAGTTATGAAGACCTATTAGCCAGGTTTTAGAGTCAGCGTTTTGTAACCATTAGCTTCCAGCAATTGTGATGCGCTACTGAAATGAAAAATTCAAATTTCTTCAAACTGGAGTAAGCATTCAGGCTAAAATGCCGAAATACCGAAGTATCCCTATAATACATTATTGAAATAAATTATAAATACTTAACAATCTACTACTGCTATTTATATACTGTACTGGTAAAATTGATTGATTTCCACTATGAGTTTAAATACAATCATTTGTTGCATATTGTGTGCGGCACGGTGACACAGTGGTTAGCACTGCTGCTGCACAGCTCTAGTGGTCCTGGGTCCGAGTCTCGGCTCAGGGTGCCGGTCTGTGTGGAGTTTGCATGTTCTCCCCATGTCTGTGTGGGTTTCCTCCGTGCACTCTGGTTTCTTCCCACCGTCCAAAGACATGCAGGTTAGGTTGATTGGCTATGCTAAATTGCTGTGTGTGTGTGTTAACCAGCAATGGACTAGTGTCCCATCCTGGGTGCATTCCTGCCTTGCGCCCTATGCCTGCCGGGATCGGCTCCAGCGTCCCCCGTGACCCACAAGGATAAGCGGTTTCGAAAATTGATGGATGGATGGATGGATGGATGTTGCATATTGTTTCTCACAATGTATATGTTTGTTTATTTATAACAGTAAAAACAAAGTCAAATCCACCTACAAGGGAAGATCAGAATATTTAATTGTACTGAAATACTGAAGTACTCGTCACTATTGACAATTATTATTATTGATGGTTCCTATGTCCCAATATACAGTATATGCAGTGCCCTGCAGAATCATTCATATCCCTGTATAAATATGAACAAAATATATCATATCAAAGAAAAAAATAGATTGAAGTATGTGTCCTGCTGAAAGAAATCTGAAGATTATTAATCTGTAATCTTATTAGCATTTCACAGAGCAAAATCATTTGTCATCGATACATTATTTATTTCTAGAAATATATTATTTACAATGTATCTTGAATATAGAAAAACATAATTAATGAATGTGATCTAATTGATTATGAATATATTATAATCATACTTCATTAAATATAATCACTTATTCCTCTGAGACGAAATGGGATGAAACTGAATTTGAGTAATTCTGTAGTAGAATCAGGATTTAAAAAATATTTTATGAAGAAGAAAAGATCAAACCTTCAGAAGTCAGTTCGTGTCTGTGGTCTGTGTCTCAGTGTGGAGTGACGTTCAGTGCCAGGTACCTGGGCTGTGTGTCTGTTCACTTCAGTCTTCAGCTCCAGTCACAGCTCTTCTGGACCAGACTCTTCACCTGTCGGTTTTTATGGGCGTCCTCTCGCACTGACCCCAGAGGCTGCTGTCTGCAGTGCTGCAGTCTTTATTAACCCTCAGAGAGACACAGAGAAGGTTAGTGCCAAAGGGAACAGACTCACAGGGCAAACACTTTTCTCAGTTACTTTCTTTCTATATATATATATACACCTGCAGCCTCAAGGCCACCTGTGACACAGTTCCCCTGCTTCTTCTACACTGCCAGTGTACACTGCTGAATCCCTCGAGGCTTCAGACAGAGAGCATGACTCCAACACACCTGGAGAGGAGACAGAGGCCCTCTCCAGAATGAATTTGGCAACCCCAGTTGCTTCTTCTCTCACAGCTTTCACTTACTAACTTAAGAACTTAAGAACATACAGAATAGTTCCAGCTTGCTGGCGGTGTATGTGGTGGGATCTGGCAGAGAGACGTAAGGCAGATTCGACCCCGGAGGTCATGCCAGAGATTGCTGGAGCTACCAACTTCATTCTGGAACTCATGATGTATTCGTTGCATACATCTGGCCATTCGCTGCTGTCATTTTCTGGACCCTGTTGCCCCCATCACTCCTGGCTTAACATTCGGTCCTGTAGTTGTCCTTCCTGTTTGTATTTAGCAGATGACGGCTCTGGAGCCTCCCTGTGTCTGTAGCACGCTTTTCTTCCCAAATGTTAGACTGGCTTTCCATCTGCATTTCCTTTGCCCTGTACAGACATTACAATGTTATGTTGACACTCTATTTGTCAGACTGATCAACCCATGCCATAGTTTTGGGGCCTGTCTTATAGCATTGTGGAAACACATTTTGTTCAGTCGTTCACTCTTTTTGTTTCTCTCCTCTGGCTTCCACTCCTTCAGCCCACTCCAACACTGCACAACAAAGGTTTCCAACTTCCTGCTTCCAAGCTGGCCAATCAGGGTCATCTTGCCAGTCATGTGCTTCCACAGCATGTATCATCTTCATGATTTTGAGGACTTGAATCAAGCCCCCACATAGTCTCCTCTGTTCCAGGGTGAAATGGTTCAGTTCCTCAGTCTATCAGTAGTACATTCCCTTCAGACCTGAAATAAGTCTGTTTGCTCTCTGAACTGCCTCTAGAACAGCAATTTCTGTGTGGAGCCCAGAACTGTACACAGTATTCCAGTTACATTCTTAACATTACTTGATTACACTTCTTTTAAATTCTACACTTTTGACAATAGACCCTGGAGACTCTGTATAGGAAGTTGAAGAAAGTGTTTTGTGATAATTATATAATGTTTTATATTAATACTAGCATTAGAAGTAGTTTTGTATACAGACTGAGCAGATTAGATTTAGCAGGACAAGTAAAGGGTCAACAAGGTCGATTTGTTAAAAACTCCTGTCAGTAATGAAAGATTACACAGTGCTGAAATAGCCTACAGATGTCTGCTGTGAATTTGTTTATGACTTAATCGTTTCTCCAGATAGGCAGGAATTGTTTCTGTTAATGGGCGATTGACACTAGGTAAATGATGACCATGGGATCGCATCTTCCTAGTGCACATCAAAGATGGACATCTGCTTTGGATCCATCACCTCTTCACGGGAGGACAGATCGTAAAACGGACCCGGACCTGTATCTTCTGATTGGATGAACGGCCATAAGATGTTACGTCATTTTCCTATAAAGCTGCACTCATGTTTGTAAACATTAAGTCTCACTGAAGGAATTATTCCTGACGTGGGGCTTCCGAGCCGCTTGATTAAAGTTCTATCTGCTTTATCTCGACGACTTCTCCACTTATTTCCGAGACGGTTCTACATACCCTAGCATTTTGTTTGCCTTTTTTATTGAAAACAGAAGTATTTACAAGTTGCCACAGATAGATACAGGAGAGTACAGGTGAGAGGCAGCCATCATGTTGTTTTCCTAGTTTCAGACCAGTCTTAGCATTGCTCATTTTAAGTTTGCCTTAATTGACGTTAGAATTGTCTGTAGTTTGCCTAAATTGAAGTCATTTCAGTTCAGCTTCTGAGTTGGTGAAAATAAATAAGCAGTAGAAAGATGATTTAGTCAGGGACTAGCAGGAATTCTGTTGCAAGAGGAGCCAGGTGGGGCCAGTTAGGTGTGAATTGGTGGCAGATAGACAAAAGCTACTTAAAGCAGCTGTTGATAAAGAGCTGCGCTGTTTTTCTGTGACAAAAAGTTGAGCAGTTGACTAGGGTACAGGCACCAAGAGCCAAAAATCAAATCTGACAAAAAAAGAAACTAACATTTAGAAGCATGTGGCCACTACAGTGTCAGGTTTGCAGAACGATTGCCTTCCTGGATGAGCTCATCCAAGAAGGTTTCATTTGTGAACGATGTCGGCATGTTGAAATCCTAGAGATCAAGGTCTGTGATCTTGAGGCTCAGATTGTTGATTTGCACTGTATTAGTGATATACACTCACCTAAAGGATTATTAGGAACACCTGTTCAATTTCTCATTAATGCAATTATCTAACCAACCAATCACATGGCAGTTGCTTCAATGCATTTAGGGGTGTGGTCCTGGTCAAGACAATCTCCTGAACTCCAAACTGAATGTCTGAATGGGAAAGAAAGGTGATTTAAGCAATTTTGAGCGTGGCATGGTTGTTGGTGCCAGACGGGCCGGTCTGAGTATTTCACAATCTGCTCAGTTACTGGGATTTTCACGCACTACCATTTCTAGGGTTACAAAGAATGGTGTGAAAAGGGAAAAACATCCAGTATGCGGCAGTCCTGTGGGCGAAAATGCCTTGTTGATGCTAGAGGTCAGAGGAGAATGGGCCGACTGATTCAAGCTGATAGAAGAGCAACTTTGACTGAAATAACCACTCGTTACAACCGAGGTATGCAGCAAAGCATTTGTGAAGCCACAACACGTACAACCTTGAGGCGGATGGGCTACAACAGCAGAAGACCCCACGGGTACCACTCATCTCCACTACAAATAGGAAAAAGAGGCTACAATTTGCACAAGCTCACCAAAATTGGACAGTTGAAGACTGGAAAAATGTTGCCTGGTCTGATGAGTCTCGATTTCTGTTGAGACATTCAGATGGTAGAGTCAGAATTTGGCGTAAACAGAATGAGAACATGGATCCATCATGCCTTGTTACCACTGTGCAGGCTGGTGGTGGTGGTGTAATGGTGTGGGGGATGTTTTCTTGGCACACTTTAGGCCCCTTAGTGCCAATTGGGCATCGTTTAAATGCCACGGCCTACCTGAGCATTGTTTCTGACCATGTCCATCCTTTTATGACCACCATGTACCCATCCTCTGATGGCTACTTCCAGCAGGATAATGCACCATGTCACAAAGGTCGAATCATTTCAAATTGGTTTCTTGAACATGACAATGAGTTCACTGTACTAAACTGGCCCCCACCGTCACCAGATCTCAACCCAATAGAGCATCTTTGGGATGTGGTGGAACGGGAGCTTCGTGCCCTGGATGTGCATCCCACAAATCTCCATCAACTGCAAGATGCTATCCTATCAATATGGGCCAACATTTCTAAAGAATGCTTTCAGCACCTTGTTGAATCAATGCCACGTAGAATTAAGGCAGTTCTGAAGGCGAAAGGGGGTCAAACACAGTATTAGTATGGTGTTCCTAATAATCCTTTAAGTGAGTGTAGAAGAATTGGTCAATCAGCCCATGAGAGAGACGGTGTGCAACCAAAACCTAGGAGAGCTTAGAGGAGGACAGCGTAGAGAACTGCTAACCGCAGATAAGGGCATGCACAACCCATAGAGACACCCCAAGAGCTAGCTGCTGGACAACGAATTGGACAGTGAAGGCTCAGAGGGTGATGGGAGGGCAGTTGAGCACCAGAGCACCATCATCATGCCCACTCCCATCCTGAAGAGGGAGGTAGTTATAACAGGAGACTCAATTCTTAGAGGTGTAGATCACACAGTGTGCTCTAGTAATAAGGAGACCCGCATGGTATCTTGCCTGCCTGGTGCTCAGGTTGCAGATCTCCCTAAACTAGTAGACGGGCTACTGGTCAAAGCCGGGGGGAATCCACTGGTCATGGTCCACATTGGAACAAATGAGATAGGAAAAGGTAGGGCAGAGGTTCTGCAAGACAAATTTAAAGAGTTAGGAACAAATCAAAAGAGCAGAACCTCCACGGTAGTTTTCTGTGAAATACTTCCGGTAACACGTGCCAGGCCAGGGAGACAGGCTGAGATTAGAAAGTTTAACATGTGGTTGAGTAGAATCGGGGGTGCCATAGGCGTTTCCAGATATTTTATGGCATGTTACATCACTTGTTTATAATACCTACGTCATATCCGGACGGAAGTGTACACCCATAGCGCCCTAACCCCCCACGATGAACCTGATGACCCCCTGATCCTCCTGTCCTTCTCTCTCCCCTAGCCCCCTACCTCCACCCACACTGATTAGTTCTGCAGGCCTTTGTTCTTGCCGGAGAGTGTGAATGTTCAGAGTGTGAATGTTTCAGGTCCTGGGGGTTGTGACCCCCCCCCATTAAGTTAGAATAGCTCCATTGTTTCAGTAATAGTTATCTATCTATCTATCTATCTATCTATCTATCTATCTATCTATCTATCTATCTATCTCTCTCTCTCTCTATCTTTTTTTATCTTGTTGTGAATTCATTCTTTTTTTAAACACCTTCTAGTAAAGGCCTTCTAACTGTCTTAAAAGTTCATAATATTTAAACTTAAGATATTGTTCAATTTCTTAACAGTCCCTTATCCTGGCTTACAGATGTTATTCAATTACTCTAGCCCTCTAAGTAAAGTGCTTAGGGGGAAAGTTTTTTTTAATTTATTTTAGCTCTCTCTCGCTCTCCCTCTCTCTCTCACGAAATGCATAACGTGAAGTCTGAGTTTAAAATGAATGCTGGGTAGTGGGTCCGGAGCCGCCAAGGCCACTCTCTTCTAAGAGGGCAGGTTATCGTGACGTGATTCACAACGAGGGGGTGTAGGGGTGTGAGTGGGTTGTGTTTTATGCTAATAGTGCCCTAGAGACAGGGGCTGCCTGCTTGTTGAAATCAAAATAATCTAATCATTCTAATCGATATAATTTATCAAACGTGTATCAAAAGGCCAAATAACTCTTTTGTCTGATCTAAACGCTTTCTGATTAGTGGCTACACGTTTTGATACCAAACACACCTGTGTCCCGTCAATAACCTGGGCTGGACCAGGAAGTAATTTTAAACATCCCGAGGCTTAGATAAAGCTGTTGTTGAAATAATGTTTTTAAAATGCTAAACATCCTATGCTCTGTCTTTAGACTTAAAAGATAAAACAGGTCCCCTAAAACAATGAACAGAAATACAACGGTTAGCTAGAAGTCTTTTGTATATAGTATTATAGGTCCTTTCTTTGAGCTTGGGGTAATTGTTAGATCGAATAAACTGTTGAAATAGTCTTAGATCGAGTTTCTATAGGGCTAGCTGTTTTATTTAATTAATTTTAAGTTTTTTGTACTTAGCCGCTGACATAAAACCTTTTTTTTTTTTGGACATCGAGCCAGGGGAGGCGCCACCTTGGCGCTCATTTGAATTATGCCGCCTAGAGAGCTGATTAGTTGTGGGTGTTTAACAAGGCGACTGAAAGTCTGGGGGGTGCCCCAGAAAATTGACCCCCACCGCAGATTCATAGGCATAAATATGTGGTTAGGTCTCCGTCTTGATGCATCATCTGGACCTCCCGAGTGAAGTGAAGTGAAGACCTCTGGTACTGAAGAACTACAATGGCCGGAAACAGCATCACAGACTTCGACTTGAACGAATTTTTCGGTAAGTCTTCAGATTCCTTTCATTGTTATGTTCTGTGTTATACACATGTTTTGTAAATAAGGATATAACCTCTGTTTTAAGAACTGTAACCTTATTTTACAGACAGTCAACAATCTTTAATACCCAACGCGGAGGCTATAATTTGGAACGGCTCTGTGATTAACGAAGGTAAGCTTTAATTGTTTGTATAGGAGCTTGTGTGTGTGTGGGTGTGTGCACGCGTGCATTGCTGTGTTTGTGCTTTAAGTTAGCTGTTTGTTATATATATGTTTGTTAATGTTTTGAATTAATTACACAGAGGTTACCGAAAGGATCAATGTTATCGAGATACTGAGAGAAGCCACCGTCCCTATACGAGAGATCTACAGACTACGTAAGAACTAAATTATCTTACATCACATTATCGGTACTTAATTGTCCCCTTTTATACAGCGGGGTCTTTCATAGTTTCATAATTTTTTTTCTTTTTTTTTCTTTAACAGCTCTAAGAAACGTGGTCCTAGACAACGAGAGACCATCCACTTCCAGAACGTGTTTAGTTTTACCATCAAGAGCAAGCAACTTTCAAGAGTCTGAAAAACAAAAGAAACGACTATTCGCTGAGGGTCAGTAATGTCCTTCAAACTTTAAGTCTTAAAAGGGTTTTGTTTGTTTGTACCACTGAGGCTTGATGGGTATTTTTATTTTTGGGTGGGCGGGTGTGTTAGTCTGATTCATGGATAGGTTGTGTGGAGAGTCTTGTAGATGACATGCTGGGGCATGTAGCATGGCATTGTTTAGAAATGTTTGTTTGAACACTCAGTTGGTTGTGAAATTAAGCTTACCGTCACAGATGTTTTAGTGAGTTTTTTGTAATATCTACAGTTATTTTGATAGTTTAAGATGTATAGAGATGTTTGTAAATTTTTTATACGTGTTATTATTATTTTTTTAGATGGTGAAAACACTCCCGAACCAGGAATCTCCGGGGTCAGGCGACGTTTAAACTTGGAAGGTTTGTTTAAAAGCGAAATGTTGTTAGTGGTCTATAAAGCTGTGTTATGATTTTTTTTTAGAATTTTATAGAATCGTTTATTATGAGTTTATTTACTGTTTGTATTTTATGTTGTTTTTACATGGTTCATAAGTTTTATAGCGAGCTGTATTTTATTGAGTTATAGCCTCAATGTGTTTTGTTTGTTCCTAAGGCTAATTTTCAAAGGTCTAAAAATGACCCTAGCATAGCGTTTAAATCATTTGATATAAATTAAGAGTTTGGCTGTTTCTGTCGCCTTAATGTTTAAAGATCTATATGTGATACTTTTTTTTTTTTCGCACATCCTAAGACTTGTGGGACAGTCATTCCGTCGATGATCTTTTGGGTGCGATTACTCCGACTAACTGGGGGGGAAACCCTGACGCCGCCAAGATCGCTGAGAGGAACCCCACCGATACATCTGGAGACACCGCCCCACCAGCGTGGATCACTGCAGTCCACGAGACACCCAGAGACACCTCCCCATCAGCGTGGATCAACGCTAGCCAAGGCTGGTTCACCCCGCAACGCCAGGCGGGATTCAGCAGTGTTCAGTCCGGCCCGTTACCGAACACAGAGAGGTACCCCCCGGCCGGTCCTGGAGACACCACAACACCAGCTTGGACCACCGCTAGTCGGTGGTGAATCACCCCTCAACGCCAGGCTGGTTTCAACCGCGTTCAGTCCACCCCGTTACTGATCGCCGAGAGGGACCCCACGGCCGGACCTGGAGAGTCCTCAACACCCGTTTGGATCAGCCTGAGTCGGAGCTGCTACACCACCCAACGCCAGTCCAGTTTCATCGTCACTCAACCCGCCCTCGATCCTGTATCCAAGATACAGGAGCAGTACCCCTGCCTACGCCAGATTACCCCCAGGTTTTTATGGGTCACCGCTCCCGACTCCACGATTGACCCCTTCAAATCCCGGACGGTATCCGCCGATGGGTGGTGATCTACTGAACCATCAACCCTATAGACCCGCATCGATAGACGAACGCCCGGATATAATCCCACAAGTGGCGCGTGCACAAAGCCTGGCTATAGAGGGTCAAAACATTATTATTAATACAGTTAATAACGCCATAGATCGAAATTAATGTTTTATTAGTGGTAAAACGACTCGAAAGTGTGGGATGTGCTGTTGTGTAAAATAAATAAATGAATAAACAAAAATGTCTGGACATGGTAAAAGAGCTCACGAACCGAATGATTATGATAGAGCTCAGTCCCCAAAAAGACCATCCAGAGAGAATGGAACCGTTCATGTCGAGAACTCAGCCAGCAATCCAATCAACCCGGAACTATTGCAAATGGTAAATGATTTAAATAACAGACCCTTACCCCCGATAGAGTTAAACACCCTGTCCCCTCCTGATTTGGTCGAATTGCCACTGAATTCCGACCTGTTGCAAATTGTTAATGATATAAATAACCTACCCCTGCCAATGTCTCCTATAGAGCCCCAGCCCCCATTACACCCTGATTTACTTGAAATGGTTGATGCTTTGAATGAGCTACCCTGTACAAATTCTGTCCCTGTTACAAATGAATTGGGGCCATTAGAACACCGGGGTTCTGCTGAAGCAGCCGGCGCTATAGAGCAGGATCTTGACATTAACCGGTTTGATATCTTTGAAGGTCTTTTACAGGCTTTAAATGAGATTCGTCAAAATGGTGGCTTTGCGGGTTGTGGGGGTGATGTGGAGGGATGTGATACTGATAAAGTGGTAGAGGGCAGGCTCGATGAGAACACGTGTAGTGAGGGTTTTGGGCAAACTGTTGACAATCCTAAGACGATCGTTGAACCAGTGATTATAGATAGACCGGCCTATAACAATTTTGAAATTATGCAGTGTTTTAATTTTGCAGAACATTTCAATTGCGATAATTATGCTGAAATATTCGTCAACATACACGATGCCTTGCAAAGCATGATTGAGCGGGTGGCTGAAAGGGTTAGACCTCGAGATGTTGTCCTGTTAGAACTGAGGGATGGGGACAACAAAATCTGTTTTGCGTACAGTTTAATAAAACTGATCAAACCCGACACCCCGGAACCCCAAGCACTGCAACAGGCCTTAATGCTTCATCAGAGTGTCGGATTGACCGACCAACAGATGGTTGCCTTTTCAGACATCTTCAAGTTTGATGAGAAATTGTCTTTAAAAATTGTGGTGTGGTACCGGTGTGTGATAAATGACGTGTTTTTGAAACTTCAGATGCATTCTGAACCCCACGAACAGACGCTGTTTCTCTTATTTAATGATAGTCATTACTTTGGAATTAAGAGTTTGACGGCTTTTTTGAGTTGTTCGTACATTTGCCCCTTCTGTTATGCTGCATTCAACGATAAGCTTAAACACTGATGCGCCGGTTACTGCAATGTTTGTTTCAGCCCCCAGTGTCGTAAGGGATTGTCCCCCACCATCCGCTGTAAAGATTGTTAAAGGATTTGTCTCTCAGCGTTCTGTTTTTCTGAGGATAAGGTGCCGAGGGTTAACAGCGAGGGTGTTGAACTGAGCACCTGCGATCAAACAAAATATTGCCCCAAATGTTGTTTCCAATACCGGTTTCATAAGGGCAAGACCCACAAATGTTCGAAACAGCAGTGTCCGCTCTGTAAGGTAGACCTAACCCAAATGCCGAACACCAATGTTTTATCCAGTCTGTTAAAAAGGAGCCACTGCATAAACTGTATGTCATTTTTGATTTTGAATGTCGCCAGGAAAAAGGGGTCCATGTGGCTAATTATATACATTGTATATACATGATGGATCGCGAGTGGGCGGCCAGCGGTGTCAGTGCTTTCTTTATAAAATACCGTAGTCTGAAATACCTCAATTACACGTTTATTGCACACAATGCTAAGGGTTATGATTCTTACCTTTTGATTAAGTATCTGGTGGAGAACGGGGTGACCCCTAAAATTAGGGGGTGCGTGTCTTCATGGAAACCTTTGACTTTCCAGAACGGCTCGAACCCCGGGAGGCATTATTTGGGGGTCGGACCAACGCCATCTGTTTACATTATTAGGTAAAGGCGGGGGAGAGAGTAGATTACTATGACTTCACTAGCTTGTACCCGTTTGTCAACAAGACTAAAATGTATCCCTTGGGACATCCAAACATTATTTATCACGACTTTCTCGACATCAGTCATTACTTTGGCTTGATCAAATTGACCGTATAGGTGTCTGGTGTAGCGTTGAGCTTGACAAGGCGGTGGAAAAAGGTTACAGAGTCGGTAACGTGTATGAAAAATCTGATACTCTTTTTGCCGATTACATTATGACCCACCTGAAAGGGAAGCAGGAGGCCTCCGGCTACCCCTCTTGGTGTGCTGACGATGCGGACAAAAAGCGTTAGGTTCAGCAATATTATGAAAAGGAATGGATTCAGCTGGATCCGTGTAACATAATGGTAAACCCGGCTAAAAGACAGATGTCCAAACTGATATTGAACAGTCTGTGGGGTAAGTTTGGGGAGATAAATAACCGTCTAAATACCACCTTGATTAAAAACCCCAAACAAAGTTTATAGAATTCATGTTTTCCAAAGAACACGATGTAGCCCACCGAGTGGCCCAGGTGCAATGGCGGACCCTAAAGATTTCCCCACCTGACAGGGTAACGTTAATGTGTTTATTGCGATTTTTACCATGGCTTACGCCCGGCTTGAACTGTACAACATAATGGACCAACTACAGGAGCGCACGCTCTATCATGATACTGACTCTGTGATCTTTCTCACCAGGCCGGGGGATTGGGTCCCGCCCTTCGGGGACTACCTTGGGGAGTTAACGAGCGAGCTTTATCCTCAGGACCACATAGTGGAGTTTGTTTCAGGGGGACCAAAGACTTAGGGGGACTAAGGGGATCACTCTGAACCATTGTAACAACAAAATCATTAACATTAAATCTCTGATGACCCTGGTCCAAAGTTTTGTAACCGAAAAAGACGCGCCTCCTCATGAGATTATTACTTCCGGAAACTGAATCTATCGGAAAATAAAAAGGGTTACACCTTGGAAAAAGTCGCACTATTAATTTAAACGCTAATTATATAATTATTTTTAAAAATCCCAGAGATAAACTACAGGTTACCGTCTTGGCTCGTCAAATGTACCCCAAACAGACAAAGTTCTTTTTGGAGGCTTTTGAGGACGCTACCAAAAAACCTTACGGGTACTTGCTCGCCGACTTAAAAGCACAAACCCCGGAAGACTTTTGTCTCAGAACAGGTTTGTGCCCTCCAGATTGGCCGGCCGTGTATGTGCTAAAGAAAAGGAAATAAATAAGCATGTCTGTTTGGATTAAAAGAAATCTACCACTTTTGCAGATGTTATTTGAGGGGAACCCGTGCCAGAGGAAAGCTGTGCTGGCCACGGCCCCTTCGGATTTGATAGAGTCCCTGTGCGAAATAGCTTTAAACATCTTGTGTGGAACCATATCCCCTTCTAAACTCAAAAAACAAAAAACGGCTATCAAGATCATCGCTAATAAGAAGTATTCTATTAAAAGAAAAAGAAAGAAGATCGAGATCGGTTTAATAATGGAACCTGCTCGGAAAATGTTTTTGGTCCCTCAGGAGCAGCTTGAAAAACTGAGAAAAAATGTTGCCGGACCAGAAACCCTCAGACAAACTGTCGAAAATAACTTGGACTCTGAAATGAAAGCTATATTAGCCAGGGTTGATTTAAATCAGCATTTCAAAACCCAATTGTATAGTGCCACGTTACAACGATATCTCCGTCTGGTTCGGCAGGGGGAAAAAGATTACAACACCTTAACTTTAAACATGGCCTCTCAAGAAAACGGGGTTGCGGCTGAGGGGACAGTGGCTGATAAGGGTTTTGATGCTCAGCCCTCTGTCATAGCGGATACCGAGCCTGTTGAGGGTTTTTCCTCCTTGCCAGAGGTCGATGTTGTAACCGATGTTTTGAGAAACATGCCTTCCAGAAGCAAAATAAATGCTGAATATATCCTGCACAAAATGGTTCAGAAACCGCAGGTAACGGCTTGGAATGAACAGGGTGAATTTGTTTTTAAAGGACAATTGATCAAAGGATCACATATGTTTGATCTGTTGAAGAGTGTCACTAGCACTAATAAGATCCCTGCTAGCTGCAGACCTGTAGGCTGGAATTCTTTCCTACTTGCGATGGCCTGTCTGAACATTCCCCAATCAACAGTGCCTAACCAGGAGACACGCCAAAAAATACACATGTGTAGAGAGGGGGAGGGGCTGAATGGGGAGCTAAAACCCCAACTGCTCATTACACTCTTCGTCGGGGGTCAGGTTGAATCCGTACAGCGTGTAGCCGCTGCAGTATTCCTGGCGATTGATCATCAGAGGTTGATCCTTGATCCCGTAGCCAATACTAGACTGTAATATTCCCGAACATTTCTGTTTTCAAAGTCCGGTTGAAAAGGCTTGGACGGCACCTGCACGCCGTCAACATACAACGCTATAAATTCTGCGTTATAATGTTTAAAGTTAAAGGGGTTCTTGTTGTAAACCCCGGTAAAGGCATCATTATCCACTAGACCTACACTCACCTAAAGGATTATTAGGAACACCTGTTCAATTTCTCATTAATGCAATTATCTAACCAACCAATCACATGGCAGTTGCTTCAATGCATTTAGGGGTGTGGTCCTGGTCAAGACAATCTCCTGAACTCCAAACTGAATGTCTGAATGGGAAAGAAAGGTGATTTAAGCAATTTTGAGCGTGGCATGGTTGTTGGTGCCAGACGGGCCGGTCTGAGTATTTCACAATCTGCTCAGTTACTGGGATTTTCACGCACAACCATTTCTAGGGTTTACAAAGAATGGTGGAAAAGGGAAAAACATCCAGTATGCGGCAGTCCTGTGGGCGAAAATGCCTTGTTGATGCTAGAGGTCAGAGGAGAATGGGCCGACTGATTCAAGCTGATAGAAGAGCAACTTTGACTGAAATAAGCACTCGTTACAACCGAGGTATGCAGCAAAGCATTTGTGAAGCCACAACACGTACAACCTTGAGGCGGATGGGCTACAACAGCAGAAGACCCCACCGGGTACCACTCATCTCCACTACAAATAGGAAAAAGAGGCTACAATTTGCACAAGCTCACCAAAATTGGACAGTTGAAGACTGGAAAAATGTTGCCTGGTCTGATGAGTCTCGATTTCTGTTGAGACATTCAGATGGTAGAGTCAGAATTTGGCATAAACAGAATGAGAACATGGATCCATCATGCCTTGTTACCACTGTGCAGGCTGGTGGTGGTGGTGTAATGGTGTGGGGGATGTTTTCTTGGCACACTTTAGGCCCCTTAGTGCCAATTGGGCATCGTTTAAATGCCACGGCCTACCTGAGCATTGTTTCTGACCATGTCCATCCCTTTATGACCACCATGTACCCATCCTCTAATGGCTACTTCCAGCAGGATAATGCACCATGTCACAAAGGTCGAATCATTTCAAATTGGTTTCTTGAACATGACAATGAATTCACTGTATTAAACTGGCCCCCACATTCACCTGATCTCAACCCAATAGAACATCTTTGGGATGTGGTGGAACGGGAGCTTCGTGCCCTGGATGTGCATCCCACAAATCTCCATCAACTGCAAGATGCTATCCTATCAATATGGGCCAACATTTCTAAAGAATGCTTTCAGCACCTTGTTGAATCAATGCCACGTAGAATTAAGGCAGTTCTGAAGGCGAAAGGGGGTCAAACACAGTATTAGTACGGTGTTCCTAATAATCCTTTAGGTGAGTGTATAATAACCTGTTCTGGGAGCTGCCCTAGAAAAATATTTTCTTGGTCCATCACCCGTGTCCCCGCGGGGATACTGTGGACTTTCATATAGAGCCTATCTATCGGGTACTTGGCATTTGCCGTCATTAACCCCTGCGTGTGTCCTAGTTTAACTGCTGGGGATACGGACACTTTTTTCACGAACAGCGAGGCCGATAATATATTCAGTTTAATTTTTTCAGTATCGGGAGTCATCAGACAGAAAGCATTTTTGCTCCGTATCATTTTAATTTTAATGTCTACACCGTTGAGCATGAGTTTTTCTTGAAAAAATATGTCCGCATGAATATGCCCCATTAGCTCAAAGGTCCGGCCTTCGGCTGAAAAGGCTGCTCTTTTTTGCAAACCCTCATTGAGTCCATCTGTATCCCTGTCATCCATAGCTTCTGGGGTGTCTTTGAAGAACAGGCCAGGACTGAACTGCTTGCTTAGAGTCTCCTCACTATAATTAAGGATACACTCCATCATGGCTCTATAGGGGTAGGTATTGCTGCTTTGACTAATGAGTCGATCACCCAGGGTCAAGTCCACTTGCGAAAACATGGTGGCCACAGGGTAAATGATGACACCAATATTGGCTGCCTTCACTGTTGCATCCCCATCCTCCTCATCCAGTCTGCTGTTGATTAAAATGACAGTGTTGTTCAAATCAATATAATCTTCCCCATTTCCTGCTATGAAAAACTCCAGAGGGGCCATTTCTGAAATTGCGGCAGAATCTCTACATGCTTTTATCTATACTCGTTTGGGTAAACGGGACTGTAAACAGGTCCAGTTCTGATTTAACGCATTCTTCCGATAGGCTATGGACAAAAGACATGTTTAAAAGATGTAACCTGAGGTTCTATTGGTCTTTCTTTGAGACTTTCTTTTTGCAGGTTTTCTCTTCTGTTGCTTCCTTCTCCGAGGGTTTCTGTGGTGTGTTGGAGAATGAGCGAGTCTTCGTTTTTTGTTAGCCGGGGGTCTTCGCTGCCCTGGTGGGCGTCTGCTGCTTCTTCTTTTACCCCCGCCCCTCGACATCACCATGAGTCCCGAACCCTCCTGATGCTCATGGCTAGCCGAGCGGTTCATAACATTGGCGAACACGTCACTAACAATGTTTTTAGCCACTGATTTCAAGTGGGGTCTGGCTATAGCAAAGCCTCTCTTTACCGAAACAGAATGGTACGTTGATATTCTGATCTGATTTTACTTCGATTGTGATGTTGTCAAAGTGTGTCTTTGAGACTGGTACGTAGTGCGGCTTGTCATAAGTAATTGTGATCATGTCATTGCTTTTACCTTTAATAAGTACATTTCTCAAAAGAGGAACGTAACTATTACCGACCCTCTGGTGGGCAATGATGTCCATATAGATGTAAAGAGTGTATAAACCACCCCTGATATCGGCCGGGAAGGGAGCCACCACGTCTGAGAATGAGTTCTCCGTGTCGGTATAGAAGCCTAATATACGTCTCAGGGCCCCGCTGGTTTGAATACTAATGCCAGGTTTTGACACAATGTACACTCGGTTTTTAATAGAATTGTAATATAACTTGAGGGAGGGGTTCCTGTCGGAGAACTGCTTATTCATCTCATCTAATATTTTATCCACACTGTCGTAATAACCCCCTTGGATCGTGAATGACCACTGATTCTTTTTAACATGATCAAAAACTGAGAAGTTGGCATCCTTATCTTGTAAAATAGACCAAGTGTAAGGATACTGTATTTCCGCCAAACCCACTTCCCATGAACCCCTTAGATCTATAGATTTTCCAAATTGCACTGTGTAACTGGATATTTCATTTTTAGTATATATATCGAGAGAGGAGTTACTGGGTAGAGTCACGTAGAAGCTGCCTGATTCCATCTTGAGAAACAAAAGTAATGCATCCCCGGACAACCGCGGGCATCTTGTTCTAAGGCTTGAATATCACAAACCTGTTGCTCTATTGAACTTTTCAGGCCAACCTCTCCATTGCACTAACACATATTTTTTCCGGTTTTGGGTTTTTTCCGCTAAAATCTTTTCAACTCTGAATACTCTATCTTTACCCAAAATATTTTTTTGTAACTCGGCCAAATAAAACATCCCTTCTATTTCCTCCCCATCATAGTCTTTTAACCGGTTCACAGGGGGGTCTCTAGCCAACTGCTCGGTAACTGTAAAATATTCATCAGAAAATGGCAAAAGGGTTGCACAGCTTTGAAACTCTCACCACATCCCCAACATTGAACTTATAAGTAGTTTTTTCTGTCTTAATAAAGGGACCGTATACATTTTTATATAGCTTAAAAGAATTAAAAGAATTACACTTGTTAACATCTATAGGCTTCACTTTAATGCTGGTGTGATATCCTCTGTTGTAAGTAAAATCCTGAACTTTATCAACATACTTGAACGTGTTGACAGCTGTAAAATATCTCCACATATTTGTCTTTATGGTGCAGTTAAACCTCTCTACAACCGATACCTTAAGCTCATTACCGGTGGTGAAATTATGTATATTGTGTCTCTTCAACAGATTCTGAAATTCTCTGTTGAGAAACTCTTTTCCTTTATCAGTCTGCAGTTTTTTAAGACACCAACCCTGGGACAATATATCCTCAAAGGCCCTTGTCACCACACTACCTGTTTTATTGCGCAGAATGCGGATCCATGCGTATTTCGATAACACATCGATGCACATCAACATAAATTTGTGACATTGTCATGTTTTGATAAATTTGACATATCGACTAGATCCATCTGCTATTGTGAGTCTATGTTAGTCACATAGACATGATTTCTTTTAAAGTTAATTCTGAGCGGTTTATGTAGGGTATAGGCATCTTGTGCCCTTAGCCATTCTGAAACAACATCATCCTTAGCCTTAACCCCAGCCTCAGCGAGTCCTCTTTGAAAACCTTTCTTACCAGCCAAACCACCGGCCTTGGCCGGGTTGTAGTACAGATCCTTCTTCTGGGGAGCTTGCCAAGTCATTCTGTCAGATCACACAACACAATGAGCAAAGTTTTTTAAACATGTTTTTTTTATTCCATTTCAGGCGAACAAAAACATTTTCAACGATCCAGACAAAAAGAAATCAGATGATTGATTACTTGTTCTATATCGACAACGACATGGTTTTTTATCTTGTAGGCACACACATTGGTTACATACACAAATAAAACAACAATATGGGCTATTTTAAAAGTAAACTAAGGTTTATTAAACATGATCAGTAAAAGTTCATACAGATAATGGTGAAAAGGACTAACATCCTTCTCGGCGCCCTCGACCATCTCACTCCAGTTTTAGTACCCCCCTGTATCTGTTACAGTGGCCATTAACTTTTCCAGGTTTGAAAGTTGGTCATCATCTACGGTTAAATCTGTAGAGAAAAGGCTCGCATTGGCTACTTTTTTGTCAAGCACATGGTATAATAGAGCTCTCAGGCTATCCACTGAGTGTTGATGGCAGATCCAGTTGCAGAAGCAGTCTTCCATCTTCCAGGTCCCTCAGTTCAGTCAGAGTCTGAATCGGTGGCGTAGAGCTCAAATTCTTTGCAGGTCTCAGCTTTAAATTCTCGGAAGAAATACTGTTTTAGCTTCCCGGCGGTTTTTCTACTCGGCTCATCCAGGTCATTGAACAGCTGATCAAGTTTCTCTTTTATAGACGGCTCATTTTTCAACTCCAGCAAAATCTCATCTATGATTTTCTGGACTTGCCCGGAGGTGGCCCGCAGGTGGGAGTAAGATAGTGCCTTGATTAGTGCCGGCTTCAGCCACGGTTTGTTCAGTCTTCTGTAAATCACATCGAAATAGTATCGGAAATAATAGGCCTCTGGTTCAAACAGACAGCTGTGCCTCAACTGGCTGGGGTGATTCACTTCACAACCCTGACAGACTGGTTGTGAAAATTCAGTTTGGTCGATGAGAACCGACAGAATATACACCAGGGCGCTTTTAACAACTCTGATTACCTCGACTCGCACGCCGGGCATAAAGCCATCGTCTTCATCACGCCCCTGGGGCGGTTCACAGCTCATTGGGTTGCTCGGAGGGCTGTGGGTTGTTTCTACAGCCGCCGGATGCCCCCTTCCTGAGACGAGTCCACGATAGACAGTGCAGCAAACGCTGTACCGTTCAGGAGCTCCTGAGCCTGTACACCCCAGAGACCAGTTTCGACGTCCATCGCAAAGGGTCCTGTTTCGTCTTGCGGAATCGGGGGTTGAGGGCCCGGAAGGTGGCCGCAGTCAGAGGTTTCGGGCATGTATACAAAATCGGGTGAATAGAACCAAGGTAGATCCCGGGGTTGGAGAGGATTGTAGAGCCTGTTGACATCCATAGCTTTCGGGTAAGACATTCTCTTTAAACATTGATCGGGGGGTGATGCGCTTTTAGTCTCTTTACTACGTCACGATATCCCGCCCTCTTAGAAAAGAGTGGCTTCGGCAGCTCCGGACCCACTACCAAACCCCCCAGCATTCATTTTAAACTCAGATTTCACGTTATGCGTTTCGTGACAGAGAGAGAGGGAGAGCGAGAGAGAGCTAAAATACATTTAAAAAAACTTTCCCCCTAAGCACTTTACTTAGAGGGCTAGAGTAATTTAATCAGTTCTAAAGATAAAGAATGTAAGAAAATAATGTGGTATATCGTAACATTTGTAAGCCAGGATAAGGGACTGTTAAGAAATTGAACAATATCTTAAGTTTAAATATTATGAACTTTTAAGACAGTTAGAAGGCCTTTACTAGAAGGTGTTTAACTAAAAAAAGAATGAATTCACAACAAGATAAATAAAGAGAGAGAGATAGATAGATAGATAGATAGATAGATAGATAGATAGATAGATAGATAGATAGATAACTATTACTGAAACAATGGAGCTATTCTAACTTATTGGGGGGTGGGTCACAACCCCCAGGACCTGAAACGTTCACACTCTGAACATTCACACTCTCCGGCAAGAACAAAGGCCTGCAGAACTAATCAGTGTGGGTGGAGGTAGGGGGGATAGGGGAGAGAGAAGGACAGGAGGATCAGGGGGTCATCGGGTTCATCGTGGGGGGTTAGGGCGCTATGGGTGTACACTTCCGTCCGAATATGACGTAGGTATAATAAACAAGTGACGTAACATGCCATAAAATATATGGAAACGCCTATGGCGCCCCCCATTCTACTTGGTTGAAATCTTGGTGTAGGGAAGAGGGGTTTAGATTTATGGAGCAATGGACTTTCTTCTGGGATAGATGGGACCTGTACAAACTGGACGGTCTATATCTAAACAGGGGGCTAATGCATTTTGATAGCGTATGTGCAGAGAAATTGAGAATCTTTTAAACTAGTGACCAGGGGGTCAGGGAGCTCTGACAATGGGACATGTTCCACTAAGGAAAGAAAACAAAAGGAACCTGCTATTAGGAAAGTCGTGAAATGTTTGTACCTCAATTCCAGGAGAATAAGGAATAAGATGTTGGACTTAGAAGACACAGTGGTGGTACGTGACTATGATGTTGTAGGAGTGACGGAAACCTGGCTTACAGAAAATGATGGGGATGAATACAAGTTGGAAGGATACACACAGTTTAAGAGAGACAGGCAAAATCGAAGAGGGGGTGGGGTAGCATGATATGTGGAAAATGACATTGAGGCAGAAGAACTCAAATTAGATCCCAAGAAACGGAACAGAATCTTTCTTGGTGAAACGTTTGAACAAGAGATCCAGAGGATTAGTGGTAGGAGTGAGTTGCAGACCACCCAACTCAGATATTCAGCAAGATGTTGCATTGTACAGTGTAATCAGGACTGCATGTAGCAAGGATGTGGATATTATAATGGGGGATTTCAATTTCCCAAACATAGACTGGGAAAGCCCAGTCGGGACTACAGAAGCAGAAATAGAAAAGGTTGAGATGATAAATGATGCAGGATAGTGCTCTGTCTGAATGCCAAATATATTATATTCCCACCATGGTTTGCAGCAAGATTGTGTAACCCATGTATGAATGCAGAGCCCGCCTAATTATTTCAGTTAAATCGGGTCCTGAGTATTCCTTGTCCACCTATTTATTGAGGGAGTAAAATTTCTCCCGATCAGTAAATGACTGCGTTCTAACTCAATTTGTCAGGGAACCAACCAGAGAGAGTGCATGCATTGACTTGATCTTTTCAAATGACCAAGATAGAGTCAGAGGGACACTAGTTAGAGAAAACAATGGCAAATTGTGATCACAACATGGTTAGCTTTGAGGAATTATTTCAAAAAACAAGGTCCAAGTCTAAAACAAGGGTGTACAAATTATAGAAAAGCAAACCTTGAAGGTATGAGGTGGCACTTAGAAGATGTAGACTGGAGCACATTGGATACAGAGTCAGTTGAAAATGGATTGTTATATTTTAAGAATATACTACCTGAGGCTCAGGAGAAATTTGTACCAAAACTTTGAAAATTGAGAACCAAAAAACATTGGCCTAAATGGTTTAATAGAAATATGCAGAAAAATATAAAGAGAAAGAAAATGTTGTATAGCGCATACAAAAGGGATGGAGACTAAACAAAATACATATGTTGAGCTGCAAAGAGATCTTAAGAAAGGGATCAGGAAAGCAAAGAGGGAAATAGAAAGAAACATAGCTCTTGGAGCTAAAACTCATGCAAAGAGCTTTTTTCAATATTACAACAGCCAGCGGTCAATAAAGGAGGAAGTGAAACAGATAAAGGGCAAAAATTGAAGTATCTTGGAAAGATGTGGCAAATGTTCTAAATTAGTATTTCACAGAGGTTTTCACAAAAGAAAAAAATGATAACATTCCACAGGTTAACAATCAGTCCAAGCAAACCCTGAGAGATCAGGATAAATGAGGAGGAGGTACTAAAGGGACTAGCAGAATTAAAAACAAACAAATTACCTGGGCCAGATGGGATATTTCCAACAGTACTTAAAGAAATTAGGGAAATTATATGGGCTTTGGGCTTTCATTCAGCGAGCGACGAGCGATCGAGTGAGACAGCGGACGTGCAGACGTGACCGGGAGTCTCTGCACCTCTGAAGTGCAGCAAGAGCAACAACAACAGCGACCCACACAGCGCCTGCGCCACGGATCTGCCTCCGAGAAGTGAAGCAAAAACAATAGCGGTACACAAAAGGGGATTACTGCTAATATGTCTTTATCTAATGCCATTTACTGTTTGTCGTGCAGCATGTTTACCATGGTTAGATCCGCCGACCAAAATGATAATTTCACTAGCACAAAATGCATAGTTAATAAGGAGTTGGCGGCTGTGCAGTTTCAGCAGGATCACTAGGTCTCGGTAAAGAGAGGCTCTAGAAGCGCGAAATCAAGAGCTACAGCTCCGGCGCACCAGTCTCCCATTCGGACCCTGAACAGATTTGAACCCCTCGGCGGCGCGTCTGCTGAGAAGGGGCTCATTATTGGAGACTCCATAGTTAGAAATATAAAGATTGTGTCACCAGCAGTAGAAGTAAAATGCCTTCCGGGAGCCAGAGTCTCTGACATTGAAGCTAAATTGGACGAATTGCCAGGCGGCACAGTTTCTACTCTGGTTATTCACGCTGGCACTAACGATATTAGACATAGACAATCAGAGATTTTAAAAATACATTTTACATCGCTATGCAAAACAGCAAAAAAATTATGTCAGAATATAATTGTCTCTGGCCCGCTACCAACATTACACAGAGGGTATGAGGCCTTCAGCAGGCTGTCCTCTGTAAATACCTGGTTGACAAGCTGGTGTGCATCAAATAATTTTGTTTTTGTGAACAATTGGGATTGTTTTTGGGAAAGGCCTGGCTTATACAGAAGAGATGGGCTCCATCCGAGCTGGAGAGGAGCGCTAATGTTATCTGATAATATAGTTAGTTGTTTAAAAACGTGACTCCTCAGAGCACCGGTCAGGCTGTAGGCTCGCAGTCCTACAATGCAGTCTGCCTGTAACTCCAAGCATAGCCTGACCCCGATCCTAGATCCCTGCCTGGGGGCATCCAATAAAGTACATAGTCCTGAGATTAAATCTTATACAAACAAAATGAATAGTTATCCTATTAAAACAGTCATTTGTCATAGGCTTGGATGTATTCCTTCCTCTCGGAGCCCTCGTTTCAACAATCTAATAAAAGTTAAAACTACAAGACAATTACCTGTTCACATTACTCCTCCCATGTATAAGCTTGCTGTCTTAAACATCCGCTCACTAGCTAGCAAAGCAGCCTTAATAAATGACACCATAACTGACACACACATAGATGTGCTCACCTTGACTGAGACCTGGTCAAGACCAGACAACACTATTCCATTAGTAGAAGCCTCCCCTAATGACTTCTCTTACTGCCAGAAGGCCCGTGCAACAGGCCGCGGGGGTGGCTGGCCACCATCTACCGCACAGACCTGTGCCTGTCTACTAAGCCATTAGACAGCTTCACATGTTTTAAAATTCACCAGGTAAAATTTAGGCTTAATCCACCTCTTCAGCTTATAGCTATTTATAGGCCACCAGGCCCCTATTCCTTTTTATGACCGAATTTAGCGATCTCTTATCTGACTTAACCATACATTATGATGAACTCATTATTTTGGGGGACTTTAACATACATATTGACATTAAAGACAACCCCCTCACTGTTAGTTTCTTGTCCCTATTGGAGTCTGTAGGCTTCACTCAGCATGTGTCAGGACCCACACATCATCACAATCACACACTAGATCTAGTTATTACCCGTGGGGTACAGATTCACAACCTAATAATATCATCCCAAAACCAGACGATTTCCGACCACTGCCTTATTACATTTGAGCTGCCAGGAGTAGAATCGGACACACAGGAGAGGAATATAGAAACTCGCTGCCTAAATCCCACTGCTATTCATAAATTCACTACCCTGTTGCCAAATGCTAGCTTTATCAAAAAGGATCTGAAGATGAATTATTCAATAATTTCAACAATACACTAAGCACTGCTTTAGATACAGTAGCCCCATTAAGGACATGACAAATTAAACCAACAAAACACTCACAATGGTTTGACGAACACACTCGCTCACTTAAAAACAGAATGCCGTAGATGTGAGCGTAAATGGAGAGAAGCAAAACTAGAGGTCTTCCACATGGCATGGAATGACAGTATAATAAGATACAAGCAGCCCTGTCCTCTGCTAGGTCTGCCTACTACTCCAATTTAATAGAGACGCATAAGAATAACCCGCGTTTTCTTTTTAATACAATAGTGACACTTACTAACCAGCAGGTAAAGCCTTCAGAGGTTATCCCCCCGAATTTCACCTGTAGTGACTTCATGGATCATTTCAATAGCAAAGTTAACGGCATTAGAAAACAGATAGAACAGGAAACATACACAGATACTATAGCCGACACATGCAGTCCTTCACAGCCGCTGCCTACCTTGGACTCGTTTAACACAGTAAATCACCAGGAATTGGTCTCCTTAATTACTAAAATGAAAACAACAACCTGCGCACTAGACCCTATACCCACTAAACTGCTAAAACAATCTCTTCCATTAATTATTCACATAATACACAATATTATTAATGTCAAACAGACTCCAATATGTACAGATTAACGAGAACCACTCAAATTTAACTGAGGTTAAGTATGGAGTCCCACAGGGCTCAGTCCTCGGACCTATACTTTTTTCATTGTACATGCTCCCTTTAGCTGATATCATTCGACGACATAATATTAACTTTCACAGTTACGCAGACGACACAATTATATCTGTCAGTAAATCCTAACAACACCATAGACCTAGAAAAACTAATGTGCTGTCTGTCTGAGATTAAAATATGGATGACAAAAAAATTGTCTTATGCTTAATTCTGACAAAACAGAAGTCATAATTTTAGGAGACAAAAATTGAACTGTTCATCATGCACTAACAAAACTGAGTAATGATAAGTTTAATTTCTCCCCTAAGGAGATGGCACGAAACCTGGGTGTCATCAGTGATCATAATCTATCTTTTGAATCACACATTCAGAATGTGTCGAGATCTTCCTTCCTCCAGCTCAGAAAGATTGCTAGACTAAAACAATTCCTCTCGTTACAGGACACTGAGAAATTGATACACGCATTTGTTACATCTAGATTGGATTACTGTAATGCCATTCTGTCAGGCAGCACAAACAGAGCTATTCCTGCACTTCAGTCCAAAATGCTGCTGCAAGAATCCTAACAAAAACAAAAAAGCATGAACACATCACTCCAATATTGGCTTCTCTTTACTGGCTGCCCGTGCACTACATAGACTTTAAAGTGCTCTTATTAACATTTAAAGCACTAAAGGGACTGGCACCTCCCTACCTAAAAGATCTCCTTATCGAATACACTCCAGGTCGGCCATTGAGATCACAGGAAGATAGTTACTTAGCGCTCCCTAAAATACACAAGAAAAGCGCAGGTGGTAGATCATTCAGTTATAGGGCTCCGAAGCTGTGGAACGATCTTCCAGCCAATGTAAGAGATGCCCCCTCTGTCTTAGCCTTTAAATCACGTCTGAAGACTCATCTGTTTAGTCTCTGTTTTTCTAGCCCATAGTGCCGCCGGTGTGCCATGGACATGCAATTGCACAACTGTCTTTGGAAATGTCCTGCACTGCATGACCAGTATCTGAGCTCGACTGCCCTCTTGTCTTCCAGCAACAACCTCCTCTGAGGGTCCAACGAGGCACCTCGTCCCCCACCATGGAAGTCTGATGAGGCACAACCCATCCCAGAAGCACCTCACCACGGAGGGTCAACGGGGCATTCACACCCAAGGTTTGATGAGCCATTGCAACCCAAAGCCTGTTGATGGTCCAAACCCTCCACCCCCGATGGCCAGTGAGAGGCCTCCTCCAGAGGGATGAGCACAACAAGCAGCATCGATAAAAAACATTCTGATCTCCTTGCTGCTGTAATAACTATACTGCCTGGAGGGGAGGCAACCATTAGGCCTAGGCCCTAAGCCGTGGACCCCCAGAGATTCATTTTCTCCTACATGCCATTCATAGGAGTTTTTTTGTTTTTCTCTCCTCCGTGCCTAAATGGTTTATTTACTTAAATGTTCACTCACTTTATTCTAGATCATGTAAAATGTTTACAGGTCTATAATTGATTTTATTGTATTTATGTTTTTTATTTTGCTGTATGTTTGTTGTATGTTTTCCAGTCTGTAAAGCGCTCTGTGGCTACCCTGCGAAGGGCGCTATACAAATAAAAATTGATTTAATTGATTGATTGATATACAGTGAGGGAAAAAAGTATTTGATCCCCTGCTGATTTTGTACATTTGCCCACTGACAAAAAAATGATCAGTCTATAATTTTAATGGTAGGTGTATTTTAACAGTGAGAGACAGAATAACAGCAAAAAAATCCAGAAAAATGCATTTCAAAAAAGTTATAAATTGATTTGCATGTTAATGAGGGAAATAAGTATTTGATCCCCTATCAATCAGCAAGATTTCTGGCTCCCAGGTGTCTTTTATACAGGTAACGAGCTGAGATTAGGAGCACTCTCTTAAAGGGAGTGCTCCTAATCTCAGCTCGTTACCTGTATAAAAGACACCTGTCCACAGAAGCAATCAATCAATCAGATTCCAAACTCTCACCATGGCCAAGACCAAAGAGCTGTCCAAGGTTGTCAGGGACAAGATTGTAGACCTACACATGGCTGGAATGGGCTACAAGACCATCGCCAAACAGCTTGGTGAGAAGGTAACAACAGTTGGTGCGATTATTCGAAATTGGAAGAAACACAAAATAACTGTCAGTCTCCCTCGGTCTGGGGCTCCATGCAAGATCTCACCTCGTGGAGTTTCAATAATCATGAGAACGGTGAGGAATCAGCCCAGAACTACACGGGAGGATCTTGTTAATGATCTCAAGGCAGCTGGGACCATAGTCACCAAGAAAACAATTGGTAACACACTATGCCATGAAGGACTGAAATCCTGCAGCACCCGCAAGGTCCCCCTGTTCAAGAAAGCACATGTACAGGCCCGTCTGAAGTTTGCCAATGAACATCTGAATGATTCAGAGGAGAACTGGGTGAAAGTGTTGGGGTCAGATGAGACCAAAATCGAGCTCTTTGGCATCAACTCAACTCGCCGTGTTTGGAGGAGGAGGAATGACCCCAAGAACACCATCCCCACCGTCAAACATGGAGGTGGAAACATTATGCTTTGGGGGTGTTTTTCTGCTAAGGGGACAGGACAACTGCACCGCATCAAAGGGACGATGGACGGGGCCATGTACCATCAAATCTTGGGTGAGAACCTCCTTCCCTCAGCCAGGGCATTGAAAATTGGTCGTGGATGGGTATTCCAGCATGACAATGATGTGTGCAAACCTGGTGGCCAACTACAAGAAACGTCTGGAGTCTGTAGGCTTCACTCAGCATGTGTCAGGACCCACACATCATCACAATCACACACTAGATCTAGTTATTACCCGTGGGGTACAGATTCACAACCTAATAATATCATCCCAAAACCAGACGATTTCCAACCACTGCCTTATTACATTTGAGCTGCCAGGAGTAGAATCGGACACACAGGAGAGGAATATAGAAACTCGCTGCCTAAATCCCACTGCTATTCATAAATTCACTACCCTGTTGCCAAATGCTAGCTTTATCAAAAAGGATCTGAAGATGAATTATTCAATAATTTCAACAATACACTAAGCACTGCTTTAGATACAGTAGCCCCATTAAGGACATGACAAATTAAACCAACAAAACACTCACCATGGTTTGACGAACACACTCGCTCACTTAAAAACAGAATGCCGTAGATGTGAGCGTAAATGGAGAGAAGCAAAACTAGAGGTCTTCCACATGGCATGGAATGACAGTATAATAAGATACAAGCAGCCCTGTCCTCTGCTAGGTCTGCCTACTACTCCAATTTAACAGAGACGCATAAGAATAACCCGCGTTTTCTTTTTAATACAATAGTGACACTTACTAACCAGCAGGTAAAGCCTTCAGAGGTTATCCCCCCGAATTTCACCTGTAGTGACTTCATGGATCATTTCAATAGCAAAGTTAACGGCATTAGAAAACAGATAGAACAGGAAACATACACAGATACTATAGCCGACACATGCAGTCCTTCACAGCCCCTGCCTACCTTGGACTCGTTTAACATAGTAAATCACCAGGAATTGGTCTCCTTAATTACTAAAATGAAAACAACAACCTGCGCACTAGACCCTATACCCACTAAACTGCTAAAACAATCTCTTCCATTAATTATTCACATAATACACAATATTATTAATGTCAAACAGACTCCAATATGTACAGATTAACGAGAACCACTCAAATTTAACTGAGGTTAAGTATGGAGTCCCACAGGGCTCAGTCCTCGGACCTATACTTTTTTCATTGTACATGCTCCCTTTAGCTGATATCATTCGACGACATAATATTAACTTTCACAGTTACGCAGACGACACAATTATATCTGTCAGTAAATCCTAACAACACCATAGACCTAGAAAAACTAATGTGCTGTCTGTCTGAGATTAAAATATGGATGACAAAAACATTTCTTATGCTTAATTCTGACAAAACAGAAGTCATAATTTTAGGAGACAAAAATTGAACTGTTCATCATGCACTAAAAAAACTGAGTAATGATAAGTTTAATTTCTCCCCTAAGGAGATGGCACGAAACCTGGGTGTCATCAGTGATCATAATCTATCTTTTGAATCACACATTCAGAATGTGTCGAGATCTTCCTTCCTCCAGCTCAGAAAGATTGCTAGACTAAAACAATTCCTCTCATTACAGGACACTGAGAAATTGATACACGCATTTGTTACATCTAGATTGGATTACTGTAATGCCATTCTGTCAGGCAGCACAAACAGAGCTATTCCTGCACTTCAGTCCAAAATGCTGCTGCAAGAATCCTAACAAAAACAAAAAAGCATGAACACATCACTCCAATATTGGCTTCTCTTTACTGGCTGCCCGTGCACTACATAGACTTTAAAGTGCTCTTATTAACATTTAAAGCACTAAAGGGACTGGCACTTCCCTACCTAAAAGATCTCCTTATCGAATACACTCCAGGTCGGCCATTGAGATCACAGGAAGCCAGTTACTTAGCGCTCCCTAAAATACACAAGAAAAGCGCAGGTGGTAGATCATTCAGTTATAGGGCTCCGAAGCTGTGGAACGATCTTCCAGCCAATGTAAGAGATGCCCCCTCTGTCTTAGCCTTTAAATCACGTCTGAAGACTCATCTGTTTAGTCTCTGTTTTTCTAGCCCATAGTGCCGCCGGTGTGCCATGGACATGCAATTGCACAACTGTCTTTGGAAATGTCCTGCACTGCATGACCAGTATCTGAGCTCGACTGCCCTCTTGTCTTCCAGCAACAACCTCCTCTGAGGGTCCAACGAGGCACCTCGTCCCCCACCATGGAAGTCTGATGAGGCACAACCCATCCCAGAAGCACCTCACCACGGAGGGTCAACGGGGCATTCACACCCAAGGTTTGATGAGCCATTGCAACCCAAAGCCTGTTGATGGTCCAAACCCTCCACCCCCGATGGCCAGTGAGAGGCCTCCTCCAGAGGGATGAGCACAACAAGCAGCATCGATAAAAAACATTCTGATCTCCTTGCTGCTGTAATAACTATACTGCCTGGAGGGGAGGCAACCATTAGGCCTAGGCCCTAAGCCGTGGACCCCCAGAGATTCATTTTCTCCTACATGCCATTCATAGGAGTTTTTTTGTTTTTCTCTCCTCCGTGCCTAAATGGTTTATTTACTTAAATGTTCACTCACTTTATTCTAGATCATGTAAAATGTTTACAGGTCTATAATTGATTTTATTGTATTTATGTTTTTTATTTTGCTGTATGTTTGTTGTATGTTTTCCAGTCTGTAAAGCGCTCTGTGGCTACCCTGCGAAGGGCGCTATACAAATAAAAATTGATTTAATTGATTGATTGATATACAGTGAGGGAAAAAAGTATTTGATCCCCTGCTGATTTTGTACATTTGCCCACTGACAAAAAAATGATCAGTCTATAATTTTAATGGTAGGTGTATTTTAACAGTGAGAGACAGAATAACAGCAAAAAAATCCAGAAAAATGCATTTCAAAAAAGTTATAAATTGATTTGCATGTTAATGAGGGAAATAAGTATTTGATCCCCTATCAATCAGCAAGATTTCTGGCTCCCAGGTGTCTTTTATACAGGTAACGAGCTGAGATTAGGAGCACTCTCTTAAAGGCAGTGCTCCTCATCTCAGCTCGTTACCTGTATAAAAGACACCTATCCACAGAAGCAATCAATCAATCAGATTCCAAACTCTCCACCATGGCCAAGACCAAAGAGCTGTCCAAGGTTGTCAGGGACAAGATTGTAGACCTACACAAGGCTGGAATGGGCTACAAGACCATCGCCAAACAGCTTGGTGAGAAGGTAACAACAGTTGGTGCGATTATTCGAAATTGGAAGAAACACAAAATAACTGTCAGTCTCCCTCGGTCTGGGGCTCCATGCAAGATCTCACCTCGTGGAGTTTCAATAATCATGAGAACAGTGAGGAATCAGCCCAGAACTACACGGGAGGATCTTGTTAATGATCTCAAGGCAGCTGGGACCATAGTCACCAAGAAAACAATTGGTAACACACTATGCCATGAAGGACTGAAATCCTGCAGCACCCACAAGGTCCCCCTGTTCAAGAAAGCACATGTACAGGCCCGTCTGAAGTTTGCCAATGAACATCTGAATGATTCAGAGGAGAACTGGGTGAAAGTGTTGGGGTCAGATGAGACCAAAATCGAGCTCTTTGGCATCAACTCAACTCGCCGTGTTTGGAGGAGGAGGAATGCTGCCTATGACCCCAAGAACACCATCCCCACCATCAAACATGGAGGTGGAAACATTATGCTTTGGGGGTGTTTTTCTGCTAAGGGGACAGGACAACTGCACCGCATCAAAGGGACGATGGACGGGGCCATGTACCATCAAATCTTGGGTGAGAACCTCCTTCCCTCAGCCAGGGCATTGAAAATTGGTCGTGGATGGGTATTCCAGCATGACAATGATGTGTGCAAACCTGGTGGCCAACTACAAGAAACGTCTGACCTCTGTGATTGCCAACAAGGGTTTTGCCACCAAGTACTAAGTTGAAGGGGTCAAATACTTATTTCCCTCATTAGCATGCAAATCAATTTATAACTTTTTTGAAATGCGTTTTTCTGGATTTTTTTGTTGTTATTCTGTCTCTCACTGTTAAAATACACCTACCATTAAAATTATAGACTGATCATTTCTTTGTCAGTGGGCAAACGTACAAAATCAGCAGGGGATCTAATACTTTTTTCCCGCACTGTATAGGCTGCTAACTCAGATATTCCAAATGACACTTAGAACAGGGGATGTGCAAACTGACTGGAAGACAGCAAATGTCATACCAATCCACAAGAAAGGGGACAAAACTGAGCCAGGAAATTACAGACCAATCAGTCTCACCTGCATCACTTGTAAAATGTTGGAAAAAATTATGAGACAGAAAATAGAGGAACATCTTCATGAAAAACATATTCTTGGAGATAGTCAACATGGGTTTAGACAAGGCAGATCATGTCTTACTAATTTATTAGAATTGTTTGAACATGCAACTGCAGCTGTAGATCATGTGAAAGCATATGATATGATATGAACTGGTTGATGTATAGGAAACAGAGGGTGTCGATTAGAGGAGTTGCTTCTAACTGGAGTGAGGTTGTTAGTGGAGTTCCACAGGGATCAGTACTAGGGCCTTTGCTTTTTCTAATATATATTAATGATCTGAATTCTGGGATAATTAGCAAACTTGTCAAATTTGCAGATGATACTAAAATAGGTGGCTCAGTGGATACAATCTCAGCAGCACAGGTTATTCAAAGGGACTTAGATGATATTCAGTTGTGGGCCGACACCTGGCAGATGAAATTCAATGTGGACAAGTGCAAGGTATTACAAGCAGGTAAAAAAATGTCCACTATAATTACACTATGGGAGGAATAGAACTAGATGAAGTAACGCATGAAAAAGACCTAGGCATTGACCACATCAAACCAGAGGAGCTTTTCTAGATCAGCAGGGACACACACCCGGGGACACAAATGGAAATTGGGCTTCAGGGCATTCAGGTGTCACAGCCATCATCTAGCACTTACACAATATCCCCAGTAGATGTCACCATCACCCTTCCTTACCAGTCACTTCTCCCAGCTCCCTTCAATCAATCAATCAATCAATCAATCAACATACCTGAACACCATGTCCACTTGTTCAATCACTCTCTGCTCCCATTTGCCCTGCACCTCCAACCTTGGTTCCTTGCTTCCCTCTGCTCCACATATAAACACCTCAGTCACACTCAGTCTTTGTGACGTTTTGTTAGTGTAAACTACAATTCTGAGCTGTCTTTCTGTGCTTTGTTTAGCCTTGTATCTACAGTGTATCCTTGACTTCCTGCTTGACTTCCAGACCACGACTTTACTACTCCCCTGATTGCCTGTTTGCCTGATCACCTGACCCTTGCCCGTGACCACGACTACGTCTTTGCTTTGCCTTGATTGTACTGTCCTCCTGGTATCCGACCCCCGCCTGTCTGACCACCTCTACTGTGCAGCGCAACTGAGTCCCCCTGTTCCCGTGCCCCGTGGTACTATACATCAGGACAGAAAACAGGAGACACTTCTTCACACAGTTGTCACAGTCTGAAACAAACTCCCCAGCGATGTGGTTGAAGCTGGACATCTGGGAATATTTAAAAATAGACTGGATAGTATCCTTGGATCATGATGGGTCTAATGGCCTCCTCTCGTTTGTAAACTTTCTTATGTCTCACAGCTTCTCTCCCAGCCTGAATTTCCAGGAGTTTCATGACTTCAACTCAATTGACTTATTTTATTTGTTTCCTCTCATTCGTTTTCTTTAATTTTTTGTACACCTGAATTAATTCTTCATCCTCTAATTTCTCAATATTATCATATTATCCTCAGAAAACCTGTGCTGAAATCGACAGCACATTAATTCCCACAAAACAAATTTCGTCTTTCCCTCTCTAGTTTCCCAAGCCTTTTCAACTTTCAGCTTTCTCAAACCTTTATACCTTCTGTATTCATTGCTACACATCTATCTACATTATTTATCAATATACATCATACATATATCATACTGTTATATTATTAGGGTGGTTGATCGATTTAAAAAGCTGTTAGATGGTTAGATTATGCCTTAACTTAGATATGTGCAATACCAAAAAAACTAAATTGTGACTTTAACCAAAACCAGCATCAAAACTTGTATTTTTTTTATCAAATCAGCCATCTTGGATTTTCTTTAACTAGCGTCATTAAAAGTATGTTTTTAAACTAAAGTACAAATATTAACAACCACCACATTTATCATAATACAAGGCCGTTTTCTAACATTGGCATGTGATAGTTGATACATTTTTATCAATTTGTGTGAACTACAACACAAAACATTGTCAAATGGTGCGAGTCCAGCGTTTGGCGAGAAACGGCACCAAAACGCAGCTCTGCGCAGCCACTCCGAGTGTTCAGATTGGAATGTCGCAGCAAAGCGGAGACACTGACCTGCGCATTCCACTGCCAGAGCCACCGCCATTCACACACACTGAGCAACGCTGAGCTGCGGCACCATACTGCTGCAAGCGTGGACTTGAACATTGATTTGCAGTGTTGTTAGTATTGCAACAGAAATACGAATTTATGCAATACAATAAAACGTTCCTACAGTATAGTAATTAAATTAGACAAGGAAGTAAAATATAATGTGTAATATTATATTCAGTGTATATTTATTTTCAGTTATGTAACGAGAACTGCAACACAAGTTCATTTTTTGAACTGATCAATAAATTGGTTTACTATTGGTCATCATCATGTCCTGTTAAAACTGTGTTTTAAAATCTATTGCCAGGATAATTACAATATGTTTGCAGCACATTACTGTAACGTGATCAAGTAGCAAGAAAAATAACTGCAGGCACAAATGAAAGGCTGTTTTCATGTACCACTAACAAAACAATTACATCAGTGTTTTATACACCGATCAGCCATAACATTATGACCACCTGCCTAATATTGTGTAGGTCCCGCTTTTGCCGCCAAAACAGCCCTGACCCGTCGAGGCATGGACTCCACTAGACCTCTGAAGGAGTGCTGTGGTATCTGGCACCAAGACGTCAGCAGCAGATCCTTTAAGTCCTGTAAGTTGTGAGGTGGGACTGGATCGCACTTGTTTGTCCAGCACATCCCACAGATGCTCGATTGGATTGAGATCTGGGGAATTTGGAGGCCAAGTCAACACCTTGAACTCGTGATTCATCAGACCAGGCCACCTTCTTCCATTGCTCCGTGGTTCAGTTCTGATGCTCACGTGCCCATTGTAGGTGCTTTCGACAGTGTACAGGGGTCAGCATGGCACCCTGACTGGTCTGCGGCTACGCAGCCCCATACGCAACAAACTGTGATGCACTGGGTGTTCTGACACCTTTCTATCAGAACTTTTTCAGCAATTTGAGCTACAGTAGCTCGTCTGTTGGATCAGACCACACGGGCCAGCCTTCGCTCCCCACGTGCATCAATGAGCCAGTTCACCTCTTTTCCTTCCTTGGACCACTTTTGATAGGTACTGACCACTGCAGACCGGGAACACCCCACAAGAGCTGCTCTGCTCTGACCCAGTCATCTAGCCATCTCAATTTGGCCCTTGTCAAAGTTGCTCAGATCCTTATGCTTGCCCATTTTTCCTGCTTCTAACACATCAACTTTGAGGACAAAATGTATAATAGAGATATTGTTACGACCCCAAGTGGCTGATGTAAGGGGATAAGGGGAACGTAACATAAAACACACAAATGCAGTAGTGAGGGGAGTGCAAAATACAACACAAAATCAACTATATATATATATATATATATATATATATATATAAGAAGGGTTTATTTACAATGGGGAGGGGAGTATATACAAGTATGTACAGTATACAAAAACATGTGATGATAATAATACAAATTATGAACAAATATACAGAGGAAAACACCCTGGGTGGTGTCGGCTAACACTGAACCAAAACAAAACCTATCTAAGCTAGTCTAAAAGAGTAAACCACTACCTGACTTGGATTTGTATGATGACCCTAACTATCTACACTAACTAAACTATCTAAGCCTAACAACTAGTATAGAGGGGTTATCACCGTCCCTACCTAAATACCTAATGTGATAGACAACATACATCCCTATGTGTAACCGTGTAAACCCATGGGTGTCTCACCTATCTACCTGTTCTCCCCTGAACAGAAAACAATTAACAGAATACAATGTAAATGGAAACAAAACAGAGAAGAAAACAGTGGGTATTTACACAAGGAAAAACAATCAATCACAAAGGTATTTTACACAAACAGACAGGGTAGCAACACAAAATGGCGTTGCAATCGGTAGTCTCCCGAAAAGGAGGAATGACAGAGTTTTTAAACTGTAGTTGGAGACATCTGATTGGACAGGAAAAGCACAGAACAACGGAGTTGAGTGACGGGGACGAGAACCAATCACAGTAGGACACCTGCGTACAATAGGGATAGGAGGACAACAGACACAGAGCACCCCGCCAGTGGCCAGTATGTACGCATGCAAGGCATGTAACAGATATCTTTAAATTATTCAGAGATTTCTGCAAATCATTTCAAGATATCTTCAAATTACTTCCTGTGGGTCCATGACAATTCGTCGACCCCATCATTATATGTTCTCCACTTGAGCATTTGTGACCATGAGTGTATTCACTTATTGTAGAGCCATAGAATACACATATGTGTATATTATTATTATTATTATTATTATTATTATTATTATTATTATTATTATTATTATTATTATTTCTTAGCAGATGCTCTTATCCAGGGCAACTTACAAAATATAATATAGTAGGCTATATATATATATATATATATATATATATATATATATATATGTATAAATACACACACACAGAACTATTTTGTATTATTTATTATAATGTATGTTTTTAATTGATACATTCATTTGAGACAATAACCACAATTATTAAGTTTTATACAATTAGTCACAACAGCTGGCAGTGACGGCTGCAGCCTACTTAAAATAGGTTTCATATTAAAATTGTATATGAATTGGTGCAGGGGTTAGGGAACGGCACTGTGAACCTGGTGATTTTAATACATTATATTTGTCAGAAGGACTGACCCTCTATATGTAAGCATTGTATTCTCAAAAGCCTTCTAATTGTTATTTATTTATTTTTACTTAAATAAGGATCTGTATACAATGTCTATATAATGTGTGTGTGTGTTACCTAAAACAAAATTATGCTTGTGCTTTGTTTCATATGTGGGGACAGTTGGACACAGAGGGACCTTTTGCAAAACTTGATGAATTCAATGGCAATTCAATGGCAATCATGCACACCTCATGCACACATGACAATCATCTCCAACCCTTATTTCCGCAGAGCCCTACAGCTCAGCTCATGGGGGTTATCAGCACCTTTCTTATTCTGCTCCACTTGCCCTTTCAGCATCTGTTTGATTCTGTTTTTCAGTTTCCCTCCTTCTTTGTTGAGGGATTTACAGAGGCATTGGCTGGGTCCCTGCTCTGGAATGGACAGAGAATCCAGAGAATGAGTTTTATTCAACAGCCCTGACAGTGTTCTTGGCAGTGTGTGGCAAGGCAGACTTGAGTTCAAAGTACGTCTGAGCTGCTGCCTTGATCTTCTCATTTCTTAAGCTGTAAATTAAGGGGTTGACCACAGGGGTGAGGAAGTAGTGTAGCGCACCTATGAAAATGCGACCAATGGGGGAAATGCTGTCCACTCTCAGCCCAATATACACCACAGCCATGGAGACGTAGTACAGCACCACCACCACTATGTGGGAGGAGCACATATAGAAGGCCTTCTTCCGGTTCTCCGTGGATTTCATTTTCACCACCGATATTATGATCCTGCAGTAGGTAAACAGCACAAACAGAAAGGGCCCCCAGACACACACCATGGTGATCAACAGAGCAAAATTCACCCGGGCCGTCACATCAGCACAGGCTAGAGACATTATAGTGGGGTAGTCACAGAAACAATGTAAGACATAGTTGGAGGCACAGAATGTCACTGAACTGGCCAGGACCACAGACACCACAGGGAGGAGGAAGCCCAGAGCCCAGACTATGGACAACATCATGAGGCACACCCTGGTGCTGATGATAGAGTTATAATGCAGTGGCTTCACCACGGCCACGTACCGGTCATAAGCCATGGCCGCCACAAGGAAAACTTCAGTAGCACAGAAAGAAATGTAAAAGTACATCTGCAGGAAACAGCCAGTGAATGAGATCCTGTTGTGGCCCAGCAGCACCGCCAGCAGCTTGGGTAAGATGGTAATGGTCACCAGCACATCCAGGACAGCCAGGTTCCACAGGAAGAAGTACATGGGTGTGTGAAGCCGGGGATCCAGGGACACCAGCACCACGATCATCAGGTTCCCCAGGATGGTAGCCAGGAAGAGGAGGAGGAAGATGGGGAAGAGTGTGGTGTAGTGTTCCTGCAGGCCTGGCACCCCCACAATGATAAAATAGGAGGCTGAGGGCAGGGAGGTGTTGGGGTCACTCATTACTCAGCGCCACATAGGGTCTGTGAAGAGAGGATGGGCAGCTGGGAGGGCAGGAAGACACTGGCTTAGTTATGAAGACCTATTAGCTGGCTTCTGAGAGTCAGAGTTTTGCAACCACTAGCTTCCAGCAATTGTGCTGTGCTAACAAAATGAAAAATTCAAATTTCTTCAAACTGGATGCACAGAATTAAAAAGGTTTCCATGGATTCATCAGACTCTGGGTGAGAAAGCATTCAGGCTAAAATGCCAAAATACCAAAGTATCCCTTTAATACATTAATTAAATAAATTATAAATATGTCAATCATTATTTTGGCAAATATATACAGAATTGCATATACCTTCCTAACTGAGAAATTTAGGCTTGTGTTACAGGACTTAAGGAGACAGTTCTGTGTTTTACGACTGGCCTGTGCTCACCAAAGTACAACAGGTAAAACATTCATGCTGGAAGACCCCCCCCAACTGTCTCCACAGAGACTAGCACAACATTGCAATTGAAGATTTATTTTGTGAAACTCAGACATTCAAGGTACTTTATATATTCCATAGACCAGGGCAACAAACCCAAATATAAACTACATGCTGCTAACAGAAACAGAAGTGTTACCCAGCTTCTTCCTCAGTTTGATAACAAACAATAAAAGGTGACTTAAAACTAATTTAATTACATTTAAGTAATTCTAACTCAAACCAAAACATGAATAAGCCATGTTTGGTCTTAAAAGAAAGACCATTAGCTAAAACAACCATTGGACCATTTATATTTCACATACAATGCAACATTTTTGTTAAGAGAATTATTCACACATCCTAACTGATCCTCCACTGACCTGGGCATCAGACCAGCCCCCCTGGAATTCCAATAAAACTCAAATGCAAACTTCACCGAGAAAGAACACCTGGCTTGTTTGGTATCAACTGTAAGGTCATGCTTTGAGGAACTTGAAAATGTAATTGATAGAACAGAAACTAGACAATATAGAGAGTTAGAAACTCTAGGTAACATTTGAACCACTTTCACATTCCTCAAAGCCATCACACCCCCAATACACATTCTGTAGGAATCAAGGGAGAGGAATGGCAAAGACTGCTTCGATTCGAATCTATATTTTATTACCCGTAACCTGACCAATCAGAAGTTTGGAAGGAAAGAGATTAGAATCTCTTTGTCTGAAATGTATAAAAACAGAAGATAAAACTAGCAATTTGGAGTGGCACAATTGGGAGTGGTACAATTTGGAGTGGAACAACCTGGGAGAAGAAGCCAAGGAGACGAAATCCAGGAAGACTGAATGGAACCAGAACCAGAACTTCTCCAACAAAAAACTGAAAGCTTTGCAACTGACCTCAAGTTGAAGCAGTCTGCCAGCCCTCCCCGCTATTGACCGTCTGCATAACTGAATCTCAGTAAACCACACAGGCAGGGGCGTCGCAAGGGGGTAAGGGCAATTGCCTAGGGCCCCGGGCTTGGGGGGGAAGACTCTGCCTCACCCCCCCCGCTCTCACGGGAGAAGACTCTGCCGCACCCCCCAGCCCCCCCCACCCCCCCCGCTCTCATGGGAGAAAGCTCCGCTGCACCCCCCTCCGCTGCACCCCACCCCACTCTCACATACCCTAGAATCACATCTGCAGGTACAGGTAGTATATTTCGTATACTAGTCAATAATTAGTTTCATGCTTTATTTCACTTGGAGTTTATGTGGAATTTATTTTTTAATCACATTGAGATTTTAAATGTTTTAAGTGATTTTAGACTTGGATTTTAACAAAATTTTAATCATAAGTATTAAAATTTGTGTACGTTTTTATTATTGCAATGTAAAATACTTATTTTAATAAAACCGTACTAGTCAAGAATTAGATATATCACAATTACATAACACCTGTGTATGAAATCTAAATTGTAGGAACGGGTAGCATAATCATAATACTTGTTTGTTATTTTACATGTTTTGTGCCTCCAGTCAAAACTCGAGTATCGGATAGATCTCCTCTCACTCTTACTTTGAATATTATCCACCCTGCTTGTCTCTTTGCAAATACATGTTGTCTATTTACATTTTTAATAAGCCTATATCTTGTATAAAACAAAACAGCCTCCAGGTTAATTCATGCAGATCAACCTCAACGCTAATCTGAATTCGTATTAATTAAAGTATTGTGGTAACTTGCATATCAACCCGGTCTCGTTTTCAGAGGATTTGGCCGCTGTGGGTTGTATGTTTGGGGGGTCACTAGATTATTTATTTATAGAAAACATGAGTGTGAGATGAATTCACACCTTTAAATAAAAAAAATATATAATAGTATATAATCCTACTTCATTAAATATCATTAAATATCACAAAACGCAGAAGAAAAGAAACTGAAACAGAGTAATTCTGTAGTAGAATCAGGATTTTTTAAATATTGTAATAAGATGAAAAGATCAAACCTTCAGAAGTCAGTTCGTGTCTGTGGTCTGTGTCTCTCAGTGTGGAGTGACGTTCAGTGCCAGGTACCTGGGCTGTGTGTCTGTTGTCTTCAATCTTCAGCTCCAGTCACAGCTCTTCTGGACAAGACTCTTCACCGGTCATTTTTTATGGGCGTCCTCTTGTGCTGACCCCAGAGGCTGCTGTCTGCAGTGCTGCAGTCTTTATTAACCCTCAGAGAGACACAGAGAAGGGGAGCACCAAAGGGAACAGACTCACAGGGCTTACAGCAAGAAGAAAACACTTTTATCAGTTCCTGAAGCATTTTGTGTGCAATCAGTCACTTGGCCCACAGACTGTCCACCCGTCAGACTGAGTGTAGAACAGATAGATAGTAAGTGTAAATCCTCTGCTGCCGTCTGACAGAATTAACACTGGCTGAACTCAATCTGAAAACCACACTGCACTGAAAAACAAAGTTACTGCTTGAATATCACAAAGACACATATTACATTGTTATTATTGTTATTGTTTTCTATTCACTCGAATGGGATTGTGACTGGGTCAGCTACATTTTACTGCATAAACACTTTAGGTTAGGCTACACTAACAGTATTTAATCAATGTATAATAACCAAGCTATTATCTTACCAAATATATATGTATATAGATATACACTCACCTAAAGGATTATTAGGAACACCATACTAATACTGTGTTTGACCCCCTTTCGCCTTCAGAACTGCCTTAATTCTACGTGGCATTGATTCAACAAGGTGCTGAAAGCTTTCTTTAGAAATGTTGGCCCATATTGATAGGATAGCATCTTGCAGTTGATGGAGATTTGTGGGATGCACATCCAGGGCACGAAGCTCCCGTTCCACCACATCCCAAAGATGCTCTATTGGGTTGAGATCTGGTGACTGTGGGGGCCAGTTTAGTACAGTGAACTCATTGTCATGTTCAAGAAACCAATTTGAAATGATTCGACCTTTGTGACATGGTGCATTATCCTGCTGGAAGTAGCCGTCAGAGGATGGGTACATGGTGGTCATAAAGGGATGGACATGGTCAGAAACAATGCTCAGGTAGGCCGTGGCATTTAAACGATACCCAATTGGCACTAAGGGGCCTAAAGTGTGCCAAGAAAACACCCCCCACACCATTACACCACCACCACCAGCCTGCACAGTAGTAACAAGGCATGATGGATCCATGTTCTCATTCTGTTTACGCCAAATTCTGACTCTACCATCTGAATGTCTCAACAGAAATCGAGACTCATCAGACCAGGCAACATTTTTCCAGTCTCCAACTGTCTAATAATGGTGAGCTTGTGCAAATTGTAGCCTCTTTTTCCTATTTGTAGTGGAGATGAGTGGTACCCGGTGGGGTCTTCTGCTGTTGTAGCCCATCCGCCTCAAGGTTGTACGTGTTGTGGCTTCACAAATGCTTTGCTGCATACCTCGGTTGTAACGAGTGGTTATTTCAGTCAAAGTGATTCAAGCTGATAGAAGAGCAAGTCGGCCCATTCTCCTCTGACCTCTAGCATCAACAAGGCATTTTCGCCCACAGGACTGCCGCATACTGGATGTTTTTCCCTTTTCACACCATTCTTTGTAAACCCTAGAAATGGTTGTGCGTGAAAATCCCAGTAACTGAGCAGATTGTGAAATACTCAGACCGGCCCGTCTGGCACCAACAACCATGCCACACTCAAAATTGCTTAAATCACCTTTCTTTCCCATTCAGACATTCAGTTTGGAGTTCAGGAGATTGTCTTGACCAGGACCACACCCCTAAATGCATTGAAGTAACTGCCATGTGATTGGTTGGTTAGATAATTGCATTAATGAGAAATTGAACAGGTGTTCCTAATAATCCTTTAGGTGAGTGTATGTAGAGCTGTCAAACTTTCAAAATACTGTATCTCTTTCCTTTTCATCTAACTTAAATATCTGAGACAATTGTCTTGAATTGTATTTTACCCATTAATGGACATTCATTCATTCTCTCTCTCTGTCTCTCTGTCTCTCTCTCTCTCTATCTATCTATCTATCTATCTATCTATATCTATATATATATATATAGATATATATATATATATATATATATAATTGTTTTTTTCTTAGAATAAACCTTCATCTTTAATAATGGTGTCACAGCTACTGCCCAGCACTCACTCCCTGTCTAACTGCACCTCCACTTTTCGCCCTTCCTTCTGCGTCCATATACGGTCAAATTGCAAAAAATAAGTTACCTAAATAACAAACACTAGCTGCTGTTACTACAGTACAGGTGCAATATATATCTATGTATAAATAAACAAGTAAACACACAAAAAAAGCACTACTTAGCTACTTAGTCACTGGTCCTCTCCCGCCTGGACTACTGCGACTCCCTCCTGGCCCGGCTTGCCTGCAACTACTACCCGCCGCTCCAGCTCACCCAGAACTCTGCGGCTCGTCTGGTATTCTCTCTGCCCAGATTCGCACACGCTACTCCACTGCTCCGCTCCCTCCACTGGCTCCTGATACCGGCACGCATTCAGTTCAAGACACTGACCCTCACCTACCGCTGTCTCGACCACACTGCACCAAGTTACCTTCAGTCACTCGTCTCTCCATACATCCCCTCCAGACCACTGCGCTCCTCCAGTGCCAGAAGACTAACTCTGCCTCCTCTCCACTCCCCTTCCTCCAGAGCCGCTCCTTCTCATCCCTGGACCGTAAATGGTAGAACAACCTTCCCACAGAAGTCAAAACAGCAGAGTCCTTGACCTCCTTCCGGCACTTACTCAAGACACATCTTTTCAGACAGTACTTGTAATATTAGTCCTTGTTAGATAGGACTTCACAGCATTTTATTATGCTTCTTGTGTTACTAATACTTGTATTATTGATTGATTTCCTCCTTGCTCCCTTTCCCGTAGCCCTTGACTGTGACCCTACATCTTGACAGCACTTAGCTTTACTTTCCAGGATGTATGAACTCACTCACTGTACTTGCCTGTGTAAATTGGAAGTTGTAAAATGAATTATATTTTGAATTCCTCTATTTTATGTAAATTTGAAAATGTAATGTTTGATGCCACTTTGTATTGCACTTATGTTGTAAGTCACCCCGGATAAGGGCGTCTGCCAATAAATGAAAATAATAATAATAATAATCTGATGTAGTAGATATGCCAGGAGGCTGCCGTTTTAATGATAGGTGACTTGAAAATGATCAGTATAAACTATGCGTAAAATAAAATTATCTTGGACAGCATTGCAAGGTCTGCAAGAAAGAGATTCAAGTTTTCACTATGAGGGAGTCTGTGCTGTCGAGTCATGCCAAAGGTAAACAGCAGGGAATTTTCCATAATTTCTAGATGTGAACGGTATCTCTAGACCTGTATTTGATGGTATGCTGACAATTACTGTGCACATAAATTTATATGCATATCAGTGTCATGTGTGTGCGCGCACTGTACACTCTTCACACATTCGTTCTAAACACCCCCTCCCACGCCATGGAGAGTACGTTTTCTTGTTTAACTTTTCTTCATGTATTAAGACTACAAACATTTAGTGTATAGCATTGAAATGATGAATGTAATTTAGACAAATTAAACTGATATCGATTACAATAAATGTTCTAGAATAAGAGTGTTTTTTTTCAGACCCGCACAGCAATAACCACAACCAAGTGAGAATATTAATACAAGACAGAAAGAAAGTTATAATCTATGGTGAGTTTTTTATGTTTTGAATTGTCGCTGCAAGTGTAAAAATATTCACTAAGACTTTGCTTGTGTAATATTCTGTATTTGATATCCAGTCACTGTGGTATCAATATTTTGAAAACATCTCTACCAGTATCAAGGACACATTTACACCTGGCCAAAAGCAAAAAAGGTATTTATTTGCTTTTTCTTAAATAAGGATCTGTATACAATGTGCGTATGTGTGTGTGTGGGTTACCTAAAACAAAATGATGCTTGTGCTTTGTTTCATATGTGGGGACAGTTGGACACAGGGGGGACCTATTGTGTAACTTGAAGAATTCAGTGAACTGGTTGATTGGTTGAGTTTATACAGTCAAACCAGCACATGTCATCTGGTTCTGTCTTCGCAAAATTACAAAACCTTTTCTTGTACAAAGATCACATTCATTTTCCATTAGAACTGGTTTTATTATTTTACAATGGATACATAATTAAGGTTTTGTAAAACTGGTCTCACGTACAGATGTGTTAGTCCTTAAGGGCACAGATCCTAATGGCAATCATCTCCCAACCCTTATTACTGCAGAGCCCTACAGCTCAGCTCATGGGAGTTATCAGCACCTTTTAAATTCTGCCCCACTTGCCCATTCATCCTCTGTTTGATTGTTTTTCAGTTTCCCTTCTTCTTTGTTGAGGGATTTACAGAGGTATTGGCTGGGTCACTGCTCTGGAATGGACATAGAGAATCTAGAAAATGAGTTTTATTCGGCAGCTCTGACAGTGTTCTTGGCAGTGTGTGGAAAGACAAACTTGAGTCCAAAGTACCTCTGAGCTGCTGCCTTGATCTTCTCATTCCTTAAGCTGTAGATGATTGGGTTGACCAGGGGGGTGAGGAAGTAGTTTAGCCCACCAATGAAAATGCGCCCAATGGGGGAAATGCTGTCCACTCTCAGCCCTATATACACCACAGCCAAGGAGACATAGTACAGCACCACCACCACTACGTGGGAGAAGCACATGTAGAAGGCCTTCATCCGGCTCTGCATAGATTTCATTTTCACCACCGATATTATGATCCTGCAGTAGGTAAACAGCACAAATATGAAGGGCCCCCAGACAACCAACATGGCGACAAACAGGGCGTAATTCACCCGGGCCGTCACATCAGCACAGGCTAGAGACATTACAGAGGGGTAGTCACAGAAACAATGTAAGACATGGTTGGAGGTACAGAATGGTAGTAAACTGGCCAGGACCACAGATACCAGCGGGGAAAGGAAACCCAGTACCCAGACTGTGGCCATCATCATGAGACACACCCTGGTGCTGATGATGGTGTTGTAATGCAGTGGCTTCACCACAGCCACATACCGATCGTAAGCCATGGCTGCCACAAGGAAAACTTCAGTGGCACTGGTAGAAATTAAAACGTACATCTGCAGAAGGCAGCCTGTGAATGAAATCCTGTTGTAGCCCAGCAGCACCGCCAGCAGCTTGGGTGTGATGGTAATGGTCAGCAGCACATCCAGGACAGCCAGGTTCCACAGGAAGATGTACATGGGTGTGTGGAGCCGGGGGTCCAGGGACACCAGCACCACGATCATCAGGTTCCCCAGGATGGTGGCCAGGAAGAGGAGGAGGAAGATGAAGAAGAGTGTGGTGTAGTGCTCCTGCAGGCCTGGCAATCCCACAATGATGAAATAGGAGGCTGAGGGCAGGGAGGCGTTGGGGTCACTCATGACTCAGAGCCACACAGGGTCTATGAAGAGAAGAGGGGCAGCTGGGAGGACAGGGGGACACTGGCTCACTTATGCATTTCTCTAAATTGAAGAAGTAAACAACTAACAAGAAAAACAGAAAACAGAAAAACTAAAAAAACAGATGTAATTATTTTGATTTCAATCTCTCTTTTCAATGGTATAATATAATGAAATCTGTACAAGTGGTCATGTAATATATTTGATATCATATTAAATAGCACATCAATCACATGTCTTCAAATATTGCTTTTATATCTCAATGTAATTTAAGGTTCCTATGTCTATACAGTGCCCTCCAGATTCATTCATAGCTCTCAATAAATAGGAACAAAAAACACTGAAGAACTGCATTTCTTTCCCTGTGTGTCTGTGTGAACAAGGTCACTGTCTCACTGTCTCACTGTGCTACGGTACTGTGCCATAGTGCAACCCTGATACCCAGGGGAACAGAGTCTGATAAGAACCAGTTTTATCCAGCAATTTGGTCTTGATACATCGTACAAACCCCCCTTATATTAAACATTACATATGCCTTAATTCTCCCTGGTTTAACCATATATGGGTCTTCCTGAGCAGATATAAGGCAGAAACCGAACTTGCACTCTTCACAGGACAGACATGTGGGCCTGTTATCTCTTTCTCCTGTCTGGTCTGCATAAAAGTGCCTGTAGTTTGTAACTTCTCTAAGACTGTTCTTGAGATCGCCTCTTGAACCTCTTCCTTGCAGCTGCTTGTAATAAAAACTTTTGATTGGAGGTGCATGTCTCTCTGGATTTCTGCAACTCATATCAAAGAAAGTTTTATGGATCGCATTATGTGTTCTGATGAAAAAAGGCTAAGAATGTTATACTGTAATCAATAAGTAATTTAATTCCAGAAAACATGAGGGTCAGATTTATTCATACCTATAAGTGTTCTTTAAATACAATCCAACAAAAACAAATCCACAACAACTTTCTGCTCTGCTAAAGTTCAGTGGGAGCTTCTGGAAATATATAGAGACTTCCTGAAGGTTTCCTTTATCAAAAGTGGTTATTCAAGAATTAATACATCTGGCGAAAACTATCAATGTTTGTGAATATATCTTGTTAACAAATGTATATGTATTAGATGAAAAATATTACATTTTGAGGTTTAAAATATATGTATATATTTAAATATTTACAATATATGCTGCATATAGAAAAATACAATTCATGAATGTGATCTAATTGATTAACAACACATAAGTTAGAAACATATTTAGAAAACATGGTATTGGTGAAAATCTGTAAAATATATAATAGGAGTGTCATTGAATATCATCATTTAACCTCCTTAGATGAAACAGTATAAAGCAATATCAGAGTAATTCTGTGGTAGAATCTGAATTTCAAAGTAGTTTGAAAGAAGATCAAACCTTCAGAAGTCAGTTCGTGTCTGTGGTCTGTGTCTCAGTGTGGAGTGAAGTTCAGTGCCAGGTACCTGGGCTGTGTGTCTGTTCACTTCAGTCTTCAGCTCCAGTCACAGCTCTTCTGGACCAGTCTCTTCACGTGTTGTTTTTTATGAGCGTCCTCTCGCACTGACCCCAGAGGCTGCTGTCTGCAGTGCTGCAGTCTTTATTAACCCTCAGAGAGACACAGAGAAGGGGAGCACCAAAGGGATCAGACACACAGGGCTTACAGTGAGAAGAAAATACTTTTATCAGTTCCTGAAGCATCTTAGTGGAAACTTCAGAGACTGACAAGGTAGCAGGATTAATGTAACAAGCACAACAAAACCAATCAAACAAAACAAAACATATACACATCACAAGGTTAAACATTCAAACTGAAATACCTTTTCTAGAGAGTGCATTAAGTAATCCTGTGACTTGTATTGCTTAATGGTGTCTGTTTCTATGTGAAATGTTTCCTTCACTCTTTAAAGCTGTTTATTCAACAAAGATAACTGAGAAAAGCAGCACAGACAGTGAACAGCATAGTAAAGTTCCACACCGAAGACTGGTCCTCAAATTGGAGGCTGTAGGCATTCAGGGTAATGTAACTAGATGGATTATGAACTGGTAGATGTATAGGAAACAGAGGGTGTTGATTAGAGGAGTTGCAAGGTATTCCATGCAGGTAACAGAAATGTCCACTATAATTACACTATGGGAGGAATAGAACTAGATGAAGTAACGCATGAGAAAGACCTAGGAGTCTACGTGGACTCCTCACTTTCTCCATCCTAACAATGTGGGGAAGCAATAAAAAAGGCAAACACAATGCTAGGGTATATTGTCAAAAGTATATAGTTTAGAACAAGGGCATTAATGTTCAGACTGTACAATGCTGTGTCATCCTCACTCACCGATTCCCCTGTTTGCCACCAGAGGTCGTCATCTCCCAAGTTCTAAACCATTCTCTCCATTCCATTAGCATCAATCACTCCAGTTACATTCCACAGAGCCATGTGCACAAGCTAGCTTCTGTCTCCAACTCTATTGGCCCTGCACCTCACATCCCTGTCCTCTGCTTCACCCAGGTCTCTATTTAAACCCCTGCATCTCCACAAATCAATGCTCAGTTTTGTTCTTCCTTGTGTAGACAATTCTAAGTATTCCAGATATCTTTTCATGCGCCTTTCGCCTGTTTCCTTGACCACTGCCTCTCGGATTCTCCCTAAGGACTTGTTTTGCCTGAATCACCGCCTGCCCTTTGACTACTCTCTTGCCTGTCCCTTTGGATCCTGTTTGCCTGCCCTAGACCCTCGTCTATCTCTACTCTTCTCCTTCTCTCTGCGCCTGGGTTATCCAGTCCGGTGCACCAGTCAGCCGTGACAAAAGCGCTAATTAGAGCTCATCGGGATACTGTGGACAGTTCTGGGCTCCACACTTCAAGAAAGATATTGCTGCTCTAGAGGCAGTTCAGAGGAGAACAACCAGACTTATTCCAGGTCTGAAGGGAATGTCCTACTCGTAGAGACTGAGGGAACTGAACCTTTTCACCCTGGAACAGAGGAGACTGGGGACTTGATTCAAGTCTTCAAAATCATGAAAGGCTTCGACCACATCAAACCAGAGGAGCTTTTCCAGATCTGCAGGGACACACGGACCTGTGGACACAAATGGAAATTGGGCTTAAAGGCATTCAAGACAGAAATACAGGAGACCCTTCTTCACACAGTTGTTACAATCTGGAACAAACTCCCCAGGGACACATGCACATGGGGACACAAATGGAAATTGGGCTTCAGGGCATTCAGGTGTCACAGCCACCATATAGCACTGACACTCTATCCCCAGTAGATGTCACCATCACCCTTCCTTACCAGTTACTTCTCCCAACTTCATTCAATTGATCAACATTCCTGAACACCATGTGCACCATCACCCTCGGCTCCCATTCGCACTGCACCTCCAAACTATTCCGAGCTGTCTTCCTGTGCTTTGTTTAGCCTTGTATCTACTGCATATCCTTGGCCTTCTGCTTGTCTTCTGAACCACGACTTTGCTCCTCCCCTGATTGCCTGTTGCCTGATCCCCTGACCCTTGTGCGTGACCACGACCACGTCCTTGCCCTGCCTTGATTGCCCTGTCCTGATGGTACCCGGCCCACACCTGTCTGACCATCCCTCACAGCACTGCAACTAGGTTCCCCTGTTCCTGTGCCCCACAGTGTGTGACAAATGGATTATATAATTCCATCCTTATTCTACAAACTAAACCTTGTGATGACTGTTGTACAGAGACCATATAAAAAGTGCATCACCCCCGATCAAGGCTTAAAAATGTCTTAAGAATGTCTTACCCAAAAGCGATGGATGTTGACAGGCTCTACAACCCTCTCCAATCCCGGGATCTACATTGGTTCTATTCACCTGTATACATGCCTGAAACCTCTGACTGCTGCCACCCTCCGGGACCTCAACCCCCGATTCCGCAAGACGAAACAGGATACTTTGTGATGGATATTGAAGTTAGTCTCTGGGATGCACAGGCTCAGGAGATCCTGAATGGTTCTGCTTTTGCTGCACTGTCTATCGCTGACTCGTCTCAGGAAGGGGGTGTTCCAGCGGTTGTAGAAACAACCCACAGCCCGCCGAGTGACCCAATGAGCAGCAGCTGTCCCAGGGGCATGATGAAGACGAAGGATTTATGCCTGGTGGTTTGGCTGGTAAGAAAGGTTTTCAAAGAGGACTCGCTGAGGCTGGGGTTAAGGCTAAGGATGATGTTTCAGAATGGCTAAGGGAACACGATGCCTATACCCTACATAAACTGCTCAGAATTAAGAAGAAATCGTGTCTATGTGACTGACATAGACTCACAATGGCAGATGGATCTAGTTGATATGTCAAATTTATCAAAACATAACAATGGTCACAAATTTATGTTGATGTGCATCGATGTGATCTCGAAATACGCATGGATCCGCATTCTGCGCAATAAAACAGGTAGTGTGGTGACAAGGGCCTTTGAGGATATATTGTCCCAGGGTTGGTGTCATTCTGAAACAACATCATCCTTAGCCTTAACCCCAGCCTCAGCGAGTCCTCTTTGAAAACCTTTCTTACCAGCCAAACCACCGGCCTTGGCCGGGTTGTAGTACAGATCCTTCATCTGGGGAGCTTGCCAAGTCATTCTGTCAGATCACACAACACAATGAGCAAAGTTTTTTAAACATGTTTTTTTTATTCCATTTCAGGCGAACAAAAAAATTTTCAACGATCCAGACAAAAAGAAATCAGATGATTGATTACTTGTTCTATATCGACAACGACATGGTTTTTTATCTTGTAGGCACACACAATCGGTTACATACACAAATAAAACAACAATATGGGCTATTTTAAAAGTAAACTAAGGTTTATTAAACATGATCAGTAAAAGTTCATACAGATGATGGTGAAAAGGACTAACATCCTTCTCGGCGCCCTCGACCATCTCACTCCAGTTTTAGTACCCCCCTGTATCTGTTACAGTGGCCATTAACTTTTCCAGGTTTGAAAGTTGGTCATCATCTACGGTTAAATCTGTAGAGAAAAGGCTCACATTGGCTACTTTTTTGTCAAGCACATGGTATAATAGAGCTCTCAGGCTATCCACTGAGTGTTGATGGCAGATCCAGTTGCAGAAGCAGTCTTCCATCTTCCAGGTCCCTCAGTTCAGTCAGAGTCTGAATCGGTGGCGTAGAGCTCAAATTCTTTGCAGGTCTCAGCTTTAAATTCTTTACGGAAGAAATACTGTTTTAGCTTCCCGGCGGTTTTTCTACTCGGCTCATCCAGGTCATTGAACAGCTGATCAAGTTTCTCTTTTATAGACGGCTCATTTTTCAACTCCAGCAAAATCTCATCTATGATTTTCTGGACTTGCCCGGAGGTGGCCCGCAGGTGGGAGTAAGATAGCGCCTTGATTAGTGCCGGCTTCAGCCACGGTTTGTTCAGTCTTCTGTAAATCACATCGAAATAGTATCGGAAATAATAGGCCTCTGGTTCAAACAGATAGCTGTGCCTCAACTGGCTGGGGTGATTCACTTCACAACCCTGACAGACTGGTTGTGAAAATTCAGTTTGGTCGATGAGAACCGACAGAATATACACCAGGGCGCTTTTAACAACTCTGATTACCTCGACTCGCACGCCGGGCATAAAGCCATCGTCTTCATCACGCCCCTGGGGCGGTTCACAGCTCATTGGGTTGCTCGGAGGGCTGTGGGTTGTTTCTACAGCCACCGGACGCCCCCTTCCTGAGACGAGTCCACGATAGACAGTGCAGCAAACGCTGTACCGTTCAGGAGCTCCTGAGCCTGTACACCCCAGAGACCAGTTTCGACGTCCATCGCAAAGGGTCCTGTTTCGTCTTGCGGAATCGGGGGTTGAGGGCCCGGAGGGTGGCCGCAGTCAGAGGTTTCGGGCATGTATACAAAATCGGGTGAATAGAACCAAGGTAGATCCCGGGGTTGGAGAGGATTGTAGAGCCTGTTGACATCCATAGATTTCGGGTAAGACATTCTCTTTAAACATTGATCGGGGAATGATGCGCTTTTAGTCTCTTCTCTACGTCACGATATCCCGCCCTCTTAGAAAAGAGTGGCTTCGGCAGCTCCGGACCCACTACCAAACCCCCCAGCATTCATTTTAAACTCAGATTTCACGTTATGCGTTTCGTGACAGAGAGAGAGGGAGAGCGAGAGAGAGCTAAAATAAATTTAAAAAAACTTTCCCCCTAAGCACTTTACTTAGAGGGCTAGAGTAGGTTAGGGCGCTATGGGTGTACACTTCCATCCGGATATGACGTAGGTATAATAAACAAGTGACGTAACATGCCATAAAATATATGGAAACGCCTATGGCGCCCCCCATTCTACTTGGTTGAAATCTTGGTGTAGGGAAGAGGGGTTTAGATTTATGGAGCAATGGACTTTCTTCTGGGATAGATGGGACCTGTACAAACTGGACGGTCTATATCTAAACAGGGGGCTAATGCATTTTGATAGCGTATGTGCAGAGAAATTGAGAATCTTTTAAACTAGTGACCAGGGGGTCAGGGAGCTCTGACAATGGGACATGTTCCACTAAGGAAAGAAAACAAAAGGAACCTGCTATTAGGAAAGTCGTGAAATGTTTGTATCTCAATGCCAGGAGAATAAGGAATAAGATGTTGGACTTAGAAGACACAGTGGTGGTACGTGACTATGATGTTGTAGGAGTGACGGAAACCTGGCTTACAGAAAATGATGGGGATGAATACAAGTTGGAAGGATACACACAGTTTAAGAGAGACAGGCAAAATCGAAGAGGGGGTGGGGTAGCATGATATGTGGAAAATGACATTTAGGCAGAAGAACTCAAATTAGATCCCAAGAAACGGAACAGAATCTTTATTGGTGAAACGTTTGAACAAGAGATCCAGAGGATTAGTGGTAGGAGTGAGTTGCAGACCACCCAACTCAGATATTCAGCAAGATGTTGCATTGTACAGTGTAATCAGGACTGCATGTAGCAAGGATGTGGATATTATAATAGGGGATTTCAATTTCCCAAACATAGACTGGGAAAGCCCAGTCGGGACTACAGAAGCAGAAATAGAAAAGGTTGAGATGATAAATGATGCAGGATAGTGCTCTGTCTGAATGCCAAATATATTATATTCCCACCATGGTTTGCAGCAAGATTGTGTAACCCATGTATGAATGCAGAGCCCGCCTAATTATTTCAGTTAAATCGGGTCCTGAGTATTCCTTGTCCACCTATTTATTGAGGGAGTAAAATTTCTCCCGATCAGTAAATGACTGCGTTCTAACTCAATTTGTCAGGGAACCAACCAGAGAGAGTGCATGCATTGACTTGATCTTTTCAAATGACCAAGATAGAGTCAGAGGGACACTAGTTAGAGAAAACAATGGCAAATTGTGATCACAACATGGTTAGCTTTGAGGAATTATTTCAAAAAACAAGGTCCAAGTCTAAAACAAGGGTCTACAAATTATAGAAAAGCAAACCTTGAAGGTATGAGGTGGCACTTAGAAGATCAAAGGGACGATGGACGGGGCCATGTACCATCAAATCTTGGGTGAGAACCTCCTTCCCTCAGCCAGGGCATGGAAAATTGGTCGTGGATGGGTATTCCAGCATGACAATGATGTGTGCAAACCTGGTGGCCAACTACAAGAAATGTCTGACCTCTGTGATTGCCAACAAGGGTTTTGCCACCAAGTACTAAGTCGAAGGGGTCAAATACTTATTTCCCTCATTAGCATGCAAATCAATTTATAACTTTTTTGAAATGCGTTTTTCTGGATTTTTTTGTTGTTATTCTGTCTCTCACTGTTAAAATACACCTACCATTAAAATTATAGACTGATCATTTCTTTGTCAGTGGGCAAACGTACAAAATCAGCAGGGGATCTAATACTTTTTTCCCGCACTGTATAGGCTGCTAACTCAGATATTCCAAATGACACTTAGAACAGGGGATGTGCAAACTGACTGGAAGACAGCAAATGTCATACCAATCCACAAGAAAGGGGACAAAACTGAGCCAGGAAATTACAGACCAATCAGTCTCACCTGCATCACTTGTAAAATGTTGGAAAAAATGATGAGACAGAAAATAGAGGAGCATCTTCATGAAAAACATATTCTTGGAGATAGTCAACATGGGTTTAGACAAGGCAGATCATGTCTTACTAATTTATTAGAATTGTTTGAACATGCAACTGCAGCTGTAGATCATGTGAAAGCATATGATATGATATGAACTGGTTGATGTATAGGAAACAGAGGGTGTCGATTAGAGGAGTTGCTTCTAACTGGAGTGAGGTTGTTAGTGGAGTTCCACAGGGATCAGTACTAGGGCCTTTGCTTTTTCTAATATATATTAATGATCTGAATTCTGGGATAATTAGCAAACTTGTCAAATTTGCAGATGATACTAAAATAGGTGGCTCAGTGGATACAATCTCAGCAGCACAGGTTATTCAAAGGGACTTAGATGATATTCAGTTGTGGGCCGACACCTGGCAGATGAAATTCAATGTGGACAAGTGCAAGGTATTACAAGCAGGTAAAAAAATGTCCACTATAATTACACTATGGGAGGAATAGAACTAGATGACGTAACGCATGAAAAAGACCTAGGCATTGACCACATAAAACCAGAGGAGCTTTTCTAGATCAGCAGGGACACACACCCGGGGACACAAATGGAAATTGGGCTTCAGGGCATTCAGGTGTCACAGCCATCATCTAGCACTTACACAATATCCCCAGTAGATGTCACCATCACCCTTCCTTACCAGTCACTTCTCCCAGCTCCCTTCAATCAATCAATCAATCAATCAATCAATCAATCAATCAATCAACATTCCTGAACACCATGTCCATTTGTTCAATCACCCTCTGCTCCCATTTGCCCTGCACCTCCAACCTTGGTTCCTTGCTTCCCTCTGCTCCACATATAAACACCTCAGTCACACTCAGTCTTTGTGACGTTTTGTTAGTGTAAACTACAATTCTGAGCTGTCTTTCTGTGCTTTGTTTAGCCTTGTATCTACAGTGTATCCTTGACTTCCTGCTTGACTTCCAGACCACGACTTTACTACTCCCCTGATTGCCTGTTTGCCTGATCACCTGACCCTTGCCCGTGACCACGACTACGTCTTTGCTTTGCCTTGATTGTACTGTCCTCCTGGTATCCGACCCCCGCCTGTCTGACCACCTCTACTGTGCAGCGCAACTGAGTCCCCCTGTTCCCGTGCCCCGTGGTACTATACATCAGGACAGAAAACAGGAGACACTTCTTCACACAGTTGTCACAGTCTGAAACAAACTCCCCAGCGATGTGGTTGAAACTGGACATCTGGGAATATTTAAAAATAGACTGGATAGTATCCTTGGATCATGATGGGTCTAATGGCCTCCTCTCGTTTGTAAACTTTCTTATGTTCTTATGTCTCACAGCTTCTCTCCCAGCCTGAATTTCCAGGAGTTTCATGACTTCAACTCAATTGACTTATTTTATTTGTTTCCTCTCATTCGTTTTCTTTAATTTTTTGTACACCTGAATTAATTCTTCATCCTCTAATTTCTCAATATTATCATATTATCCTCAGAAAACCTGTGCTGAAATCGACAGCACATTAATTCCCACAAAACAAATTTCGTCTTTCCCTCTCTAGTTTCCCAAGCCTTTTCAACTTTCAGCTTTCTCAAACCTTTATACCTTCTGTATTCATTGCTACACATCTATCTACATTATTTATCAATATACATCATACATATATCATACTGTTATATTATTAGGGTGGTTGATCGATTTAAAAAGCTGTTAGATGGTTAGATTATGCCTTAACTTAGATATGTGCAATACCAAAAAAACTAAATTGTGACTTTAACCAAAACCAGCATCAAAACTTGTATTTTTTTTATCAAATCAGCCATCTTGGATTTTCTTTAACTAGCGTCATTAAAAGTATGTTTTTAAACTAAAGTACAAATATTAACAACCACCACATTTATCATAATACAAGGCCGTTTTCTAACATTGGCATGTGATAGTTGATACATTTTTATCAATTTGTGTGAACTACAACACAAAACATTGTCAAATGGTGCGAGTCCAGCGTTTGGCGAGAAACGGCACCAAAACGCAGCTCTGCGCAGCCACTCCGAGTGTTCAGATTGGAATGTCGCAGCAAAGCGGAGACACTGACCTGCGCATTCCACTGCCAGAGCCACCGCCATTCACACACACTGAGCAACGCTGAGCTGCGGCACCATACTGCTGCAAGCGTGGACTTGAACATTGATTTGCAGTGTTGTTAGTATTGCAACAGAAATACGAATTTATGCAATACAATAAAACGTTCCTACAGTATAGTAATTAAATTAGACAAGGAAGTAAAATATAATGTGTAATATTATATTCAGTGTATATTTATTTTCAGTTATGTAACGAGAACTGCAACACAAGTTCATTTTTTGAACTGATCAATAAATTGGTTTACTATTGGTCATCATCATGTCCTGTTAAAACTGTGTTTTAAAATCTATTGCCAGGATAATTACAATATGTTTGCAGCACATTACTGTAACGTGATCAAGTAGCAAGAAAAATAACTGCAGGCACAAATGAAAGGCTGTTTTCATGTACCACTAACAAAACAATTACATCAGTGTTTTATACACCGATCAGCCATAACATTATGACCACCTGCCTAATATTGTGTAGGTCCCGCTTTTGCCGCCAAAACAGCCCTGACCCGTCGAGGCATGGACTCCACTAGACCTCTGAAGGAGTGCTGTGGTATCTGGCACCAAGACGTCAGCAGCAGATCCTTTAAGTCCTGTAAGTTGTGAGGTGGGACTGGATCGCACTTGTTTGTCCAGCACATCCCACAGATGCTCGATTGGATTGAGATCTGGGGAATTTGGAGGCCAAGTCAACACCTTGAACTCGTGATTCATCAGACCAGGCCACCTTCTTCCATTGCTCCGTGGTTCAGTTCTGATGCTCACGTGCCCATTGTAGGTGCTTTCGACAGTGTACAGGGGTCAGCATGGCACCCTGACTGGTCTGCGGCTACGCAGCCCCATACGCAACAAACTGTGATGCACTGGGTGTTCTGACACCTTTCTATCAGAACTTTTTCAGCAATTTGAGCTACAGTAGCTCGTCTGTTGGATCAGACCACACGGGCCAGCCTTCGCTCCCCACGTGCATCAATGAGCCAGTTCACCTCTTTTCCTTCCTTGGACCACTTTTGATAGGTACTGACCACTGCAGACCGGGAACACCCCACAAGAGCTGCTCTGCTCTGACCCAGTCATCTAGCCATCTCAATTTGGCCCTTGTCAAAGTTGCTCAGATCCTTATGCTTGCCCATTTTTCCTGCTTCTAACACATCAACTTTGAGGACAAAATGTATAATAGAGATATTGTTACGACCCCAAGTGGCTGATGTAAGGGGATAAGGGGAACGTAACATAAAACACACAAATGCAGTAGTGAGGGGAGTGCAAAATACAACACAAAATCAACTATATATATATATATATATATATATATATATATAAGAAGGGTTTATTTACAATGGGGAGGGGAGTATATACAAGTATGTACAGTATACAAAAACATGTGATGATAATAATACAAATTATGAACAAATATACAGAGGAAAACACCCTGGGTGGTGTCGGCTAACACTGAACCAAAACAAAACCTATCTAAGCTAGTCTAAAAGAGTAAACCACTACCTGACTTGGATTTGTATGATGACCCTAACTATCTACACTAACTAAACTATCTAAGCCTAACAACTAGTATAGAGGGGTTATCACCGTCCCTACCTAAATACCTAATGTGATAGACAACATACATCCCTATGTGTAACCGTGTAAACCCATGGGTGTCTCACCTATCTACCTGTTCTCCCCTGAACAGAAAACAATTAACAGAATACAATGTAAATGGAAACAAAACAGAGAAGAAAACAGTGGGTATTTACACAAGGAAAAACAATCAATCACAAAGGTATTTTACACAAACAGACAGGGTAGCAACACAAAATGGCGTTGCAATCGGTAGTCTCCCGAAAAGGAGGAATGACAGAGTTTTTAAACTGTAGTTGGAGACATCTGATTGGACAGGAAAAGCACAGAACAACGGAGTTGAGTGACGGGGACGAGAACCAATCACAGTAGGACACCTGCGTACAATAGGGATAGGAGGACAACAGACACAGAGCACCCCGCCAGTGGCCAGTATGTACGCATGCAAGGCATGTAACAGATATCTTTAAATTATTCAGAGATTTCTGCAAATCATTTCAAGATATCTTCAAATTACTTCCTGTGGGTCCATGACAATTCGTCGTCCCCATCATTATATGTTCTCCACTTGAGCATTTGTGACAATGAGTGTATTCACTTATTGTAGAGCCATAGAACACACATATGTGTATATATTATTATTATTATTATTATTATTATTATTATTATTATTATTATTATTATTATTATTATTATTATTTCTTAGCAGATGCTCTTATCCAGGGCAACTTACAAAATATAATATAGTAGGCTATATATATATATATATATATATATATATATGTATAAATACACACACACAGAACTATTTTGTATTATTTATTATAATGTATGTTTTTAATTGATACATTCATTTGAGACAATAACCACAATTATTAAGTTTTATACAATTAGTCACAACAGCTGGCAGTGACGGCTGCAGCCTACTTAAAATAGGTTTCATATTAAAATTGTATATGAATTGGTGCAGGGGTTAGGGAATGGCACTGTGAACCTGGTGATTTTAATACATTATATTTGTCAGAAGGACTGACCCTCTATATGTAAGCATTGTATTCTCAAAAGCCTTCTAATGGTTATTTATTTATTTTTACTTAAATAAGGATCTGTATACAATGTCTATATAATGTGTGTGTGTGTTACCTAAAACAAAATTATGCTTGTGCTTTGTTTCATATGTGGGGACATTTGGACACAGAGGGACCTTTTGCAAAACTTGATGAATTCAGTGAACTGGTCAATCTATATGGCTACATCTGACTATATATAGGCAAACCAGCACACGACATCTGGTTCTGTCTTCACACAATTACAAAAACTTTTCATGTACAATATCACATTCATTTCATTCTGTTACAATGGTTGTATAATTAAGGTTTTGTAAAACTGGTATCAGATGTATTAGTCCTGAAGGGCACAGATCCTAATGGCAATCATGCACACCTCATGCACACATGACAATCATCTCCAACCCTTATTTCCGCAGAGCCCTACAGCTCAGCTCATGGGGGTTATCAGAACCTTTCTTATTCTGCTCCACTTGCCCTTTCAGCATCTGTTTGATTCTGTTTTTCAGTTTCCCTCCTTCTTTGTTGAGGGATTTACAGAGGCATTGGCTGGGTCCCTGCTCTGGAATGGACAGAGAATCCAGAGAATGAGTTTTATTCAACAGCCCTGACAGTGTTCTTGGCAGTGTGTGGCAAGGCAGACTTGAGTTCAAAGTACTTCTGAGCTGCTGCCTTGATCTTCTCATTTCTTAAGCTGTAAATTAAGGGGTTGACCACAGGGGTGAGGAAGTAGTGTAGCGCACCTATGAAAATGCGACCAATGGGGGAAATGCTGTCCACTCTCAGCCCAATATACACCACAGCCATGGAGACGTAGTACAGCACCACCACCACTATGTGGGAGGAGCACATATAGAAGGCCTTCTTCCGGTTCTCCGTGGATTTCATTTTCACCACCGATATTATGATCCTGCTGTAGGTAAACAGCACAAACAGAAAGGGCCCCCAGACACACACCATGGTGATCAACAGAGCAAAATTCACCCGGGCCGTCACATCAGCACAGGCTAGAGACATTATAGTGGGGTAGTCACAGAAACAATGTAAGACATAGTTGGAGGCACAGAATGTCACTGAACTGGCCAGGACCACAGACACCACAGGGAGGAGGAAGCCCAGAGCCCAGACTATGGACAACATCATGAGGCACACCCTGGTGCTGATGATAGAGTTATAATGCAGTGGCTTCACCACGGCCACGTACCGGTCATAAGCCATGGCCGCCACAAGGAAAACTTCAGTAGCACAGAAAGAAATGTAAAAGTACATCTGCAGGAAACAGCCAGTGAATGAGATCCTGTTGTGGCCCAGCAGCACCGCCAGCAGCTTGGGTAAGATGGTAATGGTCACCAGCACATCCAGGACAGCCAGGTTCCACAGGAAGAAGTACATGGGTGTGTGAAGCCGGGGATCCAGGGACACCAGCACCACGATCATCAGGTTCCCCAGGATGGTAGCCAGGAAGAGGAGGAGGAAGATGGGGAAGAGTGTGGTGTAGTGTTCCTGCAGGCCTGGCACCCCCACAATGATAAAATAGGAGGCTGAGGGCAGGGAGGTGTTGGGGTCACTCATTACTCAGCGCCACATAGGGTCTGTGAAGAGAGGATGGGCAGCTGGGAGGGCAGGAAGACACTGGCTTAGTTATGAAGACCTATTAGCTGGCTTCTGAGAGTCAGAGTTTTGCAACCACTAGCTTCCAGCAATTGTGCTGTGCTAACAAAATGAAAAATTCAAATTTCTTCAAACTGGATGCACAGAATTAAAAAGGTTTCCATGGATTCATCAGACTCTGGGTGAGAAAGCATTCAGGCTAAAATGCCAAAATACCAAAGTATCCCTTTAATACATTAATTAAATAAATTATAAATATGTCAATCATTATTTTGGCAAATATATACAGAATTGCATATACCTTCCTAACTGAGAAATTTAGGCTTGTGTTACAGGACTTAAGGAGACAGTTCTGTGTTTTACGACTGGCCTGTGCTCACCAAAGTACAACAGGTAAAACATTCATGCTGGAAGACCCCCCCCAACTGTCTCCACAGAGACTAGCACAACATTGCAATTGAAGATTTATTTTGTGAAACTCAGACATTCAAGGTACTTTATATATTCCATAGACCAGGGCAACAAACCCAAATATAAACTACATGCTGCTAACAGAAACAGAAGTGTTACCCAGCTTCTTCCTCCGTTTGATAACAAACAATAAAAGGTGACTTAAAACTAATTTAATTACATTTAAGTAATTCTAACTCAAACCAAAACATGAATAAGCCATGTTTGGTCTTAAAAGAAAGACCATTAGCTAAAACAACCATTGGACCATTTATATTTCACATACAATGCAACATTTTTGTTAAGAGAATTATTCACACATCCTAACTGATCCTCCTCTGACCTGGGCATCAGACCAGCCCCCCTGGAATTCCAATAAAACTCAAATGCAAACTTCACCGAGAAAGAACACCTGGCTTGTTTGGTATCAACTGTAAGGTCATGCTTTGAGGAACTTGAAAATGTAATTGATAGAACAGAAACTAGACAATATAGAGAGTTAGAAACTCTAGGTAACATTTGAACCACTTTCACATTCCTCAAAGCCATCACACCCCCAATACACATTCTGTAGGAATCAAGGGAGAGGAATGGCAAAGACTGCTTCGATTCGAATCTATATTTTATTACCCGTAACCTGACCAATCAGAAGTTTGGAAGGAAAGAGATTAGAATCTCTTTGTCTGAAATGTATAAAAACAGAAGATAAAACTAGCAATTTGGAGTGGCACAATTGGGAGTGGTACAATTTGGAGTGGAACAACCTGGGAGAAGAAGCCAAGGAGACGAAATCCAGGAAGACTGAATGGAACCAGAACCAGAACTTCTCCAACAAAAACCTGAAAGCTTTGCAACTGACCTCAAGTTGAAGCAGTCTGCCAGCCCTCCCCGCTATTGACCGTCTGCATAACTGAATCTCAGTAAACCACACAGGCCGGGGCGTCGCAAGGGGGTAAGGGAAATTGCCTAGGGCCCCGGGCTTGGGGGGGAAGACTCTGCCTCACCCCCCCCGCTCTCATGGGAGAAAGCTCCGCTGCACCCCCCTCCGCTGCACCCCACCCCACTCTCACATACCCTAGAATCACATCTGCAGGTACAGGTAGTATATTTCGTATACTAGTCAATAATTAGTTTCATGCTTTATTTCACTTGGAGTTTATTTGGAATTTATTTTTTAATCACATTGAGATTTTAAATGTTTTAAGTGATTTTAGACTTGGATTTTAACAAAATTTTAATCATAAGTATTAAAATTTGTGTACGTTTTTATTATTGCAATGTAAAATACTTATTTTAATAAAACCGTACTAGTCAAGAATTAGATATATCACAATTACATAACACCTGTGTATGAAATCTAAATTGTAGGAACGGGTAGCATAATCATAATACTTGTTTGTTATTTTACATGTTTTGTGCCTCCAGTCAAAACTCGAGTATCGGATAGATCTCCTCTCACTCTTACTTTGAATATTATCCACCCTGCTTGTCTCTTTGCAAATACATGTTGTCTATTTACATTTTTAATAAGCCTATATCTTGTATAAAACAAAACAGCCTCCAGGTTAATTCATGCAGATCAACCTCACCGCTAATCTGAATTCGTATTAATTAAAGTATTGTGGTAACTTGCATATCAACCCGGTCTCGTTTTCAGAGGATTTGGCCGCTGTGGGTTGTATGTTTGGGGGGTCACTAGATTATTTATTTATAGAAAACATGAGTGTGAGATGAATTCACACCTTTAAATAAAAAAAAATTATAATAGTATATAATCCTACTTCATTAAATATCATTAAATATCACAAAACGCAGAAGAAAAGAAACTGAAACAGAGTAATTCTGTAGTAGAATCAGGATTTTTTAAATATTGTAATAAGATGAAAAGATCAAACCTTCAGAAGTCAGTTCGTGTCTGTGGTCTGTGTCTCTCAGTGTGGAGTGACGTTCAGTGCCAGGTACCTGGGCTGTGTGTCTGTTGTCTTCAATCTCCAGTCACAGCTCTTCTGGACAAGACTCTTCACCGGTCGTTTTTTATGGGCGTCCTCTTGTGCTGACCCCAGAGGCTGCTGTCTGTAGTGCTGCAGTCTTTATTAACCCTCAGAGAGACACAGAGAAGAGGAGCACCAAAGGGAACAGACTCACAGGACTTACAGTGAGAAGAAAACACTTTTACACTGCACAATGGAGAAACCCCCTCTTTGCCTTTTCAATGAGACATGAGAGCCTTACTGCTGCGTTTTTTTTAAAGCTTTTCACACAATAACCTGCTGCTGACGCAATTCAAGGCATATAGTCAGGTATATGATTAAACAATTATACCAAACAGGTGCTAATGATCATAAATTCAATATGTAGGCTGAAACACAATCATTAACTGAAACAGAAACAGCTGTGTAGGAGGAATAAAACTGGGTGAGTAACAGCTTACTGTCAAAAGTCATACACCATAGCAAGACTGAGCACAGCAACAAGACACAAGGTAGTTATAATGCATCAGCAAGGTCTCTCCCAGGCAGAAATGTCAAGGCAGACAGGGGTTTCCAGATGTGCTGTCCAAGCTCTTTTGAAGAAGCACAAAGAAACGGGCAACGTTGAGGACCGTAGATGCAGGGGTTGGCCAAGGAAACTTACTTCAGCAGATGAAAGACACATCATGTTTACTTCCCTTCACAATCGGAAGATGTCCAGCAGTGCCATCAGCTCAGAATTGGCAGAAAACAGTGGTACCCTGGTACACCCATCTAATGTCCGGAGAAGTCTGGTCAGAAGTTGCCTTCATGGAAGACTTGCGGCCAAAAAGCCATGCCTCCGATGTGGCAACAAGGCCAAACGACTCAACTATGCACGAAAACACAGGAACTGGGGTGCAGAAAAATGGCAGCAGGTGCTCTGGACTGATGAGTCAAAATTTGAAATATTTGGCAGTAGCAGAAGGCAGTTTGTTCACCGAAGGGCTGGAGAGCGGTACACGAATGAATGGTGGAGGTTTCTTGCAAGTTTGGGTCTGCATTTCTGCAAATGGAGTTGGGGATTTGGTCAGAATTAATGGTCTCCTCAATGCTGAGAAGTACAGGCAGATACTTATCCATCATGCAATACAATCAGGGAGGCATCTGATTGGCCACAAATTTATTCTGCAGCATGACAACGACCCCAAACATACAGCGACAGCCATTAAGAACTATCTTCAGTGTATAGAAGAACAAGGAGTCCTGGAAGTGATGGTATGGCCCCCACAGAGCCCTGATCTCACCATCATCGAGTCTGTCTGGGATTACATGAAGAGGGAGAAGCAACTGAGGCTTCTTAAATCCACAGAAGAACTTTGGTTAGTTCTCCAAGATGTTTGGGCCAACCTACCTTCCGAGTTCCTTCAAAAACTGTGTGTAAGTGTACCTAGAAGAATTGCTGCCGTTTTGAAGGCAAAGGGTGGTCACACCAAATATGGATTTGATGTAGATTTTTCTTCTGTTCACTCACTTTGCATTTAATGTTAATTGATACATTTAATCTATTAACATGTCTATTTTTGAAAGCATTCTTAATTTACAGTATTTTTTCACACCTGCCTAAAACTTTTGCACAGTACTGTATTTCTGTTGCATTTTAACTTAAAAACATTGCACATTCTACAAATCTCTCCTAAGAGAAGAACAATGGACTTATTCTTACTTCATGGCTCTTATTCTATTCACTTGAATAACTCCACCAAGAGTACATTATAAATTAAACTATCAATACAATAATTTATGCTACTGCAGATGCCATCTGAGCTGTTTCACAATGTATTGTAGATTCCTATAATCTGGGAAACCTTTAATCATAATCTTTTAATTTATTTCTCCATTAAGTCAACCATCATTTCAGTGTTGTGGACCTCAACATTGGTCTGTTCAAGATGCTGTGTGGCTGTCTTCAAAGCCGCGCCCTCGGCCTACTGTGTCTCAACGAGAACACCAGCGTCTTCTCAATATGCACCTCTGCCACTATGGGTCAAACATCGGTTCCTTCAGGACACGATTCATAATGTGCATATCTGCCATGTGGAATAGATCGGTCGTATAAAGACACAATGTGCGGTTCGCACAACATCAGAGATCCTCCTTCTAAAAGTCATCTCCATCACATGTACAGTAGTTGACATTCACACAATCTATAGGGTTCCAGTATAGGGACAATTCCAAATAATAATAATCTTGGTTCAAATTTATCACAAATTATTTCAGTATAGCACTCAGCTGTTGTCAGCAGCATCATATCTCCTGTGTTTACTGAATCAACTTTACTTCGTAGTGTAAGTACTCTGTTTATACACTCACCTAAAGGATTATTAGGAAAACCATACTAATACTGTGTTTGACCCCCTTTCGCCATCAGAACTGCCTTAATTCTACGTGGCATTGATTCAACAAGGTGCTGAAAGCATTCTTTAGAAATGTTGGCCCATATTGATAGGATAGCATCTTGCAGTTGATGGAGATTTGTGGGATGCACATCCAGGGCACGAAGCTCCCATTCCACCACATCCCAAAGATGCTCTATTGGGTTGAGATCTGGTGACTGTGGGGGCCAGTTTAGTACAGTGAACTCATTGTCATGTTCAAGAAACCAATTTGAAATGATTCGACCTTTGTGACATGGTGCATTATCCTGCTGGAAGTAGCCATCAGAGGATGGGTACATGGTGGTCATAAAGCGATGGACATGGTCAGAAACAATGCTCAGGTAGGCCGTGGCATTTAAACGATGCCCAATTGGCACTAAGGGGCCTAAAGTGTGCCAAGAAAACATCCCCCACACCATTACACCACCACCACCAGCCTGCACAGTGGTAACAAGGCATGATGGATCCATGTTCTCATTCTGTTTACGCCAAATTCTGACTCTACCATCTGAATGTCTCAACAGAAATCGAGACTCATCAGACCAGGCAACATTTTTCCAGTCTTCAACTGTCTAATAATGGTGAGCTTGTGCAAATTGTAGCCTCTTTTTCCTATTTGTAGTGGAGATGAGTGGTACCCGGTGGGGTCTTCTGCTGTTGTAGCCCATCCGCCTCAAGGTTGTACGTGTTGTGGCTTCACAAATGCTTTGCTGCATACCTCGGTTGTAACGAGTGGTTATTTCAGTCAAAGTGATTCAAGCTGATAGAAGAGCAAGTCGGCCCATTCTCCTCTGACCTCTAGCATCAACAAGGCATTTTCGCCCACAGGACTGCCGCATACTGGATGTTTTTCCCTTTTCACACCATTCTTTGTAAACCCTAGAAATGGTTGTGCGTGAAAATCCCAGTAACTGAGCAGATTGTGAAATACTCAGACCGGCCCGTCTGGCACCAACAACCATGCCACGCTCAAAATTGCTTAAATCACCTTTCTTTCCCATTCAGACATTCAGTTTGGAGTTCAGGAGATTGTCTTGACCAGGACCACACCCGTAAATGCATTGAAGCAACTGCCATGTGATTGGTTGGTTAGATAATTGCATTAATGAGAAATTGAACAGGTGTTCCTAATAATCCTTTAGGTGAGTGTATGTAGAGCTGTCAAACTTTCAAAATACTGTATCTCTTTCCTTTTCATCTAACTTAAATATCTGAGACAATTGTCTTGAATTGTATTTTACCCATTAATGGACATTCATTCATTCTCTCTCTCTGTCTCTCTGTCTCTCTCTCTATCTATCTATCTATCTGTATCTATCTATCTATATCTATCTATATATCTATCTATCTATATATATATATATATATATATATATAATTGTTTTTTTCTTAGAATAAACCTTCATCTTTAATAATGGTGTCACAGCTACTGCCCAGCACTCACTCCCTGTCTAACTGCACCTCCACTTTTCGCCCTTCCTTCTGCGTCCATATACGGTCAAATTGCAAAAAATAAGTTACCTAAATAACAAACACTAGCTGCTGTTACTACAGTACAGGTGCAATATATATCTATGTATAAATAAACAAGTAAACACACAAAAAAAGCACTACTTAGCTACTTAGTCACTGGTCCTCTCCCGCCTGGACTACTGCGACTCCCTCCTGGCCCGGCTTGCCTGCAACTACTACCCGCCGCTCCAGCTCACCCAGAACTCTGCGGCTCGTCTGGTATTCTCTCTGCCCAGATTCGCACACGCTACTCCACTGCTCCGCTCCCTCCACTGGCTCCTGATACCGGCACGCATTCAGTTCAAGACACTGACCCTCACCTACCGCTGTCTCGACCACACTGCACCAAGTTACCTTCAGTCACTCGTCTCTCCATACATCCCCTCCAGACCACTGTAGTCTTCCAGTGCCAGAAGACTAACTCTGCCTCCTCTCCACTCCCCTTCCTCCAGAGCCGCTCCTTCTCATCCCTGGACCGTAAATGGTAGAACAACCTTCCCACAGAAGTCAAAACAGCAGAGTCCTTGACCTCCTTCCGGCACTTACTCAAGACACATCTTTTCAGACAGTACTTGTAATATTAGTCCTTGTTAGATAGGACTTCACAGCATTTTATCATGCTTCTTGTGTTACTAATACTTGTATTATTGATTGATTTCCTCCTTGCTCCCTTTCCCGTAGCCGTTGACTGTGACCCTACATCTTGACAGCACTTAGCTTTACTTTCCAGGATGTATGAACTCACTCACTGTACTTGCCTGTGTAAATTGGAAGTTGTAAAATGAATTATATTTTGAATTCCTCTATTTTATGTAAATTTGAAAATGTAATGTTTGATGCCACTTTGTATTGCACTTATGTTGTAAGTCACCCCGGATAAGGGCGTCTGCCAATAAATGAAAATAATAATAATAATAATCTGATGTAGTAGATATGCCAGGAGGCTGCCGTTTTAATGATAGGTGACTCGAAAATGATCAGTATAAACTATGCGTAAAATAAAATTATCTTGGACAGCATTGCAAGGTCTGCAAGAAAGAGATTCAAGTTTTCACTATGAGGGAGTCTGTGCTGTCGAGTCATGCCAAAGGTAAACAGCAGGGAATTTTCCATTTTTCCATTTCTAGATGTGAACGGTATCTCTAGACCTGTATTTGATGGTATGCTGACAATTACTGTGCACATAAATTTATCTGCATATCAGTGTCATGTGTGTGCGCGCACTGTACACTCTTCACACATTCGTTCTAAACACCCCCTCCCACGCCATGGAGAGTACGTTTTCTTGTTTAACTTTTCTTCATGTATTAAGACTACAGACATTTAGTGTATAGCATTGAAATGATGAATGTAATTTAGACAAATTAAACTGATATCGATTACAATAAATGTTCTAGAATAAGAGTGTTTTTTTTCAGACCCGCACAGCAATAACCACAACCAAGTGAGAATATTAATACAAGACAGAAAGAAAGTTATAATCTATGGTGAGTTTTTTATGTTTTGAATTGTCGCTGCAAGTGTAAAAATATTCACTAAGACTTTGCTTGTGTAATATTCTGTATTTGATATCCAGTCACTGTGGTATCAATATTTTGAAAACATCTCTACCAGTATCAAGGACACATTTACACCTGGCCAAAAGCAAAAAAGGTATTTATTTGCTTTTTCTTAAATAAGGATCTGTATACAATGTGCGTATGTGTGTGTGTGGGTTACCTAAAACAAAATGATGCTTGTGCTTTGTTTCATATGTGGGGACAGTTGGACACAGGGGGGACCTATTGTGTAACTTGAAGAATTCAGTGAACTGGTTGATTGGTTGAGTTTATACAGTCAAACCAGCACATGTCATCTGGTTCTGTCTTCGCAAAATTACAAAACCTTTTCTTGTACAAAGATCACTTTCATTTTCCATTAAAACTGGTTTTATTCTTTTACAATGGATACATAATTAAGGTTTTGTAAAACTGGTCTCACGTACAGATGTGTTAGTCCTTAAGGGCACAGATCCTAATGGCAATCATCTCCCAACCCTTATTACTGCAGAGCCCTACAGCTCAGCTCATGGGAGTTATCAGCACCTTTTAAATTCTGCCCCACTTGCCCATTCATCCTTTGTTTGATTGTTTTTCAGTTTCCCTTCTTCTTTGTTGAGGGATTTACAGAGGTATTGGCTGGGTCACTGCTCTGGAATGGACATGAAAATGAGTTTTATTCGGCAGCTCTGACAGTGTTCTTGGCAGTGTGTGGAAAGACAAACTTGAGTCCAAAGTACCTCTGAGCTGCTGCCTTGATCTTCTCATTCCTTAAGCTGTAGATGATGGGGTTGAGCAGGGGGGTGAGGAAGTAGTACAGCCCACCTATGAAAATGCGCCCAATGGGGGAAATGCTGTCCACTCTCAGCCCTATATACACCACAGCCATGGAGACGTAGTACAGCACCACCACCACTACGTGGGAGAAGCACATGTAGAAGGCCTTCATCCGGCTCTGCATAGATTTCATTTTCACCACCGATATTATGATCCTGCAGTAGGTAAACAGCACAAATATGAAGGGCCCCCAGACAACCAACATGGCGACAAACAGGGCGTAATTCACCCGGGCCGTCACATCAGCACAGGCTAGAGACATTACAGAGGGGTAGTCACAGAAACAATGTAAGACATGGTTGGAGGTACAGAATGGTAGTAAACTGGCCAGGACCACAGATACCAGCGGGGAAAGGAAACCCAGTACCCAGACTGTGGCCATCATCATGAGACACACCCTGGTGCTGATGATGGTGTTGTAATGCAGTGGCTTCACCACAGCCACATACCGATCGTAAGCCATGGCTGCCACAAGGAAAACTTCAGTGGCACTGGTAGAAATTAAAACGTACATCTGCAGAAGGCAGCCTGTGAATGAAATCCTGTTGTAGCCCAGCAGCACCGCCAGCAGCTTGGGTGTGATGGTAATGGTCAGCAGCACATCCAGGACAGCCAAGTTCCACAGGAAGATGTACATGGGTGTGTGGAGCCGGGGGTCCAGGGACACCAGCACCACGATCATCAGGTTCCCCAGGATGGTGGCCAGGAAGAGGAGGAGGAAGATGAAGAAGAGTGTGGTGTAGTGCTCCTGCAGGCCTGGCAATCCCACAATGATGAAATAGGAGGCTGAGGGCAGGGAGGCGTTGGGGTCACTCATGACTCAGAGCCACACAGGGTCTATGAAGAGAAGAGGGGCAGCTGGGAGGACAGGGGGACACTGGCTCACTTATGCATTTCTCTAAATTGAAGAAGTAAACAACTAACAAGAAAAACAGAAAACAGAAAAACTAAAAAAACAGATGTAATTATTTTGATTTCAATCTCTCTTTTCAATGGTATAATATAATGAAATCTGTACAAGTGGTCATGTAATATATTTGATATCATATTAAATAGCACATCAATCACATGTCTTCAAATATTGCTTTTATATCTCAATGTAATTTAAGGTTCCTATGTCTATACAGTGCCCTCCAGATTCATTCATAGCTCTCAATAAATAGGAACAAAAAACACTGAAGAACTGCATTTCTTTCCCTGTGTGTCTGTGTGAACAAGGTCACTGTCTCACTGTCTCACTGTGCTACGGTACTGTGCCATAGTGCAACCCTGATACCCAGGGGAACAGAGTCTGATAAGAACCAGTTTTCTCCAGCAATTTGGTCTTGATACATCGTACAAACCCCCCTTATATTAAACATTACATATGCCTTAATTCTCCCTGGTTTAACCATATATGGGTCTTCCTGAGCAGATATAAGGCAGAAACCGAACTTGCACTCTTCACAGGACAGACATGTGGGCCTGTTATCTCTTTCTCCTGTCTGGTCTGCATAAAAGTGCCTGTAGTTTGTAACTTCTCTAAGACTGTTCTTGAGATCGCCTCTTGAACCTCTTCCTTGCAGCTGCTTGTAATAAAAACTTTTGATTGGAGGTGCATGTCTCTCTGGATTTCTGCAACTCATATCAAAGAAAGTTTTATGGATCGCATTATGTGTTCTGATGAAAAAAGGCTAAGAATGTTATACTGTAATCAATAAGTAATTTAATTCCAGAAAACATGAGGGTCAGATTTATTCATACCTATAAGTGTTCTTTAAATACAATCCAACAAAAACAAATCCACAACAACTTTCTGCTCTGCTAAAGTTCAGTGGGAGCTTCTGGAAATATATAGAGACTTCCTGAAGGTTTCCTTTATCAAAAGTGGTTATTCAAGAATTAATACATCTGGCGAAAACTATCAATGTTTGTGAATATATCTTGTTAACAAATGTATATGTATTAGATGAAAAATATTACATTTTGAGGTTTAAAATATATGTATATATTTAAATATTTACAATATATGCTGCATATAGAAAAATACAATTCATGAATGTGATCTAATTGATTAACAACACATAAGTTAGAAACATATTTAGAAAACATGGTATTGGTGAAAATCTGTAAAATATATAATAGGAGTGTCATTGAATATCATCATTTAACCTCCTTAGATGAAACAGTATAAAGCAATATCAGAGTAATTCTGTGGTAGAATCTGAATTTCAAAGTAGTTTGAAAGAAGATCAAACCTTCAGAAGTCAGTTCGTGTCTGTGGTCTGTGTCTCAGTGTGGAGTGAAGTTCAGTGCCAGGTACCTGGGCTGTGTGTCTGTTCACTTCAGTCTTCAGCTCCAGTCACAGCTCTTCTGGACCAGTCTCTTCACGTGTTGTTTTTTATGAGCGTCCTCTCGCACTGACCCCAGAGGCTGCTGTCTGCAGTGCTGCAGTCTTTATTAACCCTCAGAGAGACACAGAGAAGGGGAGCACCAAAGGGATCAGACACACAGGGCTTACAGTGAGAAGAAAATACTTTTATCAGTTCCTGAAGCATCTTAGTGGAAACTTCAGAGACTGACAAGGTAGCAGGATTAATGTAACAAGCACAACAAAACCAATCAAACAAAACAAAACATATACACATCACAAGGTTAAACATTCAAACTGAAATACCTTTTCTAGAGAGTGCATTAAGTAATCCTGTGACTTGTATTGCTTAATGGTGTCTGTTTCTATGTGAAATGTTTCCTTCACTCTTTAAAGCTGTTTATTCAACAAAGATAGCTGAGAAAAGCAGCACAGACAGTGAACAGCATAGTAAAGCTCCACACCGAAAACTGATCCTCAAATTGGAGGCTGTAGGCATTCAGGGTAATGTAACTAGATGGATTATGAACTGGTAGATGTATAGGAAACAGAGGGTGTTGATTAGAGGAGTTGCAAGGTATTCCATGCAGGTAACAGAAATGTCCACTATAATTACACTATGGGAGGAATAGAACTAGATGAAGTAACGCATGAGAAAGACCTAGGAGTCTATGTGGACTCCTCACTTTCTCCATCCTAACAATGTGGGGAAGCAATAAAAAAGGCAAACACAATGCTAGGGTATATTGTCAAAAGTATATAGTTTAGAACAAGGGCATTAATGTTCAGACTGTATAATGCTGTGTCATCCTCACTCACCGATTCCCCTGTTCGCCACCAGAGGTCGTCATCTCCCAAGTTCTAAACCATTCTCTCCATTCATTAGCATCAATCACTCCAGTTACATTCCACAGAGCCATGTGCACATGCTAGCTTCTGTCTCCAACTCTATTGGCCCTGCACCTCACATCCCTGTCCTCTGCTTCACCCAGGTCTCTATTTAAACCCCTGCATCTCCACAAATCAATGCTCAGTTTTGTTCTTCCTTGTGTAGACAATTCTAAGTATTCCAGATATCTTTTCAAGTGCCTTTCGCCTGTTTCCTTGACCACTGCCTCTCGGATTCTCCCTAAGGACTTGTTTTGCCTGAATCACCGCCTGCCCTTTGACTACTCTCTTGCCTGTCCCTTTGGATCCTGTTTGCCTGCCCTAGACCCTCGTCTATCTCTACTCTTCTCCTTCTCTCTGCGCCTGGGTTATCCAGTCCGGTGCACCGGTCAGCCGTGACAAAAGCGCTAATTAGAGCTCATCTGGATACTGTGGACAGTTCTGGGCTCCACACTTCAAGAAAGATATTGCTGCTCTAGAGGCAGTTCAGAGGAGAACAACCAGACTTATTCCAGGTCTGAAGGGAATGTCCTACTCGTAGAGACTGAGGGAACTGAAGCTTTTCACCCTGGAACAGAGGAGACTGGGGACTTGATTCAAGTCTTCAAAATCATGAAAGGCTTCGACCACATCAAACCAGAGGAGCTGTTCCAGATCTGCAGGGACACACGGACCTGTGGACACAAATGGAAATTGGGCTTAAAGGCATTCAAGACAGAAATACAGGAGACCCTTCTTCACACAGTTGTTACAATCTGGAACAAACTCCCCAGGGACACATGCACATGGGGACACAAATGGAAATTGGGCTTCAGGGCATTCAGGTGTCACAGCCACCATATAGCACTGACACTCTATCCCCAGTAGATGTCACCATCACCCTTCCTTACCAGTTACTTCTCCCAACTTCATTTAATTGATCAACATTCCTGAGCACCATCACCCTCGGCTCCCATTCGCACTGCACCTCCAAACTATTCCGAGCTGTCTTCCTGTGCTTTGTTTAGCCTTGTATCTTCTGCATATCCTTGGCCTTCTGCTTGACTTCTGAACCACGACTTTGCTCCTCCCCTGATTGCCTGTTGCCTGATCCCCTGACCCTTGTGCGTGACCACGACCACGTCCTTGCCCTGCCTTGATTGCCCTGTCCTGATGGTACCCGGCCCACACCTGTCTGACCATCCCTCACAGCACTGCAACTAGGTTCCCCTGTTCCTGTGCCCCACAGTGTGTGACAAATGGATTATATAATTCCATCCTTATTCTACAAACTAAACCTTGTGATGACTGTTGTACAGAGACCATATAAAAAGTGCATCACCCCCGATCAAGGCTTAAAAATGTCTTAAGAATGTCTTACCCAAAAGCGATGGATGTTGACAGGCTCTACAACCCTCTCCAATCCCGGGATCTACATTGGTTCTATTCACCTGTATACATGCCTGAAACCTCTGACTGCTGCCACCCTCCGGGACCTCAACCCCCGATTCCGCAAGACGAAACAGGATACTTTGTGATGGATATTGAAGTTAGTCTCTGGGATGCACAGGCTCAGGAGATCCTGAATGGTTCTGCTTTTGCTGCACTGTCTATCGCTGACTCGTCTCAGGAAGGGGGCGTTCCAGCGGTTGTAGAAACAACCCACAGCCCGCCGAGTGACCCAATGAGCAGCAGCTGTCCCAGGGGCATGATGAAGACGAAGGATTTATGCCCGGCATGTGGGTCGATGTAAGCAGAGTTGTTAAAAGCGCCTTGGTGTATATTCTGCAGGCTCTTATCGACTGAACCCTGAAATCAGTCTGTCATCTAGGGAATCACCCTAGCAAGTTGAGGCACAGCTGTCTGTTTGAACCAGATGCCTATTATTTCCGATTCTATTTCAATGTGTTTTACAGGAGACTGAACAAACCATGGCTGAAGCCAGTGCTAATCAAGGAGCTATCTTACTCCCACATGTGGGCCACCCCTGGGCAAGTCCAGAAAATCATAGATGAGATTTTGCTGGAGCTGAAAAATGAGCCGTCTATAAAAGAGAAACTTGTTCAGCGGCAAACTCCCCAGATGAAGGATCTGTACTACAACTCGGCCAAGGCCAGTGGTTTGGCTGGTAAGAAAGGTTTTCAAAGAGGACTCGCTGAGGCTGGGGTTAAGGCTAAGGATGATGTTGTTTCAGAATGGCTAAGGGAACAAGATGCCTATACCCTACATAAACTGCTCAGAATTAAGAAGAAATCGTGTCTATGTGACTGACATAGACTCACAATGGCAGATGGATCTAGTTGATATGTCAAATTTATCAAAACATAACAATGGTCACAAATTTATGTTGATGTGCATCGATGTGTTATCGAAATACGCAGGTAGTGTGGTGACAAGGGCCTTTGAGGATATATTGTCCCAGGGTTGGTGTCCAAAAAAACTGCAGACTGATAAAGGAAAAGAGTTTCTCAACAGAGAATTTCAGAATCTGTTGAAGAGACAATATACATAATTTCACCACCGGTAATGAGCTTCATCGGTTGTGGAGAGATTTAACCGCACCATGAAGACCAAAATGTGGAGATATTTTACAGCTGTCAACACGTTCAAGTATGTTGATAAAGTTCAGGATTTTATCGAAGCTTACAACCGAGGATATCACAACCAGCATTAAAGTGTTGCCTATAGATGTTAACAAGAGTAATTCTTTTAAGGTCTATAAAAATGTATATGGTCCCTTTATTAAGACAGAGAAAACTACTTATAAGTATGTCTACTTATGTCGGTGATGTGGTGAGAATTTCAAAGTTGCGCAACACTTTTTGCCAAAACAAACATTTTCCGATTAATATTTTACAGTTACCGAGCAGTTGGCTAGAGACCCCCCTGTGAACCGGTTGAAAGACTATGACGGGGAGGAAATAGAAGGGACATTTTACGCTGCTGAGTTACAAACAATTATTGTGGGTAAAGATAGAGTATTCAGAGTTGAAAAGATAATAACGGAAAAAACCCAAAACCGGAAAAAATATGTGTTAGTGAAATGGAGAGGCTGGCCTGAAAAGTTCAATAGCAACAGGTTTGCGATATTCAAGCCTTATAACAAGAGGCCCGCCTGGGTGTGGTGGGGGGCATTACTTTCATTTCTCAAGATGGAATCAGACGGCTTTCTATGTGACTCTACCCTGTAACTCCTCTCTCGATATATATCCTAAAAATGAAATATACAGTTACACGGTGCAATTTGGAAAATCTATAAATCTAAGGGGTTCATGAGAAGTGGGGTTGGTGGAAATACAGTATCCTTACACTTGGTCTATTTCACAAAATAAGGATGCCAACTTCTCAGTTTTTGATCATGTTAAAAAGAGTCAATGGTCATTCACGATACAAGGAGGTTATTACGACAGTGTGGATAAAATATTAGATGAGATGAATAAGCAGTTCTCAGATGGGAACCCCTCCCTCAAGTTATATTACAATCCTATTAAAAACCAAGTGTACATTGTGTCAAAAGCTGGCCTTAGTATTCAAACCAGCGGGGCCCTGGGACGTATATTAGGTTTCTATACCGACACGGAGAACTCATTCTCAGACGTGGTGGCCCCCTTCCCGGCCGATATCAGGGGTGGTTTTTACACTCTTTACATCTATACAGACATCATTGCCCACCAGAGGGTCAGGGATAGTTACGTGCCTCTTTTGAGAAATGTACTTATTAAAGGTAAAAGCAATGACATGATCACAGTTACTTATGACAAGCCGCACTACGTACCAGTCTCAAAGACACACTTTGACAACATCACGATCAAAGTAAAATCAGATCAGAATATCAACGTACCACTCTGTTTCGGTAAAGTTATAGTCAAACTATATTTTCAAGCTGTGAAACAGTGTGTACATTATCAAAATGGATATCTCAAGGGGATATGTCGATCCTCGTGCCTATGTGGATTATTACAAAATGCAAGCCGGGAATGGCTTGCCCGGGTTTGTATGAGCCCCCACTATGTATGGGGCTGGTCTAGGTGGACTCTTTCATGGTCTTTTTAGAATGGACGTACCCCTGCTCAAGAGAGGCTTTGCTATAGCCAGACCCCACTTGAAATCAGCGGCTAAAAACATTGTTAGTGACGTGTTCGCCAATGTTATGAACCGCTCGGCTAGCCATGAGCATCAGGAGGGTTCGGGACTCATGGTGCTGTTGAGGGGCAGGGGTAAAAGAAGAAGCAGCAGACATCCACCAGGGCAACGAAGACCCCTGGCTAACAAAAAATGCAGACTCGCTCATTCTTCAACACACTGCAGAAACCCGCGGAGACGGAAGCAGCAGAAGAAAAAACCTGCAAAAAGAAAGTCTCAAATAAAGACCAATAGAGCCTCAGGTTACATCTTTTAAACATGTCTTTTGTCCATAGCCTATAAGAAGAATGTGTTAAATCAGAAATGGACCTGTTTACAGTCCCGTACACCCAAACGAGTATAGATAAAAGCATCTATGTAGAGATTCCGCCTCTTTCCGCAATTTCAGAAATAGTCCCTGTGGAGTTTTCATAGCAGGAAATGGGGAAGATTATATTGATTTGAACAACACTGTCATTTTAATCAACTGCAGAGTGGATGATGAGGATGGGGATGCAACAGTGAAGGCAGCCAACGTTGGTGTCATCAATTACCCTGTGGCCACCATGTTTTCGCAAGTGGATGTGACCCTGGGTGATTGACTCATTAGTCAAAGCAGCAGTACCTACCCCTATAGAGCCATGACGGAGTGTATCCTTAATTATAGCGAGGAGAACTTAAGCAAGCAGTTCAGTCCTGGCCTGTTCTTCAAAGACACCCCAGAAGCTATGGACGACTTATATAGAGGATATAGAGGGCTTGCAAAAAAGAGCAGCCTTTTCAGCAGAAGGATGGACCTTTGAGCTAATGGGGCATATTCATGCGGACATATTTTTTCAAGAAAAACTCATGCTCAATGGGGTAGACATTAAAATTAAAATGATCTGGAGCAAAAATGCTTTCTGTCTGATGACCCCTGATATTGAAAAATATAAACTGAATATATTATCCCCAGCAGTATCCCCAACAGTTAAACTAGGACACGTGCAGGGGTTAATGACGGCAAATGCCAAGTACCCGATAGAAAGGGTCTATATGAAAGTCCACAGTATCCCCGCAGGGACTCGAGTGATGAATCAAGAAAATGTTTTTCTAGGGCAGCTCCCAAAACAGGTTATTATAGGTCTAGTGGATAATGATGCCTTTACCGGGGTTTACAACAAGAACCCCTTTAACATTATAACGCCCAATTTATAGTGTTGTACGTCGACGGAGTGCAGGTGCCGTCCAAACCTTTTCAACCGGACTTTGAAAACAGCAATGCTGTTCGGGAATATTACAGTCTTGTATTGGCTATGGGTCGCCATCTCAAGGATCAACCTCTGGTGATCAATCGCCAGGAATACTGTAGCGGCTACACGCTGTACGGCTTCAACCTGACCCCCGACGAAGAGTGTGGACAACATTTTTCACTGGTGAAAACAGGCAACATGTGTCTGGAGATGCGTTTTAAGCAGTCTCTACCCCGCACGGTAAATATGATCGTGTACGCTGTGTTTGACAACATTATTGAGGTGAATCAGAGAAGAAACGTTCTGTATGATTATTATTAAAATGAACACCAGAGAGCTCAATAAGCCTGTACACACAAACTGTTTCAAGGCGTCTATGCTTGCGACCAGCTGCCTAAATTTAAGATCAAAAATTTACCCGCAATGTACATAATCAATACTCACCCTAAAAATATGCCTGGAGTACATTAGATGGCTATTTATCTAAGGGAGGAGCACCGTGGTGAATTTTTTGATTCCTATGGCCACCCCCCAGATTTCAGACCTTACCCCCGGAGGATCCATAACTTTTTGCTCAACAACTATCAAGAAAACCTTTACAACGGGCGTCAAGTACAAAGTCTGCAGACCACCACTTGTGGCCAACATTGTGTGTTTTTCTTATATCATAGAGGCCGATCATATCCAGACATTATGACTCTGTACAGCGATGATTTAGAACAGAATGATAAAAAAGTGACAGTTTGTCAGGACAATGTATCCTGCCCCTTATATTCCTGTTACTTATGGATCTAACCACCCTTGTATACAGACTGGCTGCTCTAGTGAGGATTTTAAAAGATCTCATGCATGTTAAGGAGAAAAATAGGAATCAGTCTTTGAAGAAAATCATTTATTTAACACACTTATTATACAAGACACGGTGCATGTTATAAAGAACACATTTGTAAACACTTGAAAAATAAAAGATAAAATAAATAATTACAATTGGTTGTCGGTCTTCATTCACTGTTTTACAAATAATAACAGGCTATTAATAAGCGACCCAACATGTGCTAGGTCCTGAGGTCCTTCGCTTAGCACTGGGTGAGTAATGAGCAGTTGGGGTTTTAGCTCCCCATTCAGCCTCCCCCTCTTTACACATGTGTATTTTTTGGCGTGTCTCCTGGTTAGGCACTGTTGATTGGGGAATGTTCAGACAGGCCATCGCATGTAGAAAAGAATTCCAGCCTACAGGTCTGCGGCTAGCAGGGATCTTATTAGTACTAGTGACACTCTTCAGCAAATCAAACATATGTAATCCTTTGATCTATTGCCCTTTAAAAACAAATTTCCCCTATTCATTCCAAGCCGTTACCTGCGGTTTCTGAACCATTTTGTGTAGGATATATTCAGCATTTCTTTTGCTTCTGGAAGTCATGTTTCTTAAAACATCGGTTACAACATCGACCTCTGGCGAGGAGGAAGAGCCCTCAACAGGATCGGTATCCGCAATCACAGCGGCCTGAGCATCAAAACCCTTATCAGCCACAGCCCCCACATCCACAACCCCGTTTTCTTGAGAGGCCATGTTTAAAGTTAAGGTGTTGTAATCTTTTTCCCCCTGCCGAACCAGACGGAGATATCGTTGTAACGTGGCACTATACAATTTGGTTTTGGAATGCTGATTTAAATCACCCCTGGCTAATATAGCTTTCATTTCAGAGTCCAAGTTATTTTCGACAGTTTGTCTGAGGGTTTCTGGCCCGACAACATTTTTTCTCAGTTTTTCAAGCTGTTCCTGAGGGACCAAAAACATTTTCTGAGCATGTTCCATTATTAAAACGTTTGTGCTTTTAAGTCGGAGAGCAAGTACCCGTAGGGTTTTTTGGTAGCGTCCTCAAAAGCCTCCAAAAAGAACTTTGTCTGTTTGGGGTACATTTGACGAGCCAAGACGGTAACCTGTAGTTTATCTCTGGGATTTTTAAACAGAATTATATAATTAGCGTTTAAATTAATAGTGCGGCTTTTTTTACCTTGGAAAAAAAAAATTGAACTAAATAAATAATACTTAAATTCCTATGATGAATGTAGGCTGTGAAGACTTTTTCCACTTTATTATTGTCACTGGCCAGTTCCATAAGGTCGTCAAGGACCACTAGATTAGTTTGACTTGGGGGGAACAAATCGTCGTCGCACGGTGATTCAGGGACTCCCTGTACAATTTTCAGATTTTTTTTTTTCGCTGCCAAAGCATCGTAGAGTGGCTGCCAGCAAGAGTAGAACCACACTATGTTGTTGAGATTTTGGGACTTGGTCGCTTCCACATTTTCTATGACGTTCTTTATAAGATAGTTCTTACCTGAGTTGGAGGGACCGGCTATAATACATGAAAAAGGATGCTGAAGTCTGTTATCAAAACCACCGCTAATATCCATAAGGTAGAGTGTTATAGTCGGGCATCAACACCCCTTTATTGTACACCACCCTGAACCGTTTGTTAAGTGACCTATTTTCCAACGTGTAACCCTTTTTATTCCGATAGATTTGGTTTCCAGAAGTTATAATCTCACGAGGAGGCACGTTTTTTTCGGTTACAAAACTTTGGACCAGGGTCATCAAGTTATTCCGGCCCCCAAATAATGTCTCCTGGGGTTCGAGACGTTCTGGAAAGTCAAAGGTTTCCATGAAGCACCGCACCCCCTCATCCTGCTGCTTCAGGGCTGTCCACTCATGTTCCAAAATCACCACCACGTTCAAACCATAGGTGCTTTTTAAAGTTTCAATTCGTTCCTGAAAATCATAGTACATATCACCACAGAGTTTTTGAGTTACGGGATTAAATGTGTTTGGAACGAAACATTGCGGGCACCCGTGGAAAATACAACCGGCAAACTCGTAAGCGGTAGGGACCCATTTTGACCTCCCCGCGGTTTAAAGCATGACTGATCATTATGTCATCCTGGGTAGTTAGATATTCCAACCACTGTATGGAGACAGTCGAAAAGTTTTTTTGTCTAGTTGTCAGAAGTGGTGACGGCTATAGTATTTTTCTGCAAGAAATTGGCTCGATACATTTTCATACAGAGAGATGCTATAGTCACGCATTGTAAAAGGTCAAGCCCAGAGGTCTTGATAACCTCGGCTCGAAAACTTACACATGCTTCTTTAAGGATCGCCACATCATTTTTGCAATAGGCAGCCATCTACTCTCTGAAGTCACAAACACCACCCTTAACAGCATTGTACCATTTAACACTAGAAGCGCCGACATTTCAAACTACCTTCAAGCGCCATAGCCGGTCATTGTAACCGATAGCTCTTTAATAGCTGTGATATGACGATCAAAGGCAAACCATCATATAAAACTCAGAAGTTGTATTCATGAACTTCAAATCCAACATTTGCATAGCACAAATGTAGTATTTAAATTGAAATATAATCTTAAAACATTGATATTATTGCTATAAATAACAACGCACTTTTTTTTTAAACGTGCACACTGCAGTCAAAACATGAATAACTATATAGTCTACAATAAGCAAAAAGCTCAAAAATGGCATACAATAAGATAATGAAACAAGTGCAAATGTAAATATTGAAATAATTCTCAAAAGCAATATTTTATAGTTCAAAAATAACTATTGCATTTATCAAAACATAATTGTACACTAAAGTAAACATTTTCAACACCATGTAAACTTTGTTTTCAACATATAGTGCTTGTATTCACTGTAGTTTTGTATTTCAATAAACTATTTACTATATATTTAGCCTGCATACCTGACAGCTCGTACAGTCACACAGGACAGTTTCTGTACTTTCCTGCATGAGCTCGTCCCTCACACTGCATTTTGACAGCCTCTCCAGGTGAATACTTTTGCTCCATGAATATATACCATCATAATAAATGCTCCTCCGCTGATAATGTCCGTGAATCATTATTTTGTTCGATGTGCCTGCGTTATTGCACTCTGTACTGTGCAGTAGCGATCGCGTATTGATCAGTAGAGTAAAAGCACTTGGTACCACTTGGTGCCATTCACTCGCAATGTTTTCACAGCACTGGCACAAACCCACGAAATATCTGTCATTGCCCGTATCACTGATGCCCCCTGAATCAGTCATGTTCATATACACTCACCTAAAGGATTATTAGGAACACCTGTTCAATTTCTCATTAATGCAATTATCTAACCAACCAATCACATGGCAGTTGCTTCAATGCATTTAGGGGTGTGGTCCTGGTCAAGACAATCTCCTGAACTCCAAACTGAATGTCTGAATGGGAAAGAAAGGTGATTTAAGCAATTTTGAGCGTGGCATGGTTGTTGGTGCCAGACGGGCCGGTCTGAGTATTTCACAATCTGCTCAGTTACTGGGATTTTCACGCACAACCATTTCTAGGGTTTACAAAGAATGGTGTGAAAAGGGAAAAACAACCAGTATGCAGCAGTCCTGTGGGCGATAATGCCTTGTTGAGGCTACAATTTGCACAAGCTCACCAAAATTGGACAGTTGAAGACTGGAAAAATGTTGCCTGGTCTGATGAGTCTCGATTTCTGTTGAGACATTCAGATGGTAGAGTCAGAATTTGGCGTAAACAGAATGAGAACATGGATCCATCATGCCTTGTTACCACTGTGCAGGCTGGTGGTGGTGGTGTAATGGTGTGGGGGATGTTATCTTGGCACACTTTAGGCCCCTTAGTGCCAATTGGGCATCGTTTAAATGCCACGGCCTACCTGAGCATTGTTTCTGACCATGTCCATCCCTTTATGACCACCATGTACCCATCCTCTGATGGCTACTTCCAGCAGGATAATGCACCATGTCACAAAGGTCGAATCATTTCAAATTGGTTTCTTGAACATGACAATGAGTTCACTGTACTAAACTGGCCCCCACAGTCACCAGATCTCAACCCAATAGAGCATCTTTGGGATGTGGTGGAACGGGAGCTTCGTGCCCTGGATGTGCATCCCACAAATCTCCATCAACTGCAAGATGCTATCCTATCAATATGGGCCAACATTTCTAAAGAATGCTTTCAGCACCTTGTTGAATCAATGCCACGTAGAATTAAGGCAGTTCTGAAGGCGAAAGGGGGTCAAACACAGTATTAGTAAGGTGTTCCTAATAATCCTTTAGGTGAGTGTACATGGCATTTCCAAAACGAGCTCTCTTCATTCGCCAGACTGACTGTATTGTAAAGGGGCAGGCAGGATTATGCGTTATATTCGAGTTATTATGCATTTAAATGACCGGTCAAAATAACCCGATTTTGGCTATTCTAGGTAAATGTGTTTATAACTTATTTATTTTCGTGTTTATCCAGCTAAAACGTGGTAGGCATGTTTAATACATATATTTAGGAAAAGTCACGAACGGGTATGTGCAGTGTATTTAGGAACACAGAGTAATTCAAATTTTAATAACCAAATCGGTCTAATTGACCGGCTCGAGTGATAAGTGTGTGCCCCTAAATGTGAATGTACAGAATGTCCTGAAGGCGTCTCATGGAGCAGAGTGACCTTTGTAATAGTATCTTTCCAATGCATCCTTTGGTTTTCCTTGAGTCATGAGGTTTATTGCCTTTGATACTAAATCCATTTGTCCTCAGTCACATGGAGCCTCCAGAACCAAGAGTTTTGCTCCTCCCGAGTGAGGGACGGTGTCGTTTAGTAGAAATTTAGAGAAAGTCTGCCAACGAGGGTGTTTTAATTGCAGCTGTAACCATAGTAAATACATTATGAGGTTTACAGACATAGCAGAATAGTAACTACTGATATCAATCCTTGTAACAAAATCATACCCAGATTACCAAAGGTATCAGCAAGCCATTCCCAGAGGGTTTTTCCTCCGGAGGACTGGTGTATCTTTGTAGTTGCTTTCCTAATGTGCTCTATAAGATTATCAGTGTGTTCGGAGTTATCTGGTATGTAAGTACAGCATTCATGCCCTATAATGGCACATGTCCCTCCATGTGCTGCTAGCAGGAAATCTAGAGCTAGCCTGTTCTGGAGGGCAACAGTTCGCGTAGCCACTATTTCAGTTGTTAAATTGCTGAGAACTTCAGTTGTAGAAATACTTAATGTTTCTAATATACCAGCTACTAATCTGATTTCCTTTATTGCTCTTCCAACTCCATACATAGGAAATAGTATGGAAGCAAACCTGTCTCCTTCCCCTATCTCACGTTTAGGGTGAGTAAATTGTTCTATATCTGGAAGGTATTTATCTTCAGTGTGGCGCAAAGCTGGCACCACAAATCCTAAATAACAAGAACCTGTGAACTTACAAGGAAGTCCCCAATATGCCCACATGCCACATATCCAATAAGTCCCATTCCATGGGGCGTAAAATCGACAAGTCTGATACCTAAAGTCAAGGCCATCGATAGCCACAGTGTGATTACAAGTACTATTACCTATAAATTGGGATTGCATGGTTTGGTTATAGTATGAAACACACACAGATCCTTTGTTACTGTGAGCCAAGTCAATATATGGCATTTTAAAATCTCTTCTATTCTGATCCATCTTCGGTCTAAAGTACCATTCTCCTGTGATGCCTAAGCCATAATCATATGCATACCATACATTAGAGGCAACTCTAAGTTGTGAATAATCAGAAAATACTGGAATTGGAATGGGGATCATTGGAACCCCTTTCTCAGTGTCGTGTGGAATGTGGGAACAAACCCAACATTTCATCTTATTAAGGGCATTTGCAAAGGTGCATGGCATTTGGATACATTTGTTATCTCTTCATGATTCAACTAAGGACAGGCAGATCAGTCCATATACTGTAGTGTACACAGTCATCTTCATGCTGGATTATCCCTTAGTACCTGTAGGGGGACAAAACCTTTACCAGTTAGGGGAATGTCTCTCAAAATTCTAGGAAATCTGCAACTGTTGCTTTCCTAGGAATGAGAAAAGATAAGGGTTTAGTACACAGTTCTCCTGGATTATAATTTTTAACTTGTGACCAATGTTTCCATCTAGTACCCCTGTCCTGTCCATCAATACAGACTGCAGTGTCTGTAGAAAGAAGGACATGATGCGGTCCTGTCCATTTGGGCCTGAGCCCTGGTCTGCTTGGGATTATTTTACACATTAATTGCGAACCAACCTCAGGAAGTGTTGTTGGCATTTCCTCTTTGAGTTCCAAGTCCCTGAGGGACTGGAGATCACGTGCTTGTGTTCTAAGTTTTTTTAAGTGTGTACATAGCTGTGCCACATATTGTTTAAGATAGTCTTTGAATGGAGCACTGGGATCAATGGGACCCCAGATGCCAGCAGGGAGTTGCAAAGCTCTCCCTGTCATGAACTCATATGGAGAAAGCTGAGTACTCCGATTAGGTTACGCTCTAAGTTTATACAGCACACCGGGGAGCGCTACTGTCCATCCCTTGCCTGTAGTTAACAGGGCTTTTGCCAAACTTTCCTTCAGTGTCCATCTATTATTAGATTCCATCTTTATTTTCCTGGATCCATCAACATATAGTTCCAAGTCAGGGTCTGTGAGGGGGTTTTCTAGGAAGCGACTGTGGTCCTCCTGGAGCACCAGCTCAGAGCATGTATGCTCTTCTCCCTCCCCTAACATCCCATCTTCTGGGTTTACTTGTGTGTCTTTTATTATTTGTATGGATTTATCTCTAGTTAGCAAAACGGCTTCCCAACTAGCTCGTCTACTATCGGAGACTGAACGCAATTTGCCGGTGTGTAATAATTCAACTAACGTGTGTCCTGTGTGCAGAATCAACTGTGTGTTCATTACAATCGGCTCGCATGCCTGCACTGCCCAAGAGGCGCAGTCTACTGCTGCCATACAGCGATGCATGCCTGCTGCTACCGTAGGTTGCTTTGTGGAGTAATAGGCGACGGGATGTTGCCTATCCCCATGTTCCTGTGTTAGTACTGCTGTATAATAGATCCCATCTTGGGAACAGTAGAGGTGAAATGGTTTGTGTGAAATGTGTGAAATTAGGGATGAAAGTGCTGCAATAATTAAGGAGCCCCATAACTTTACGCACAGCCGTAACATTATGTGGTTTTGGCATATTTAGAATGGCTTCTTGCCTATTATGCGTCATAGATTTTTGTCCTTGTGAAATGTGTCCGAGATATTGAACCTTAGTTAGGCCTATTTGTGCTTTCTTAGGGCTTGCTTTAAATCCTGCTGTTTGTAAGACACCAAGGACTGTAATTAAGTGTGCGGTCTCATCAGGAGACGCAATCAAAAGATCATCCACGTACTGGATGATTAAACTATTCCAGGGTGTCAGATCTATTCCTTCTAAAGTCTTGGCCATTTACTGGTGAAAGAGTGTCGGGCTGTTGTGAAATCCCTGTGGCACTCTAGTCCACGTGTACTGTTTGCCGCATACAGTAAACGCAAATTTATCTTGGGAATCAAAGTGGAGTGGCAGGCTCCAAAATCCATTACTAATATCTAGGACCGTAAAAATTGAATGTTCGGGTTTCAAATCGTTTAATATAGTGTTGGGATTGGCTACAATCGGGTGTAACCGAGGTGTAACTTTATTCAATTGTGTGTAATCAATTGTAAGTCGCCATGAGCCATCTGGTTTGGCCATTGGCCAGATTGGAGAATTAGTGGTTGAATGCATTTTGCGTATTATTCCTTCATTTTGCAATGTTTGAATAATTGTCTGAACTGCCGTAAAAGCTTCTGGTTTAATAGGATACTGTTTATGTGCTTTGTGTAATGGACCTGGGATAACTATAGGTTCTATTTTTTTTGCCAGACCACAATCTTGTTTATGTGTTGCCCAAACATCAGGAAATGCCTGACACACATGTCCAAGTGGTGTGTCTGGCCATATGTGAGGTGTTGATGGTGTGAGTGAGATACTAGCACAATTTGTTGTGTATCTTTGTGTATCCTTTTTATTCCTGTGTGTATTGGTCCATATTATGCGATTATTATTAGCATCCACTAGTGCTCCGGCTTCTCAAAGGATATCTATGCCTAATATTGTCCCCTCTGGGTTTTTACAAACCCAAGAAGACACTGGTATTAGGAGATCGCCTATTTCTAAAAGTTGAGGTGTGCTGAGTGTGGCCGTGATACATGTGCCGCCTACACCTGAGATCTTTGGTCTGCGTTTAGTCAGTGGGAGGGGGAGATCGGTTATCGAGACAGAGGCGCCTGTTCCACCAACATTGAACACTGCTGACCCCCTAACAGTGCGGTTATGTGGAGGCAGGGATCTTCCCCTGTACCGACCTCGGGGGTCGAGGCGACCTATTTCCTATTTAGTTTCTCTGTCAGATCTTGGATGATCTGCAGAAGCACCGCGTTTCCTCTCGGCTGATCAGGGTTTGCTTTGGTCTGATTCCAGGGCGCTTCGTGTTCGCCTGGAGCGCCTGCCTTCCAGCACTTGTCCCCCGTGTGCCCTGTCCTCCCACAGAAAGTGCACTTAGGGCAGGTTGATTTGGACCGACAGTCTTTAGCGACATGTCCTATTTTTCCGCAATTGTAACATTTACCTCCGTTTTGTGTTATGGTAGATATAGCTCTTTACAACCGTGATGAAGTTAGTGATCCTTAGATTATTATTATCATTTCCAGCTGTTGTCCAGGTACCATCCTGCTGGGCTGGGGTTAACCCATCCCAGATTGGCCTTGGACATTTAGTTTTAATTATTATATGTATGTTTTTAGCGTGCATTTGATGTACATCTAACATCTCATAACATTTTTCCCAGAAGTCCAGATTCCCATGATTGGATTTAAGTTTTGGAAGGTCATTTAATATTGTGTGTTTCTCTCCGGGTGTAAAGGGGCGATGCACCTACTTTGTTAATGCATACAATTGTCCATCGGCAGAGAGATGTTGTCTAGTGCGCATCTCTATGGGTGCTAATTGTACTTTCTCTGACTTGAATGAACTCAAATCTGGGTAAAGTTTAGACTCTGTTCTATTATCAGTGGGGTTGTCTGAATGTTTATATGGTGGAGGGGCAGAAGCACCAAATCCACATCCCCCATATTTTTCGCATTCATGTTCCCAGGCTTTTCGGTCTAAATCATCCCAGTCAGGTTCATCGCCTTCTATATGTGCCCCCAAGGTGCTTGCGCTTGCTTCCTTACATTAATAGTTCGTTCTTTATTTTTCTCTTCCTCATTTCTAATTCTTTTCCCATTATCTATCTCTGTTTGCATCTCAGTGACTTTCTCTCTTTATTCTTTTATTGCTGTATTTTCCTCAATCATTGCGATTCGTTTCTTCTCTAATTTCACACTATATTGACAAAGAATTACGGAAGCTTTATTGGTTTTCTCTCTCTTTTCCTTATTCCACCATTCTCTATGCTGTTTGGGAACCCAGTCAGGATCCCATCCTGCCTTTTCCATCTTAAGTTGAAGTTTTTTAAACTTCTCTTGTAGGTATTCACATATAGACACGTCTTATAATGCCATTATGCCAACCCTATCTTTGCCAACGATGGGGCTATATTGTTGGACTTTACAGTACCTCCGGTTCCGTCTGGCTTTGACTGCCACTAACTCTGGCCCTAGCGTACAAGGATTTCCTTGCTTAACTTGGGGCTCAGTAGGCCTTGTCGTACCTTTAGGTTCCTTTGGTATCTCTCCCCGCAGATCTGTCTTACTTGTGAACACCCTACTGTGAACCTCCGCTGTACAGTCAACCTTTCTATTTGTTTTACCTCTACCTCTCCACAGGTTCTCTTTAAATTACAATCTGAGAGCCTCACACAATCCCGAGATCAAATCTAAATATACAGGGTGGTAATTTTTTAAAGATACTCACTGTTAAGGTACAACTTGACTGCCAGTCAAAACCCTTCAGGTACACGTGGATCGCTTCCCAAGTGTATCACAGCAACAGTAGGAACCCTTCAGTGCATTACGAGCCCGGGAAGTAAAGTCACCGACACAATGCCAGATCGTTTGTCTTCAGTTTATTTTTGAAACAACACACACTTTTATACATGTCAGAAGTCTGATTGCCAAGAGTTCCGGGGCAGGTACATACAGATATTACAAACATATTACAGATCTATTTGCTAGGCAGACATGAAATGTGTTCGATCTCATAAGTCATAACATTCATAACACACTCAAGAGTTTCAGTTAACACAGCTGCACGGTTTGCCTAGTAGTAGATAACGTGGGACTCTATCTTATTTTTGGTTTGTCTGTAGAGCAGCATGTATATTGTTTATGTTATTAGCTCTGAGCTGTTCCTCAAAATATAATATAAATATAGGGAGTTTGCGGTTTGACATTTCCAAGAAGTCAAGTCAAGAAGGCCGTGAGTTCAATTGTCTAGACCTTCACAGAAATAGTTATGCGCGAGTATGTTATTTATGATATTATTTCTGCAACAATGACAAATTTCAGCCCCCCTTGCCACGGCAACATTTCCAGTGAGATATTTTAACAATGTTAATTCTGCAACTTCTGTTAAAGGCTAATCCTACAATAAGAATACAATACAATGAGTTACATGGTTACAGTAGGTTAAATAATCAGTATGCCCATCAAACTTAATTATCCCCAACAGTTAATATATGAATATGTTATATAAAAATCCTTACACTCACCCTTGTTTTGGTCCCGGGAGTGGAGGCAAGTTCAGATCCTCTTTCTTGACGCCAAGTTGTAGAAACGTCTCGGAAATAATTGGAGAAGTCGTTGAGATAAAGCAAATAAAACTTTAATCAGCCGGCTCGGAAGCTCCACGTCAGGAAAAATTCCTTCAGTGAGATAGGAAAATGACGTAACATCTTATGGCCGTTCATCCAATCAGAAGATACAGGTCCGGGTCCGTTTATGATCTGTCCTCCCATGAAGAGGTGATGGATCCAAAAAGCAGATGTCTGTCTTTGATGTGCACTAGGAAGATGCGATCCCACGGTCATCATTTACCTAGTGTCAATCACTCATTAACAGAAACAATTCCTGCCTATCTGGAGAAACGATTAAGTCATAAACAAATTTTCAGCAGACAGCTGTAGGCTATTTCGGCACTGTGTGATCTTTTATTACTGACAGGAGTTTCTAACAAATCAACCTTGTTGACCCTTTACTTAGCTTGCTAAAGCTAATCTGCTCAGTCTGTATACAAGCTACTTCTAATGCTAGTATTAATATAAAACATTATATAATTTTCACAAAACATTTTCTTCAACTTCCTATACAGAGTCTTCAGGGCCAGAAGCTGCTCACCTGCTCGCCTCAATCTGCTGGATGGTTGAAAACATCTTTGAACTGAGCCAGGAAAACCCTCAAGGTGTGTGTGATGGTCCCTGGCTGTGTCCATACCACTGACACCCATTGCAACGCTTTTCCTGTCTAAAGGGTTATGATGAAAGTAATTCTTCTGCTGTCATCTGGGAAGGCAGTGGGCTGAAAAGTGAAGTAAAGAGAGATAGTTTATTTGGATTCCTTTTGCATTGAATATATTGTCTTATTTCTGCCTTAGTCACTCTGTATACAGTTAAATTCTTAAATCCTCATGAGTCTGTTGTTACAACATAAATAACTGCAGTGGTTTTAAATATAATTAAGAAATTATTGATTTCTTCCTTTCTTTGTCTTATTCTGGGCTATGAAAAGCATTAAAAATACATACAAAAGAAAGATGATGTCACAGGCCCCGTCTAAATGCACCTCCACATATCCCCAAACGATGTCGCCATCGCCCATCACTTCTCCCAGCTTCATTCCATCATTCAACATTCCTGAACACTATGTGCACTTGTTCAATCACCCTCTGCTCCCATTCACTCTGCACCTCCCCACTTGGATTCTTGCTTCCCTCTGCTCCACATATAAACCCCTCACTGTCTTTCATACTTTGTTAAGTTTTGTCAGTGTTAGCTACAATCTCACGCCTAGTGCTTTGAAATATCATTGAGACCCCGTCCCTGGACTTCCCCTGTTTGCCTGCTCGTCTGAACCTTGCCTTTTATCATGACCACGTCCTTACCTAGCCCTTGTTTGCCCTGTCCTGTATTTGACCCACTCCTGTCTGACCACCTCTACCATGCACCGCAACTACGTCCCCTGTTCCTGTACGTTACAGATAATTCATATAACAGATTTGTGGCATGTTTTGTTGACCCTGCAGTGTCTCAAACAGCCCTCATCACTTATTTATTAATGAAATTATTAATGAACTTATAATGGTCAGCAGCATATCCAGGATAGCCAGTTTCCACAGGAAGAAGTACATGGGTGTGTGAAGCCGGGGGTCCAGGGACACCAGCACCACAATCATCAGGTTCCCCAGGATGGTGGCCAGGAAGAGAAGCAGGAAGATGAAGAAGAGTGTGGTGTAGTGCTCCTGCAGGCATGGCACTCCCACAATGATGAAATAGGAGGCTGAGGGCAGGGAAGTCTTGGGGTCAAATAAGAACCAGTTTTCATCAGCAATTTGGTCTTGATACATCGTACAAACCCCCCTTATATTAAACATTACATATGCCTTAATTCTCCCTGGTTTGATTATATATGGGTCTTCCTGAGCAGATGTAAGGCAGAAACCGAACTTGCACTCAACACGGGACAGACATGTGGGCCTGTTATTTCTTTCTCCTGTCTGGTCTGCATAAAAGTGCCTGTAGTTTGTAACTTCTCTAAGACTGTTCTTGAGATCGCCTCTTGAACCTCTTCCTTGCAGCTGCTTGTAATAAAAACTTTTGATTGGAGGTGCATGTCTCTCTGGATTTCTGCGACTCATATCAAAGAAAGTTTTATGGATCGCATTATTTGTTCTGATGAAAAAAGGCTAAGAATGTTATACTGTAATCTTAATGCATTGCACAGAGCAAGTCAGGTTTGTAATTAATAAGTAATTTAATCCCAGAAAATATGAGGGTCAGATTTATTCATACCTATAAGTATTCTTTAAATATAATCCAATAAAAACAAATCCACAACAACTTTCTGCTCTGTTCAGTGGGAGCTTCTGGAACTATATAGAGACTTCCTGAAGGTTTCTTTTATCAAAGGTGGTTATTCAGGAATTAATAAATCTGAAGAAAACTATCAATGTTTGTAAATTTATTTTGTTAACAAATATATATGTATTAAATAAAAAATATTACATTTTGAGGTTTGAAATATATTTATGCAAGTCTATTTACAAAAATATTTACAATATATGTTGCATATAGAAAAATACAATTCATGAATGTGATCTAATTGATTAACAACACATAAGTTAGAAACATATTTAGAAAACATGATATTGGTGAAAATTTGTAAAATATATTATTGGAGTGTCATTGAATATCATAATTTAACCTCCTGAGATAAAACAGGATAAAGCAATATCGGAGTAATTGGACCAGACATTTCACCTGTCGTTTTTTATGGGCGTCCTCTCGTGCTGACCCCAGAGGCAGCTGTCTGCAGTGCTGCAGTCTTTATTAACCCTCAGAGAGACACAGAGAAGGGGAGCACCAAAGGGATCAGACTCACAGGGCTTACAGTGAGAAGAAAACACTTTTATCAGTTCCTGAAGCATCTTAGTGGAAACTTCAGAGACTGACATGGTAGCAGGATTAATGTAACAAGCACAACACCAATCTAACAAAACAAAACATATACACAAGGTTAAAAATTCAAACTGAAATACCTTTTCTGGAGAGTGCATTAAGTAATCATGTGACTTTTATTGCTCAAAGGTGTCTGTTTCTATGTGAAATGTTTCCTTCACTCTTTAAAGCTGTTTATGCAACAAAGATAACTGAGAAAAGTAGCACAGACAGTGAACAGCATAGTAAAGCTCCACACCGAAGACTGATCTTCAAATTGGAAGCTGTAGGCATTCAGGGTAATGTAACTAGATGGATTATGAACTGGTTGATGTATAGAAAACAGAGGGTGTCGATTAGAGGAGTTGCAAGGTATTACATGCAGGTAACAAAAATGTCCACTATAATTACACTATGGGAGGAATAGAACTAGATGAAGTAACGCATGAGAAAGACCTAGGAGTCTATGTGGACTCCTCACTTTCGCCATCCAAACAATGTGGGGAAGCAATAAAAAGGCAAACAGGATGTTAGGGTATATTGTCAAAAGTGTAGAATTGAGAACAAGGGCAGTGATGTTCAGACTGTACAATGCACTAGTTAGAGCTCATCTGGATACTGTGGACAGTTCTGGGCTCCACACTTCAAGAAAGATATCGCTGCTCTAGAGGCAGTTCAGAGGAGAGCAACCAGACTTATTCCAGGTCTGAAGGGAACGTCCTACTGAAAGTCTGAGGGAACTGAACCTTTTCACCCTGGAACAGAGGAGACTACGTGGGGACTTGATTCAAGTCTTCAAAATCATGAAAGGCATCGACCACATCAAACCAGAGGAGCTTTTCCAGATCAGCAGGGACACACGCACCCGGGGACACAAATGGAAATTGGGCTTCAAGGCATTTAAGACAGAAAACAGGAAACACTTCTTCACACAGAGAGGCGTCACAATCTGAACAAACTCCCCAGCGATGTGGCTGAAGAGACAATTTGGGAAAATTAAAAAAAGACTGGATAGGATCCTTGGATCACTTAGTTTTTAATGGACACCAAACGAGCACGATGGGGAGAATGGCCCCTTCTCGTTTGTAAACTTTCTTATGTATGTTCATATTTACTCATTCATCACATCACATCACATCACCTCTGTCCTTATCCCGTTTGTCCTCCACTTCTCTTCTTTTTTCCCCTGGGCACCAGAGGGCTTTGGTCTTTTTGACATCGTTTGAAGTGGCTACTGATGCTAATGGATCATTTTTCGTGTTCTGACTTACTGAACTCACCCCCCCCCAAATCAGGTCAGACTATGAGAGCGGGGGGGGTGGGGGGACACACTTTGGGCAACATGGAAAATATAGCCTAATAAGCTATGTAGTTATGTTGTTGTGGGGGCTTTCGCTTTTTTCATTTAATTAGAACAGTATTAGTAAATTGTAAAAGTAAATTACAAAAAAAAAAAAAAATCCACAGGCAACTCAAAGACAACTTTGACCCACTCGCCAATTCCAAATAACAAAACATGACACCTTTTCTATGAATTTTTGAAGTACTTGGTTGTTATTTGCAGTTAGCAGGTGATTGGGCTCTAAGGTAATGAGATTCATAATGTTTTTCTTTTTATATATATACTTTTAAAAACATTTAAGATGGTAAAATATCTTAATATCAGTGATCAATTCAGGGTCACCAGTGAATGGCCAGATGTAAAAATATTCACTAAGACTCAGCTTTGCTCGTTTAATATTCTGTATTTAACATCCAGTCACTGTGGTATCAATATTTTGAATTCATCCCTACCAGTATCAAGGACACATTTACACCTGGTCAAGTGTGAAAAAAGTTATGTATTTTAACTTAAATAAGGATTTGTATACAATGTGTGTATGGGTGTTTGTGTGTTACCAAATACAACGTGATGCTTGTGCTTTGTTTCATATGTGGGGACAGTTGGACACAGAGGGACCTTTTGCGCAACTTGAAGAATTAAGTGAACTAGTCGATCTACACGGCTGCATCTGCCCCTGAGTTTATACAGGCAAACCAGCACATGTCTTCTTGTTCTGTCTTTGCAAAATTATAAAAGCCATTCATGTACAAAGATCACATTAATTTCCCATTAGAACTGGTTTCATTCCCTTACAATGGTTGCATTATTAAGGTTTTGATAAACTGGTCTCACGTCCATATGAGTTAGTCCTGAAGGGCACAGATCCTAATGGCAATCATCTCCCACCCCTTATTACTGCAGAGCCCTACAGCTCAGCTCATGGGGGTTATCAGCACCTTTTTAATTCTGCCCCACTTGCCCTTTCAGCCTCTGTTTGATTCTGTTTTTCAGTTTCCCTCCTTCTTTGTTGAGGGATTTACAGAGGCATTGGCTGGGTCCCTGCTCTGGAATGGACAGAGAATCTAGAAAATGAGTTTTATTCAGCAGCGCTAACAGTGTTCTTGGCAGTGTGTGGAAAGACAAACTTGAGTCCAAAGTACCTCTGAGCTGCTGCCTTGATCTTCTCATTCCTTAAGCTGTAGATGACAGGGTTGACCAGGGGGGTGAGGAAGTAGTACAGCGCACCGATGAAAATGCGTCCAATGGGGGAAATGCTGTCCACTCTTAGCCCTATATACACCACAGCCGAGGAGACATAGTACAGCACCACCAGCACTACGTGGGAGGAGCACATGTAGAAGGCCTTCTTCCGGCTCTCCATGGATTTCATTTTCACCACCGATATTATGATCCTGTAGTAGGACCACAACACAAACAGAAAAGGCCCCCAGATAACCACCATGGCGACCAACAGGGTAAAATTCACCTGGACCGTCACATCAGCACAGGCTAGAGACATTACAGTGGGGTAGTCACAGAAACAATGTAAGACATAGTTGGAGGTACAGAATGGCACTGAACTGGCCAGGGCCACAGATGGCACGGGGGAGAGGAATCCCACAGCCCAGGCTGTGGCCATCATCCTGAGACACAACCTGGTGCTGATGATACCGTTATAATGCAGTGGCATCACCACGGCCACGTACCGGTCGTAAGCCATGGCTGCCACAAGGAAAACTTCAGTGGCACAGAAAGCATTAAAAAAGTACATCTGCAGAAGGCAGCCTGTGAAGGAGATTCTGTTGTGCCCCAGCAGTACCGCCAGCAGCTTGGGTGTGATGGTAATGGTCAGCAGCACATCCAGGACAGCCAGGTTACACAGGAAGAAGTACATGGGTGTGTGGAGACGGGGGTCCAGGGACACCAGCACTATGATCAGCAGGTTCCCCAGTATGGTGGCCAGGAAGAGAAGGAGGAAGATGAAGAAGAGTGTGGTGTAGTGCTCCTGTAGGCCTGGCATTCCCACAATGATGAACTGGGAAGCAGAGGGCAGGGAGGTGTTGGGGTCGCTCATGACTCAGTGCCACACAGGGTCTGTGAAGAGAAGAGGGGCAGCTGGGAGGACAGGGGGACACTGGCTTAGTTATGAAGACCTATTAGCCGGCTTTTGAGAGTCAGCATTTTGTGACCATTTGCTAATTTTTTCCCCCTAAAGTTTTACATTTTTAGAAACTTTCTCAGAGAAGCTCATCTCGCCTTTTTGTGGTTGGTGTGTTGTTGGTTAGACATGTTCTTCACCAATTTTACTGAACCACAATTAATATCAACTTCATGTTAAGCCCAATATAGTAAACCACATTAAGCGCAACACACGCTTCGCTACAATAGGGCTTAACAAGATACATATGGTTTTAATATCACTTTAAACATCAGTCTTTGGTGTATCAGCCTGAATGGTATCAGTCGTGTAATGGATATAAATTATTACATTTTAATTACAGTAAGCTATGTTAAGCGATTTCTACATTAAGCATTTTAGACTCTTCTGTTAAAAGGCAATATTTCTTTTCACAATGTTATATATATATAGATCAATATATTTATACATAATTATTATATAAATTGACTGTTTCAGCGCATGTTGGAATACTCCATATTATCAGGGTTCAATGACTACCTAAACAATACTATAACCTTAACAAATAGAAATTCTATTAAATCGTTACGGTCTTTCATAGGTTTTTGTTGCATTTGAGAATATGCTTTAATTAATGTCTCTGCAGCATCACTATTACAATTTGGTATCCAGGCAAGTTCGTTTTCACTTCCATGTAGTAAACAATTATGAAACCAAATTACGAGAATAACCTCACTCTCAAGATCCTTCATTATTGTCATGTGAAAAACCCGACTATCTTTTAATGTCAGGTGCACGACTCTTGACTTCCACAGCGTGTGACATCATTTACCTGAGCAGAATCACGCAACCTGTACCAGGCCAGCTCAGCTTGGTTCCGGCTTCGTTCTGGGTCGGGTTGGTTGTGTCAGTGGAAAAGGGACAGAAGTAAACATTGAACAAGAAAAGAACCAGACATTTTATTGCTTTGATTTCAATCTGTGTTTTTAATTTTATAATACAATACAAACTGTAAAACAGGTGCTGATTGAAGTTATTTAAAATCGTTTTTTAAAGCACATGAATCAAATATATTCCTATTTTACTTTTACAGGCACAATTATTATTTAAAGTGAAGTTAATGTAATCAAAGGTTTGCATGTCCCAATTTACAGTATATACACTGCTCTGTAGAATCATTCATATTCCTATGAAGAAAATATTAACAAAATGTATCATATCAAAGAAAGATTTATGGATTGGAGTATGTGTCCTGCTGAAAAACATCTGAAGAATATTAATCTGTAATCTTAGCATTTCACAGAGCAAAATGTTTTTCATCAATACATACATCAATACATCAATACATTATGCATTTCTTGAAAACATGAGGGTCAGATGTATTCACACCTTTAACTATTGCTTTAAATGAAATTATATATATATATATATATATATATATATATATATATATATATATATATATATATATAATTTAATTTAAAGCAATAGTTAAATAGTATATATATATACTGTAACAACATTGTGTATTCTGTATACAAATATATTCTTTAAAATGTATCTTAAATATAGGAAAACATAATTCATTAATGTGATCTAACTGATTATGAATATATTATAAACAGACTTCATTGAATAACATAAATTATCCTTTGAGAAGAAATGGAATGAAACTAAATTTGAGTAATTCTGTTGCAGAATCTGGATTTAAAAGTATTTTAAAAGAAGTTCAAACCTTCAGAAGTCAGTTTGTGTCTGTGGTCTGTGGCTCAGTGTGGAGTGACGTTCAGTGCCAGGTACCTGGGCTGTGTGTCTGTTCACTTCACTCTTCAGCTCCAGTCACAGCTCTTCTGGACCAGACTCTTCACGTGTCATTTTTTTGGGGCGGCCTCTCGCGCTGACCCCAGAGGCTGCTGTCTGCAGTGCTGCAGTCTTCATTAACCCTCAGAGAGACACAGAGAAAGGGAGCACCACAGGGATGAGACTCACAGAACTTACAGTGAGAAGAAAACACTTTTATCAGTTCCTGAAGCATCATGGTGGAAATCAGCTTCTGTGTGCAATCAGTGACTTTGCCCACACCCTGCTTCAGTACAAGTACACTGCACACTGTAGAGACACCCTCTTTACCTTTTCAATACCATTCAATTACCTTCACACAATAGCCTGCTGCTGACGCAATTATTTCTGTCTATATATATACCCCTGCAGCCTCAAGGCCACCTGCGACACAGTTTCCCTGATTCTTCTACACTGCCAGTGTACACTGCTGTATTCCTCGAGGCTTCAGGTGGAGAGCATGACTCCAACACACCTGGAGAGGAGACAGCAGCCCTCTCCAGAATTAATTTGGCAACCCCATTTGCTTGTTCTCTCACAGCTTTCACTCACTGACTTAAGAACTTAAGAACATACAGAACAGTTCCAGCTTGCTGGCGGTGTATGTGGTGGGATCTGGTAGAGAACCATAAGGCAGATTTTACCCCAGAGGTCATGCCAGAGATTGCTGGAGCTACCAACTTCATTGTGGAGCTCATGATGTATTTATTGCGTGCATCTGGCCATTCACTGTTGACCCTAGTTGCTACCAAGCTCCAACTGTGGCTTTCTCACGACAGATTGCCTGAGAAGGACAAGCCACACCTCCTTGTTGCCCCTTTCACTCCTGGCTTAACTTTTGGTCCTGCATTTGTCCTTCCTGTTTGTATTTAGCAAATGAAGGCTCCAGAGCCTTTCTGTGTCACACTTTTCACCCAACATTTGATACTGTATCATGTCAATAAGCCACTGGAGTTGATGGGTTTCCATCTGCATTTCCTTTGCCCTGTGCAGGCAGTACAATGTTATGTTGATACTCTATTTGTCAGACTGTCATGCTGCCCTAGTTTTGGGGCCTGTCTCACTGGATTGTGTAGTCGCTTGCCCTGGCGTAAGAGGCAGCTGGTCTCCGGGTGCCAGAGCAGCTAGTGGTGCATCCCCATGTGGCATGGCTACTTCACAGGTGCTTTTTTGGGGAAACCCTTTATCTGAGGTTTTACCTGAGGCTATCAATCAATCCATTTTTATTTGTATAGCGCCCTTTGCACAAGTACAGCAAAATCTAAGAATACATAAATAATACAATAAAATAAATAAAAATAGACCTTGAACAGTTGAGATGATCTAAAATAAAGTAAACAAACATTAAATAAATAAACCATTAGGCACGGAGAAGAGAATAACAAAAACTCCTATGGATGGCATGTAGGAGAAAATAAGTCTCTGGTGGTCCTTGGCCAAATGGTTTCCTTCCCTCCAGGCAATATAGTTGTTACAGCAGCAAGGAGATCAGGAAGCTCTTAACCGGTGCTGCTGGCCGTGGTCTTCCCTCTGGTGGGGGCCTCTCACCGACCCTCGAGGGCTATGCCACACATTTCTACCCATTTTTCAAGCTTGATGTGCTGAGAGATGCTTCATCCCTGACAGTGCATGAGTTAGCTTCTGCTAGAAGGGCATAGCAGGTTTGAGTTTCTCTGTGCTCATTTTCTGGACGAATGTATGAGGGTTGCTCTACGAGGGAGTGGTAAAGTTCCATGTAATATCATATGGAACATTTTTCTATCCAAGTTTGTGTGTCACATAAACAGCACCTTCTTGTTTCCTGTTTGTTTAAACAGTGACGCCCACACCAGAACTGTCTCTTTGCCATTTCACCTTGGGATCCTCAGGTTGTATCAAGCAAAGCTCTCTAATATTCTATTAATACACCTTGACCTAGCACTGAACGCGTTCCGGCTGCGCCTCACTCACGTGGCTCACTAATTTATATATAATGTGAGCCACCTCAAGGATCAGCCACTAGTAGGAGCTTATGGGGGTCTGAAAGAGGGCTGACCAGACCCAGCACACCTCATGGGATGGATCATTACTGGCCCTGGAATCAGCCTGCCCTAATTAAGGTATAATTGGGTTATAGGTTTATTGTTGAAGGAACTGCTGTAATAATTATTAAAATGGTCTCAGATATTTAAGTTAGATGAAAAGGAAAGAGATACATTATTTTGAAAGTTTGACAGCTCTACATAAAAACAGAGTACTTACACTAGGAAGTAAAGTTGATTCAGTAACACAGGAGATATGATGCTGCTGATGACAGCTGAGTGCTGTACTCAAATAATTTGTGATAAATTGGAATTAGGATTATTATTTTGAATTGTCCCTATACTGGAAACCTTAAAGATTGTGCGAATGTCAACTACTGTCCATGTGATAGAGATGCCTTTTATAAGGAGGATCTCTGATGTTGTATAAACCACACATTGTGTCTTCAGATGATTCACGTTGTGAATCGTGTCCTGAAGGAACCGATATTTGACCCGCAGTGGCAGAGGTGCATATGGAGAAGAAGCTGGTGTTCTCGTTGAGACACAGTAGGCCGAGGACACGGCTTTAAAGACAGCCACACGGCATCTTGAACAGATCGATGTTGAGGGCCACAACGCTGAAGTGATGGTTGACTTTATGGAGAAATAAGTTAAAATACTATGAATAAAGGTTTTCCATATTATAGGGATCTACAAAACATTGTGAAACAGCTTGGATGACGTCCGCAATAGCATATATTCTTGTATTGATAGTTTAATTTTAATGTACTTTTGGTGGAGATGTCAAATTATTCAAATAAATAGAATAAAATACATGAAGTAATAATAAGTCCATTGCCCTTCTCTTGAGATTTGTAGAATGTACAATGTTTATAAATTAAAATGCAATAGAAATATATGTAAACTGAATTTGTTAAAATAACATTTTGCTGACTTTTGTATTCTCTTAAAAGCAACAAAATGTATGTATTATGTAGGTAGTAACTGGGGATTGACCTTTATAACCTGGGGCAGGATGAAACATAATTTTGAGATGCACGGTAAAGCTCCAGGAAATTGTAGGTGGCCACTGCAATTTCCATAAGAGAATTCAATATTCGATAATGTGTGGTTATGGCATAATTGTCTGCCTGACCAGGCAAAGAAAAGACATTCCTATTCCCTGATTATTTGAATACCTTGCCATACATACATACACACCTCATAGGTGGCAGGTTGGGATGGATGGGAGCTGAAAACGCAGCACTATACCACCTGCCCCTCAGGAGGAAGAAATTATTGTAACTGACAAACACGATTCTTTTGGCTTCTTTTCACTTTGCTCTATTGCCAAACAGGAGGGAAATGAAGACTCTGTATTGGAATGATGAAGAAAGTGTTTTATATTAACTATATCATATTTTATATTGATATTAGAAATAATGACATTTTGTGCAGACTTGGCAAATTGGATTCATTAGTGGGAGGCCAAATAAAGCAGTTAACGATACACCCTTTCTTAAATTCTCTCACCGTTTCTGTTTTTGTATGATAAGAGAAATGGGTTTTCCCGAATGTATCCACCCTTGGGTTTGTCTGTGTGTGGATTTCCTGTTTCTCCTCTCAAAGCTAAAGATGTTACCTCGTTGTTAAGAAAACCACACGATTGTATCATTTGTATGCTGTAACAGGACCAGACATCATCTGCCTCCATGATGACCTCCTCCCTTGGGAAGGGCAGCCTACAAACTTTGCAGAGCTTGCAACTTTTGAAGCCTTTGATTGGATGAATGCCCACAAGATTCTACGTCATTTTACTATAAAGCTGGCTTGATAGTTCTATTTGCTTAATCTCAACGACTTTTCCAGTTATTTCGGGTTCTACAAGGTTACAGGTGTGAATACACGTGTGTTTTGATTTGTTGTTTTTTTTCCCATTTGTTTTGAGGAGAGACTGGGTGCAACGTTTGACCAGGATTTTTTTATTATTTTGGTAATCCTCCCCAGTTTTTGTCATTTAAAAAAGAGACAAATGCAAAATAAAACCAGTCCCAATTCTTTCACTCAGGTGTTTGCCTCTTCTGTGTTCTGCCCTGGAAGCTGTGCTTGCAGCCTGATAGCTCACAATATAAATATATATGTAAGTTAGTAAGGAATTATATAAGGTAGTAGTAGATTATACATACATACAGACAGGTGACAAATTAAAGGAAAAACCTGAATAAATGGAGCATTAAAGGAACACAACAAATGCAGACGCCTCCAGACAGGTATACAGCATGATACAATTAAGCAATTAACATCCTATCATGCTCTGTGGCAAAAATGCTGATCAAGGCCAGTTGACCTTGAATGATGGTCCCTTGCCCCAAAGGGGTTATTTTGCAATTTCTGCAGGAGCTTCTGAATGAGGGCAGGTCCCCATCCACGCTCAAAGTGTACCTGGTGGCCAACTCTGGTACATGGTACATATGGATTTATGGCGAGCCGGCTGTGTCCCACTTTTTGGTCTCGCAGGTTTTGAAACGACTGCTCAGGCTTCAACCTGCTCACACTCTTTCCCTGCCTGCATGGCGCCCTGATGTAGTGCTGGAAGCAAATTCCGAGGCCCCATTCAAACCAGTACAATCAGCTGACCTAAAGATAGTGTAGCTGATGACGGCGTTTCTTCTGGCGATTACATCTGCCAAACACATGAGGAAGTTACATGCCCTGTCTATATGCTTTGCGGGGGATGAGTCAAAATTCATGCTAATACTTAATTACCAATTGCAAATTACAAACCATGGCAACTTTTCTTTGCACAAGTATTTAGTTGTTATTTGCAGTTAGCAAGTGATTAGGCCTAGTAACATAGTATGATATCAATACAGAAAGAAAGGTATCCTTGTTTGAATTTGAACTGTAGCTGCAAGTGTAAAAACAGTAAATCAGACTCAGCTTTGTTTGTTTAATATTGTGTATTTGACATCCAGTCACTGTGGTATTACTTTTTAAAATACATCTCTAGTATCAAGGGCAGACCTACACCTGGTCACGTGAAGAAAATCTAATTGCAATATTATTTATTTGCTTTTTATTAAGTAAGGATCTGTATACAGGGTGTTTGTGTGTCAGTGTGAGAGTGTTTGTGTTTGTGTGTGGGTGTGTGTCTGTGAATGTGTGTGTGTCACTTAATACAATGTGATGCTGGTGCTTTGTTTTATATGTTGTGACATGAACACAGGGGGACGTTCTACATAAGTTGAAGAATTCAGTGAACTGGTTGACCTACATGGCTGCATCCGCACCTGAGTTTATACAGGCAAACCAGCACACGCCATCTGGTTCTGTCTTTGCAAAACGTGTTTTTAAGTTTCTTTCCTTTTCTGTTGAAGGATTTACAGAGGCGTTAACTTGTAAATGTACATAGTAAAACCAGAGAATGAGTTTTATTTGGCAGCCCTGACAGTGTTCTTGGCACTGTGTGGAAATAAACATTTGATTATAATGTACCTCTGAGCTGCTGCCATTATCTTCTTATTCCTTAAGCTGTAGATGATGGGATTTACCAGGGGGGTGAGGAAGTAGTTCAGCCCACCGATGAAAATGCGACCAATGGGTGAAATGCTGTCCACTCTCAACCCAATATACACCACAGCCGAGGAGACGTAGTACAGCACCACCAGCACTATGAGGGAGGAGCACATGTAGAAGGCTTTCTTACAGCTCTCGTTGGATTTCATTTTCATCACCGCTATTATAATCCTGCAGTAGGTAAACAGCACAAAAATAAATGGCCCCCAGTCAACCACCATGGCGATCAACAGGGCAAAATTCACCTGGGCTGTCACATCAGCACAGGGTAGAGACATTGCAGTGGGGTAGTCACAGAAGCAATGTAAGACATAGTTGGAGGTAGAGTATGGCATTGAAATGGCCAGGATCCCAGGCACCACAGGGAGGAGGAAGCCCAGTGCCCAGATTGTGGACATCATCCTTAGGCACACCCTGGTGCTGATGATGGTGTTGTAATGCAGGGGCTTCACCACAGCCACGTACCGGTCATAAGCCATGGCTGCCACGAGGAATATTTCTACAGTGGCAAATGAGATGATGAAGTACATCTGCAGGAAGCAGCCTGCGATAGAGATGGTCCTGTAGTGGCCCCACAGCACTGCCAGCAGCTTTGGGTATCATGGCAGTTGTCAGCAGCACATCCAGGAGAGTCAGGTTCCACAGGAAGATGTACATGGGTGTGTGGAGCCCGAGGTCCAGAGACACCAGTACCAGTATCAGTAGGTTCCCCAGAATGGTGGCCAGGAAGAGGAGGAGGAACATGAAGAAGAGTGTGGTGTAGTGCTCCTGCAGGCCTGGCATTCCCACAATAATGAAATAGGAGGCTGAGGGAAGGGAGGTGTTGGGGTCACTCATGGCTCAGTGACACACAGGGTCTGTGCAGAGAAGATGCGCAGCTGGGAGGGCAGGGGGACACTGGCTCAGTTATGCATTTATTTAATTTAAAGCAGTAAACAGCTAATAAGTGTAAGCCTGGGAGGCACAACCAGCAGAAGATTTATTTTTCCAACTCTTTCATTTCACCCACCCCTTAGTTTTAATGTTTTTCAACACTTTAATTTCTCCCCTTTTTTCTCGAATAATGCATCAGTCAGTCTGCAGTCAGTGTGAAGGAGGCTGTTTACGTATGATCGCATATTCCAGTAATATACAGTGAGGGAAAAAAGTATTTGATCCCCTGCTGATTTTGTACGTTTGCCCACTAACATAGAAATGATGAGTCTATAATTTTAATGGTAGGTGTATTTTAACAGTGAGAGCCAAAATCCAGACAAACGCATTTCAAAAAAGTTATAAATCGATTTGCATGTTAATGAGGATGGTCGACTTAGTACTTGATGGCAAAACCCTTGTTGGCAATCACAGAGGTCAGACGTTTCTTGTAGTTGGCCACCAGGTTTGCACACATCTCAGGAGGGATTTTGTCCCACTCCTCTTTGCAGATCCTCTCCAAGTCATTAAGTTTTCGAGGCTGACGTTTGGCAACTCGAAACTTCAGCTCCCTCCACAGATTTTCTATGGGATTAAGGTCTGGAGACTGGCTAGGCCATATTTCAGTCCTTCACGGCGTAGTGTGTTGCCAATTGTTTTCTTGGTGACTATGGTCCCAGCTGCCTTGAGATCATTAACAAGATCCTCATGTGTAGTTCTGGGCTGATTTCTCACCGTTCTCATGATCATTGAAACTCCACGAGGTGAGATCTTGCATGGAGCCCCAGACCGAGGGAGACTGACAGTTATTTTGTGTTTCTTTCATTTGCGAATAATCGCACCAACTGTTGTCACCTTCTCACCAAGCTGCTTGGCGATGGTCTTGTAGCCCATTCCAGCCTTGTGTAGGTCTACAATCTTGTCCCTGACATCCTTGGATAGCTCTTTGGTCTTGGCCATGGTGGAGAGTTTGGAATCTGATTGATTGATTGCTTCTGTGGACAGATGTCTTTTATACAGGTAACGAGCTGAGATTAGGAGCACTCCCTTTAAGAGATATATTGTATAACTTTTTTGAAATGCATTTTTCTTGATTTTTTTGTTGTTATTCTGTCTCTCACTGTTAAAATACACCTACCATTAAAATTATAGACTGATCATTTCTTTGTCAGTGGGCAAATGTACAAAATCAGCAGGGGATCAAATACTTTTTTCCCTCACTGTATATTGGGAGGAATACTTACATATGAACCAGCATGTATACAGTGCATCCAGAAAATATTCACAGTGCTTCACTTTTTCCACATTTTGTTATGTTACAGCCTTATTCCAAAATGGAATAAATTCATTATTTTCCTCAAAATTCTACAAACAATACCCCATAATGACAACGTGAAAGAAGTTGGTTTGAAATCTTTGCAAACGTATTAAAAATATAAAACAAAAAAAGCACATGTACATAAGTATTCACAGCCTTTGCTCAATACTTTGTTGAAGCACCTTTGGCACCAATTACAGCCTCAAGTCTTTTTGAGTAAGATGTTAAAACACCTATTTTTGGGCAGTTTCTCCCATTCTTCTTTGCAGGACCTCTCAAGCTCCATCAGGTTGGATGGGGAGCACAGCCATTTTCAGATCTCTCCAGAGATGTTCAATCGGGTTGAAGCCTGGGCTCTGGCTGGGCCACTCAAGGACATTCACAGAGTTGTTCTGTATCCACTGCTTTGTTATCCTTGCTGTGTGCTTAGGGTCGTTATCCTGTTGGAAGATGAACCTTCACCCCAGTCTGAGGTCCAGAGTGCTCTGGAGAAGGTTTTCATCAAGGATTGCTGCATTCATCTTTCCCTCGATCCTGACTAGTCTCCCAGTTCCTGCCACTGAAAAACATCCCCACAGCATGATGCTGCCACCAACATGCTTCACTGTAGGGATGGTATTGGCCAGGTGATGAGCAGTGCCTGGTTTCCTCCAGACATGACGCTTCCCATTCAGGCCAAAGAGTTCAATCTTTGTTTCTCATGGTCTGAGAGTCCTTCAGGTGTCTTTTGGCAAACTCCAGGTGGGCTGTCATGTGCCTTTTACTGAGGAGTGGATTCTGTCTGGCCACTCTACCATACAGGCCTGATTGGTGGAGTGCTGCAGAGATGGTTGTTCTTCTGGAAGGTTCTCCTCTCTCCACAGAAACATGCTGGAGCTCTGTCAGAGTGACCATCGGGTTCTTGGTCACCTCCCTGACTAAGGCCCTTCTCCCCCAATTGCTCAGTTTGGCGGCCAGCTCTAGGAAGAGTCCTGGTGGTTCCAAACGTCTTCCATTTACGGATGATGGAGCCCACTGTGCTCATTGGGACCTTCAATGCTGCAGACATTTTTCTGTACCCCTCCCCAGATCTGTGCCTCAATACAATCCTGTCTCAGAGGTCTACAGACAATTCCTTGGACTTCATGGCTTGGTTTGTGCTCTGACATGCACTGTTAGCTGTGGGACCTTATATAGACAAGTGTGTGCCTTTCCAAATCATGTCCAATCGACTGAATTTACCACAGGTGGACTTCAATCAATTTGTAGAAACATCTCAAGGATGATCAGTGGATGCACCTGAGCTCAATTTTGAGTGTAATAGCAAAGGCTGTGAATACTTATGTACATGTGCTTTTTTTGTTTTTTATTTTTAATAAATTTGCAAAGATTTCAAACCAACTTCTTTCATGTTGTCATTATGGGGTATTGTTTGTAGAATTTTGAGGAAAATAATGAATTTAATCCATTTTGGAATAAGGCTGTAACATAACAAAATGTGGAAAAAGTGAAGCGCTGTGAAACTTTACGGATGCACTGTAAAACGCCTGTGTCACTAATATGAGAGGTGGCCATACCCCTCTACTTTCAATTTTTATACAGACCTAAGCCAAACTTTTTGGGCTCTGTAATTTGCAAGGCTTTAAATACATCATATGCCATATATTTTTGGGGAAAAAAGAAATTCTAACACGAACCGCCATTTTCCCTCAGCAGCGGGAGCGCGCGTGTATTCCAGCATTCCATTGTGTACTAAGCGATGAGCCACAGGTTTGACTGCAATTTTAATTTTGTATTTCTTATTTCCTCTTTTAACTTAAAGTGTCAATGCATACATTTTGTTGTTGTTGCATATGACTGTGGGAGTCCTTTGAAGTGTACATTTGTATTATTGCCCATATTATGATAAAACATGCATTAATGTATATGACAGACAGGAAACTAACAAACTGAATCCTAGTTGTGGATTTGTCTTGCTTTTATTTAATATCTGTTTTGTTAAAAACCAAAGTCAATAGTGCAGGTGTATAACTGATACAGGTGGTTGCTGTGAGCTATTCAAGTATGTAAAGACATTGGAAGCAAAGTATAGCAAGACAACATTAGAGGTGGCAGGATTCACACTGTTGTTTGAAAGAATTGTGCATGACTCGGGAGATGGCGAGGCTTCAGATGCAGGTGCAGGAAGCCCAGAGAGCCATTTGCTTAGTTTGCAAAATGTGGATTCTGTAGTTAACGGAATATGAAAAGAGATGATGAAAATTAACGACTTGACCTCAGAATGTAATGCCCCGTTTCCACTGGCAGACAGTCCGGCCCCAGACGCTTAAACGGGTGTTTCCACTGGCTGAGCGTCTGGACGCGTCCGTGTTTTGTGGCTGGTTAACTTGCTGGTACTGGACGTGTCCGTAAACGTCCCTCCCCACTGAGGACATGATTCGCTTTCAGAATTGGAGATGTGTGTTTGACTTCACAGGGAGGAGATCAGATACATTGTGTCGGAAGATATAATCTCAAATGCCGTGTGCGATCACGAAAAAATTACAAGTTTATTAGCAGCATGGAGTGAAATCCACATACAGAAACAATGACTGCTTACAGTTAATATCTGAGAGCATTAAAAACTTGGATTTCACAGGACCGGTGCAGTTCCGTGACTAGTTAAAATAAACTGAAGGATAATAATCGCATCGTAGCAGCCGATATTCTTAATATTTTATGAATAACTGGCTGGTGTTTCAGGCTGTGTTGTGTGAATGGTGTGCAGGACAATCCGCATAGACAGTCAGTGTTAAGGTGAACATGATTTAGTTAACATGTCCATTTACAAGTTAAATTAATGAATAAATAAATACAGCAGATCTGGGTTTCCCTCTAAAACATTAAGGACTGGTTTAATAAATGCGTCCATAAACGCCATGACTGAGACACGCACACTTTAGTTAAATTATAACCGGCTATATTGTAGCTGGATGATTAATCGTGAAACGTGTGTATTTTGTTTCAATTGTAACTTGCCCTGGTTAAGGACGTCTGATAAATAAATTATAAATAATACGGCAAAAAGTATTGTTTGCAGTTACAAATCTGTAGTAAGAGTAATAAATTAAGGGAGTCACGCTGTGCAGTTTAAAATACATATATACTAGCACAAATGATGACGATTCGCTATTTAGTATTATTGTTGCACATGGAAACGTATTCTTATGAGGACGTGCTTGTCTGAATATAATGTTGTCTATACACGTTTAGCTCTTCCTAACATCTCTTAACAGAAACGTGTATTTATTACGCTGTTTACAATCATGTAAAGCAGAAAGAATAAAACAGACACACAAGTCCTCTCCTCGTCAGGCTGTATCGCTCGTAGTGTTGTTCTCTGTCTCTGTTTAAAACGAAACAAACCAAACCCACAGTCGCTGCTCCTCCATCAGAGGGACGGACTTCACAGCGGCCTAATTTTGCAAAAAAAAGCTCTGGGACGTGTCTGAGGACGGCATGGCACGACACGGACGCTTAAGCCAGTGGAACCGAGACATAAAGCTCTGGCAGACGAAAAAGACCGAATAGACACAGAGAGAAAGAGAGGGGGGTTCGGCTGTATAAGACTGAGGTGAAGATAGTTAAACTGAAAAATGAATTGAGAACCATTTCAGACAAATTAGCCCGGACGAGTGTTGGAAATGTCAATAAAAGGACTGGACATAGAGATGACAAAAATCAAGAAATGTAGAGACAGGCACTTCAGCTTAGGGAGGAGAAAGATCAACTTGCTTTGGGTAATGCTAAGTTTGAGCAGAGCACTGAGGTGTTAAAGGAAGAGATGCAGAAACAGATGCGTAGTAAAAGAAACTTATTTACTATAACAGAAAATCTGCAATGGATGGTAAACAGATCTTAAGTGTGGCAGACAAGGTTAGAGAGTTAAATGAAGAGGTGCTGTTCTAGCAGGGTGAGTATGAAGAAGTGAAGGGAGAGTTGGACAAGTTCTTGGAGAACAAGACTGAAACATACCTGGAAAATTGATACATGGGTGAAGTGTATATGGACTTAGTTGCTAATATGGGAGTTAGAACACAAAAGGCATCTCAGGTTGTTAGAGAAGTTTTTAAAAAAATGGGTGTTACACAGAAAGACTACAGAGAATTCGTACAGAAAATGATTGGACTGTCTGCACAAAAATAGGTCAATAATTTTTGAAGGATGGTACAAGGATGCATTTAGGATGCAGGGAACAGGCATTAGGCTCTGTTCAGTGTACATTTAATACTGTCAGAGAAATAAGAACATAAGAAAGTTTACAAACGAGAGGAGGCCATTCAACCCATCGTACTCGTTTGGTGTCCATTAATATCTGGTGGTCCAAGGATCCTATCCAGTCTATTTTTAAATGTTCCCAAACATGGTTTGGTTCAGGAAATGAGGTGTATGACTTGAATGTACATTTTTATGAGTGAAATTATCACAACAATTACAAATCTTGTGTGGGACAGAACTGCAACTGAAAAAAAAAATCTATGAAATGTTGTCTCTGTACAGATCAGATATTCTTCCAGAATTTGAAAACCACAGTGAGACTGATGGGGCTATGCTTAGACTTGTAAATGAGCTTTTCTGTGGATTGCACTTAGTTTATGGTTTGGCCTACCAGGCTGATGTAACACTTCTATCTGAGAGAAATATTTTTTTGGTGCAGACAAAATAGTTAGTTTGTGCTTACATTGGGTACACAAATCAGTAGGAGAAAGCGGGACAATTAGATTGATCAGAATTAAATGCAAGGCAGTGCAGGAAAGAGGCTGTGAAAAAAGTAGAAAACCAGTGCAATTCAATATAGTTCTGTTAGGCAAGGATACATTTGAATTTGTGCCACTGGTACCATTCAAAGGTTACAGAATCAACATTACGTTTTTCAGTGCAGCTGGGTTTTTTACCTGTACTCTGATTTGCTGGAATTCAGAAGAGAAATTCAGCATGAAAACAAATTGGTGGAGCTGTGTTTGCTGATCTAAATGTTAGACAGTACTTGGCAGGATGTAGGGCACTTGGGTTAATTTGTAAAATTGTGACAGAGCCTCTTTTGAGAGTTGTGTCAAAGAAAGGAGCATGTTCTTGAGATGAATGACAGGTGTCAGGAACTTGACTGCAAACTGAAGGCATGGCAATCAGACAGCCAAAGTTTTGGTAGAGGAGATGTAGAAGTGAATGTGGAGCCTGTCCTTCAGAAATGTACAGAGGATCAAATGCAGATTTTGACAGCATGACTGTGCAGGTAGTGGAGTTAATTCTAGCTAGTCTTGTTAACGTGTGCTACCAGAAATGTATAGGTTGGAATGTATAGGTAATGGTATGATTTGGGACATATTTAGTTTTCATTGGTGGTTAATTTTCTACTGCGCCCCCCCGTCCCATGCAACCTCTGGAAATTGGCCCTCCATCACCAGACATTGGGAACCCCTGACCTAGAGCATGGGTGGTATGCTGAGGTATCGGCAGAGCTGCACAGTTAGCTGCAATCCGCTCCAAAAACCAATGCCAGCTGTGAGAGGGATTTGGGGATTTTTGACCGGTTGTTGAGAGAGAAGACGAGAGTGACAGGAAATGCTATTCCTTATTTTGTAATTTGCCAAAAAGAGGTCAAATTACATGAAGGTAGAGCTACATTATCTTTAACAAATGTGATTTTTGTTTTTCTTCTTTCAGAAAACTTGAAATAAAGTGTCGATTAAATGAAAAGTTGATTTTTATTTTCTGTGAAGAATTCCCTGCTGTTTTTAATGTATGTATTTGTGTTTAATATTATTTTCTGAACTGTTTGCAATTACATTGTAAGCTATTTACAATCAATGTGGTATTTATAAAACACGAATATAATTGTTTTGTTAGTGGCATATGAAAACAGCCTTTCATTGTGCCTGCAGTTATTTTTCTTGGTACTTGATCACGTTACAGTAATGTGCTGTAAACATTGCAATTCACCTGGCAATAGATACACAGTTTTAACAGGACACGATGATGACCAATAGTAAACCGATTTATTGATCAGTTCAAAAAATTATTGTGTGTTGCAGTTCACACTACTTAACTGAAAATAAATATGCACTGAATATAATATTACATATTATATTTTACTTTATTGTCTAATTTATTTACTATACTGTAGGAATGTTTTATTGTATTGTATAAATCAGTATTTGTGTTACAATACTAACAACACTGCAAATCAATTTTAAAGTCCACGCTTCCAGTGGTATGGTGCCGATACACACACAGCGCACAGCTGGAGCTCAGCGCTGCTCAGTCTGTGTGAATGGCAGCTGCTTTGGCAGTGGAATGCAGGGGATCAGTGTCTCTGCTCTGCTGCGACATTCCACTCTGAACACGTTATCATCCAAGTCCGAAGCACTGCCCAAGGGGGAGGGGTTTCTGCACACTGCCGTAGGAACCTGATTAAAATGTCATTCTATGAAAGCTGCCATTGGCCCCTGCGCTCGTCACTCAGAACAGGTCCCTTCCCACATCCTGTTCCATAAAACGTGACTCTGTTGCCATTTCTCCTGGACCCGAGAACGTGAGCTCTCTGTGTCTTGTCTGTGCATTAGACCCTTATTGTTATTTAGCAATTATTATTTGGTTGGTTGGCTTCACGGCTGTGCTGTTCACCACTGTTTATTATTGTCTGTGTCTATTTGTATTATTATTAGTTATTAATGATAGCTAATCTGACTGTTCCGTCCATGCTCCGGGTTTCGGTGCGCTTTTGGTTTCAGTTTTGGCTACAAATAGTACACTACAATAAAGTACACTACAATAATAGTCGTATTTATATACACTCACCTAAAGGATTATTAGGAACACCATACTAATACTGTGTTTGACCCTCTTTCACCTTCAGAACTGCCTTAATTCTACGTGGCATTGATTCAACAAGGTGCTGAAAGCATTCTTTAGAAATGTTGGCCCATATTGATAGGATAGCATCTTGCAGTTGATGGAGATTTGTGGGATGCACATCCAGGGCACGAAGCTCCCGTTTCACCACATCCCAAAGATGCTCTATTGGGTTGAGATCTGGTGACTGTGGGGGCCAGTTTAGTACAGTGAACTCATTGTCATGTTCAAGAAACCAATTTGAAATGATTCGACCTTTGTGACATGGTGCATTATCCTGCTGGAAGTAGCCATCAGAGGATGGGTACATGGTGGTCATAAAGGGATGGACATGGTCAGAAACAATGCTCAGGTAGGCCGTGGCATTTAAACGATGCCCAATTGGCACTAAGGGGCCTAAAGTGTGCCAAGATAACATCCCCCACACCATTACACCACCACCACCAGCCTGCACAGTGGTAACAAGGCATGATGGATCCATGTTCTCATTCTGTTTACGCCAAATTCTGACTCTACCATCTGAATGTCTCAACAGAAATTGAGACTCATCAGACCAGGCAACATTTTTCCAGTCTTCAACTGTCCAATTTTGGTGAGCTTGTGCAAATTGTAGCCTCTTTTTCCTATTTGTAATGGAGATGAGTGGTACCCGGTGGGGTCTTCAGCTGTTGTAGCCCATCCGCCTCAAGGTTGTACGTGTTGTGGCTTCACAAATGCTTTGCTGCATACCTCGGTTGTAACGAGTGGTTATTTCAGTCAAAGTTGCTCTTCTATCAGCTTGAATCAGTCGGCCCATTCTCCTCTGACCTCTAGCATCAACAAGGCATTTTCGCCCACAGGACTGCCACATACTGGATGTTTTTCCCTTTTCACACCATTCTTTGTAAACCCTAGAAATGGTTGTGCGTGAAAATTCCAGTAACTGAGCAGATTGTGAAATACTCAGACCGGCCTGTCTGGCACCAACAACCACGCCACACTCAAAATTGTTTAAATCACCTTTCTTTCCCATTCAGACATTCAGTTTGGAGTTCAGGAGATTGTCTTGACCAGGACCACACCCCTAAATGCATTGAAGCAACTGCCATGTGATTGGTTGGTTAGATAATTGCATTAATGATAAATTGAACAGGTGTTCCTAATAATCCTTTAGGTGAGTGTACAACCCCAATTCCGAGAAAGTTGGGACAGTATGAAAAATGCTAATAAAAACAAAGAGGAGTGATTTGTAAATGTACTTTGACTTGTATTTAAACAAAAAATGTACAAAGACAAGGTATTTGATGTTTTACCTAATCAACTGCATAGTTTTTTGAAGGTAAGCGTTTATTTAGAAATTGATACATGCAACACATTCCAAAAAAGTTGGGACAGGGGCAATTTAGGACTAATAGCAATCTGACAAGTTGAAATAAGAAGGTGATGCGAAACAGGTGAGGCAAAAAAAAGGCCTAGTCCTTCAAGAGCAGGGATGGGTCGAGGCTCGCCAATCTGCCAACAGATGCGTCAGCGAATAATCCAACACTTTGAGAACAACATTCCCCAAAGACAAATCGGTAGGATTTTGGGCATTTCACCTTCTGCAGTGCACAATATAATTAAAAGTTTCAAGGAATCCGGTCAAATCTCTGTGCGTAAAGGGCTAGGCCTAAAACCACTTTTGAATGTGCGTGATCTCCGATCCCTCAGACGTCACTGTCTTAAAAACCGTTATGAGACTGTAATGGATATCCTGGGATGGGCTCGGGAATACTTTGGTAAACCTTTGTCAGTCAACACCATTCGCCATTGCATCCACAGATGCAAGTTAAGGCTTTACTATGCAAAGCAGAAGCCATACATCAACACTGTCCAGAAGCGCCGCCGACTTCTCTGGGCTCGGTCTCATCTGAAATTAAAGTAGCACAGTGGAATCATGTTTTGTGGTCCGACGAGTCAACATTTCAAGTAGTTTTTGGACAAAACAGCCGTCGTGTTCTCCGTGCACGTGACCGACAGGGAAGAGCAGCGGAGCAATGCCCACGGGCCCTCTCCCCCTCTTCTGGGTCGTCCCCTGCCTCCTCCCCGCCACGCTGTCGGCAACAGAGGTCAGGCTCCACAGACAGGGAGCGTGATGGGGCTTTCCTTAAACAGCAGGATGAACCAAATCTGTGCTCTCCTGGCCGCGCAGGCCGCGCAGGCAGCCCCCCCCCCACAGCATGACGTTCCACCGGCGGCTCACACTGCGCCGTTGGAGTCCGAGGGGAGTCTGTCTGCCCCATCTCAGGATGAGGGCAGTGGATGGGCCACCTGGGAAGAGGACCGCCAGTCTCTGGGTCCGCATGCGGACACAGAGCTTGAGGCAGAGCTCATGGAGGAGGAGCTGGTCGCATCCACCCCTCCTCCTCTGTTGAATGTGGATGCTCCTACGGGACAGGACCGGGAGTTCTGGGCAGTAATCCAGAGGGCTGTGGAGTCTCTCCAACTCCTCTGATCCTGCCCCACCACGATCCAAATTCGAGAGGGCTCAGCGTTCACAGCGGCCCACACAGGCCCTCACACCGCTGCCTGACCTCCTCAAAGAACTGAGGGCCACCTGGGAACATCCGGCAACAGCCCCCGTCCTAGCCAGGAGAGGGGATGCTTATGCTAGGTCCCAGGACACGGCAGAAATGGGCTTGGTGGAATTTCCCTGGGTAAATTCCACCATAACTGCGCTCGTATCCCTGCCTCCACTGTCCGTGGAGCCATGCGACCTGGCCTGCCCCAACAGGCAGTGTTGCGTAACGGAGACGCTGCTCCAGAGGGCTTATGAGGCTGGAGGTGGCTCGGCTCAGGAATACTCAGAGCCTGCTGGCCCTGTATTTGGCCCAGCTGGCAGAGCCCTCGGAGCATGATGGTGCATCACCAACCCTGCCCCCTATCTCTGAGATAGCAGCGGCTGCTGACCAGCTCGTTACAGTGATGCGCCAGTGGGCAAGGGCGACTGGGCGATATCTGGCTGCCATTGTAGTGGCGTGCCACCAGCTCTGGCTGTCCAAGGCATGGCGGGTTCCTGTGGCAGGCATGATTCACCTCATGGATGCCCCTTTCTCGCCGGGCTTCACCTTTGGCCCCTCTGTGGAGGAGATGCTCACACGCACCCTCCAAGAGAGGGAGCAGTCCCTGCAGCTGGCCCGGGTTTATCCTCTTGCACCCCAGGCCCAGCAGTGCTGGCAGTCTGCGGCAGCTCGCCGGCGGGGAGGCCCCCCAACCGCAGCTCACAGACCACAGCCCAGGCAACAGGCCAGTTCAAGCTCTCTCTTGTGTCTCATTGCAGAATGAAGAAGTTAAAATTCTCTTTGTTTTCCCTTTTATAAGGGATTGCCGTACTCCTGAAAAACCCCTTCATAACAGTTAAAACATTTAAGATAATAGAGGCGGGCAGACTGGCCAGCCTCGAGTTTAAATACAAGGGGGCTGTATTGAGGCTGGTCAATGTCTATGCCCCCACCAGCCAGAGAGAGAGAGTCCTCTTTCTCCCTCAGCTACGCCCGCTCCTGATCGGCACCTTGCCAGTTATCATTTCAGGTGATTTCAACTGTGCTCTGAGGGATGTAGACCGGAGTAAGCCCCGCAACGATAGATCCAGCAGGGACCTCGCTGCGTTCGTGGAGGACTTTGAACTCTGCGACGCAGGTCGGGACCTGGTCCCCTTGTTCACCTGGGTGAGTTCTTCTGGCTCCTCCTTCTCCAGGATAGATCTCGTCCTCCTCAGTAAGCCACTGGAGAGGACCGCCATGTCTTCGGAGGCGGTCTTCTTTTCAGACCACAGGCTCCTGACGACAGAGGTGCTCATCCCGAGCACACGGGAGTCGGGGCCTGGGGTCTGGAAGCTCAACACCTCCCTGCTCGATGACCCTCGTGTTATTAAGACCTTTAGCAGACGCCTCGAGGAGTGGAGGACCCTGAAGGACCTTTTTGATTCTCCCATAGAGTGGTGGGAGATGGTGAAGAAAAGAACCAAGGGCTAGTTCATTCAGCTGGGGAAACGGAAAGCTCGTGAGAGGCGGGCGAGATATTCCCATCTAAACGCCCGCCTCCAGCGCCTGAGTCTTTTACAGCTCAGAGGCTTCGACCTAGCTGAGGAGGTGGCCCGGGTCAAACTGAGTCTCTCCGCCCTCTATCGGGAGGAGCAAGAGAAGATCAAGGTCCTTTCCAGGGTCCGCATCATGGAGGACGATGAGAAATGCAGCCGCTTCTTCTTCAAGAAAACGAAGGAGAGGCGGCCTGCAATGTCCTCCATGATCGACTCCTCGGGGCAAGAGGTGGAGGGCAGAGAGGCTGTTGAGACAGTGGTGCGGGATTTCTACAGGGAGTTGTACGACCAGAAGGTGGTGGATCAAAATCTGATCCATCACTTTCTGTCCCTGTTGGAGTCCCGCAATGAGGGGGACGAGGAGGAGGAGGAGGATCCAGAGATCACCACCACTGAACTCTCCCAGGTGATAAAGAGTCTTAACTCTGGAAGGACACCGGGTCCCGACGGGATCCCTGCTGAGTTCTATAAGATCTTTTGGGAGGTGCTTAAGGAAGATCTGGGCCAGGTCTTGGGGTCGATGTACAGAGAGGGCAGATTGGCCCCTTCTATGAAGAAGAGTATCCTCTCCCTTCTTCACAAGAAGGGAGACCAAAAAGATCTGAGGAACTGGCGGCCAGTCAGCCTCCTGTGCACCGACTACAAGATACTGGCCAAAGCACTGACGCTCCGGCTGCAGCGGCCACTCCCTCAATTAGTGGGTCCCGACCAGGTCTGTGGTGCCCGGGGGAGATCGGCGGCCGACAATGCCATGCTGCTCAGGGATGTCGTGGCCTACTCGAACGAGAGAGGGCTTCCCCTGGTCCTAATCAGCTTGGACCAGGAGAAAGCCTTCGACAGAGTGGGCCACGAATACCTGCAGCTCGTCATGGAGAGGATGGGTCTCGCTCTTGGTCTGAGGAAGTGGGTGAATATCATCTACAGCGGCCTAAGCAGCAGGGTCCTTGTGAACCGCCACCTGACCGAACCATTTCCGGTCAGGTCGGGGGTCCGGCAGGGTTGTCCCCTGTCGGCCCTGCTGTACGTCCTCTGCTTGGAGCCGTTCATGCAGGCGATCCGCCGGGACATCCGGGTGACAGGTTTCCATCTCCCGGGTTCCGGCGGAGAGCAACTGAAGGCCCTGGCCTATATGGACGACGTGGCCGTGGTCTGCACGGACGCTCCGTCCGTGGCCAGGGTCGAGGAACTGCTGGACGGCTTCTGCAGGGCGACGGGGGCCGCTGTGAATAAGGCCAAGAGCGAGGTCTACCTCTCCAGGGCATGGCCTGTCGGCCGGGGCCCGCCGACCGTGTTCCCTGTGAAGCCGTCTATCAAGGTTCTGGGGATCACGATCGACGGGACCAACACGGGCACCCGGAGCTGGGAGGAGGTCATAGCGAAGGTCCAAAGGAAGATCCACGGCTGGAGCACAAGGACCTTGACGATGGCTGGTAAGGTGCTGGTCGTAAAGGCCATCCTCTTCCCGATACTCCTCTACGTAGGAATGATCTTCCCCCCAGACAAGGTCATCGCAAAATTAGTGACCCGAATTATATTTCGGTTTGTCTGGGGGAGCAAAATGGAGAGGCTGAAAAGAGTACAGATGGTGAAGGGTACCCTGGATGGAGGCAGGGGGGTCCCGGACGTTGTGCAGCTGATAAAGGCGCAGGGGCTGGCCTATGTGGTAAAGAACATCCAGGCTGCTGGCAAGAAAGTGAGTTTTATGAACCGCTTTTATTTTGCCAGCAGCCTGAGACCATTCGGCCTCTGCGCCATGGATAACACCAGGCCGCACTCGTGGGATCCCCCGCCGTTCTACAGGGCGCTCCGAGCCTTTGCGCTCGAAGTAGGCCTCCATAAAGTCGTGCTGGCCTCCTGGGATTATAAGACCATCTGTAGCCAGATGAGATCTGCCCAGGAGACCAGCTGGATAGAAGATTTCCCTCCCGAAACCTGACGGTTTATCTGGGCTAACGCTACGCACGTTTGCCTCACGAACACGCAGAAAGATGTCTCCTGGATGGCTGTGAGTCGGTGTCTCCCCACCCGAGTGTTCATGCACAGAAGGGGCATAGCTCCTTATGACACCTGCCCCTATAAGGGTTGCCTGGGGAAGGAGACGGAGGCTCACATCTTTAGTGAGTGCCCCTCCGCCCACAGGGTCTGGCTCCTGTTTTCTCCATTCCTCCACAGGTTTGCCGTTCCTGCGCGGGCGACCGCCCAGCAGATCCTGTACGGTCCGGCCAGGGGAATATCAACATCTACCCTGAGGTGCTGGTGGCGTGTCGTCTGCGCAGTGAAGCAGGCACTGTGGGAGGGACGGAACATCTGTCTGTTCAACAAGCAGGAGCTGGACCCGATCGTCATCGCGCGGAGGGGCATGGTGTTCGTAAGAGACTATGTCAATCTGGAGGTCCATCAGAGGGGCAAGGAGGAAGCCTACAAGAACTGGCATATACAAGATCTGGGGGAGCTCAGGATCCCATGATGGGACCCACCTCCGGGGACGGTTAGTTCCCCCTGCTGGAGCCCGAGTCCAAGATCTTTTAAAGATTTTATGGATGATTGTTTTTAAAAAAGAATTTAAAAATGAATCTTAATTGTTTTTAAAGATTTAGTTGTTTTTAAATCACATTGTTTAGGGTTTTTGGTATAGTTTTGTTATATTCTTTTTTCAAATACATTGACCGTTTTGGGTTTAATTTAAAATGCATTGGACCTTTTTTGTTTGTTTTTTATTTTTTCCTTTTTAATTGTTTCTTTATTTTGTTCAATGCATTTTCAGTTATTTTCAATGTATTTGACCTTTTTGTTGGTGAGCAGTTTTTGCTTTTATCACGTTTGTTTTGTTGTTTTGGGCACGTTTATTTTAAAGTTAATTGTTTTTGTTCTTGTTAAAATCACAGATTTAAAAAAAATTTAAGTGATTTTAAGGATTGATTTTAAAGATTTTAATCATAAGTATTAAAAAAATTGAATTGTTTTTATTCATGTAAAATGTAAAATACTTAACCAAATAAACAGTATTTTATAAGGTTTCCTTCCAACCAATAGCATTTTGCCACCACCATGACTTGGGTGCCTTATGCTAATGTAATTTAGAAATGGGGGTCATTTCGAATTTGGCTAGGAGCCAATAAGAGGACAGGTCCCTTTTGGTCTTCTGGACATACAGATATGGTTACCAGGGGCTACCAGAGGCTACCAGTGGCTACCAGATAAAAGGGAGGAAGTCTGTTTCCTCTACCAAACCAGATGGTATGGAATTTCCCATAGAAAAATATATTCTAACAAATAATATCTTACAGCCCCATCTTGGATCTGAGGCGCCTGAACCGCCACCTCAAGGTGTTGCACTTCAAGATGTTCAAACTGCGCACCATGTCCCAGGCCATCAAGCCTGGCGACTGGTTCACCACGGTGGATCTGAAAGATGCTTACTTTCACATCCCCATTGTGTAGACGGAAGGGCCGAGCGTTCGAATTTGCTGTTCTCCCATTCGGACAGACATGTGCTGGTTCAGACGGACAACACAGCGGTGGTTGCCTATATCAACAGGCAAGGAGGTCTCTGGTCACACGCCATCTGCTTCTGTGGGCGCAGCCACGGTTCCGCTCCATCAGAGCAGTTCACCTCCCAGGCCTGTCTAACAAGGCAGCGGACCTCCTCTCTCGCTTTCAAAGCAGTGCCTCTCGCATCGGATTGTGGACACCATTACTATGACCTACGAATCCACCGGGACCCCGGTGCCTGAACCTGGTAAGGTACCTTGCTCAAGGGTACAACAGCAGTGCCCCCACCTGCGCTCCAGAATCCAGAGCCCTAATCACTACTTCACACTACTACTTAAAAAATGTTCAGTCTGAATTCAGCTAAACTGAAATGCTTCAGAACATGAGAACATAAGAAACGTTACAAACGAGAGGAAGCCATTCAACCCATCATGCTCGTTTGGTGTCCATTAATAACTGAGTGATCCAAGGATCCTATCCAGCCTGACTTTAAATGTTCCTACATTTTCAGCTTCAACCACATTGCTGGAGAGTTTGTTCCAGATTGTGACTACTCTGTGTGAAGAAGTGTCTCCTGTTTTCTGTCTTGAATGCCTTGAAGCCCAATTTCCATTTGTGTCCCTGCTGATCTGGAAAAGCTCCTCTGGTTTGATGTGGTCAATGCCTTCCATGATTTTGAAGACTTGGATCAAGTCCCCACGTAGTCTCCTCTGTTCCAGGGTGAGAAGGTTCAGGTCCTCAGTCTCTCAGTAGGACATTCCCTTCAGACCTGGAATAAGTCTGGTTGCTCTCCTCTGAACTGCTTCTAGAGCATTGATATCTTTCTTGAAGTGTGGAGCCCAGAACTGTACACAGTATTCCAGATAAGGTCTAACTAGTGCATTGTACAGTCTTAACATTACTTACCTTGTTTTAAACTCTACACTTTTGACAATATACCCTAACATTCTGTTTGCCTTTTTATTGCTTCCCCACATTGTTTGGATGTAGAAAGTGAGGAATCCAAATAAACTCCTAGGTCTTTCTCATGTGTTACTTCATGTAGTTCTATTCCTCCCATAGTGTAATTATAGTGGACATTTTTGTTACCTGCATGTATTACCTTGCACTTGTCCACATTGAATTTCATCTGCCAGGTGTCAGCCCACAACTGAATATTATCTAAGTCCCTTTGAATAGCCTGTGCTGCCGAGATTGTATCTGTTGAGCCACCTATTTTAGTATCATCAGCAAATTTGACAAGTTTGCTAACTATCCCAGAGTCCAGATCATTAATATAGATTAGAAAAAGCAAAGGCCCTAGTACTGATCCCTGTGGAACTCCACTAACAATCTCACTCCAGTTAGAAGCAACTCCTCTAATCGACACTCTCTGTTTCCTATACATCAACCAGTTCATAATCCATCTACTTACATTACCCTGAATGCCTACAGCTTCCAATTTGAGGTGTGGAACCTTATCAAAAGCTTTTGGAAATCTAAGTATATCATATCATATGCTTTCACATGATCTACAGCTGCAGTTGTGTGTTCGAAAAATTCCAATAAATTATTAAGACATGATCTGCCTTGTCTAAACCCATGTTGACTATCTCCAAGAATATGGTTTTCATTGAGATGCTCCTCTATTTTCTGTTTAATAATTTTTTCCAACATTTTACACGTGATGCATTTGAGACTGATTGGTCTGTAATTTCCAGGCTCAGTTTTGTCCCCTTTCTTGTGGATTGGTATGACATTTGCTGTCTTCCAGTCAGTTGGCACATCCCCTGATCTAAGTGTCATTTGGAATATTTGAGTAAGTGGCCTATAAATAATTTCCCTAATTTCTTTAAGTACTTTTTTATTTATTTTTGATTTACTTGATTTAAGTGACCAAGGTAGAGTTACAGTAAGAATTAAAGTTATTTACATTAAATCTTGCTCCCATGGGAAGTATACTGTTACACCTTAGAAATACACTCACCTAAAGGATTATTAGGAACACCTGTTCAATTTCTCATTAATGCAATTATCTAACCAACCAATCACATGGCAGTTGCTTCAATGCATTTAGGGGTGTAGTCCTGGTCAAGACAATCTCCTGAACTCCAAACTGAATGTCTGAATGGGAAAGAAAGGTGATTTAAGCAATTTTGAGCGTGGCATGGTTGTTGGTGCCAGACGGGCCGGTCTGAGTATTTCACAATCTGCTCAGTTACTGGGATTTTCACGCACAACCATTTCTAGGGTTTACAAAGAATGGTGTGAAAAGGGAAAAACATCCAGTATGCGGCAGTCCTGTGGGCGAAAATGCCTTGTTGATGCTAGAGGTCAGAGGAGAATGGGCCGACTGATTCAAGCTGATAGAAGAGCAACTTTGACTGAAATAACCACTCGTTACAACCGAGGTATGCAGCAAAGCATTTGTGAAGCCACAACACGTACAACCTTGAGGCGGATGGGCTACAACAGCTGAAGACCCCACCGGGTACCACTCATCTCCACTACAAATAGGAAAAAGAGGCTACAATTTGCACAAGCTCACCAAAATTGGACAGTTGAAGACTGGAAAAATTTTGCCTGGTCTGATGAGTCTCGATTTCTGTTGAGACATTCAGATGTTAGAGTCAGAATTTGGCGTAAACAGAATGAGAACATGGATCCATCATGCCTTGTTACCACTGTGCAGGCTGGTGGTGGTGGTGTAATGGTGTGGGGGATGTTTTCTTGGCACACTTTAGGCCCCTTAGTGCCAATTGGGCATCGTTTAAATGCCACGGCCTACCTGAGCATTGTTTCTGACCATGTCCATCCCTTTATGACCACCATGTACCCATCCTCTGATGGCTACTTCCAGCAGGATAATGCACCATGTCACAAAAGGTCGAATCATTTCAAATTGGTTTCTTGAACATGACAATGAGTTCACTGTACTAAACTGGCCCCCACAGTCACCAGATCTCAACCCAATAGAGCATCTTTGGGATGTGGTGGAACGGGAGCTTCGTGCCCTGGATGTGCATCCCACAAATCTCCATCAACTGCAAGATGCTATCCTATCAATATGGGCCAACATTTCTAAAGAATGCTTTCAGCACCTTGTTGAATCAATGCCACGTAGAATTAAGGCAGTTCTGAAGGCGAAAGGGGGTCAAACACAGTATTAGTATGGTGTTCCTAATAATCCTTTAGGTGAGTGTATAATGTGGTTTTACATTAATTAAAATTAAAAATGTAATCACACTTACAGACGTGCTCATATTTGTTGGTACCCCTCCATATAAAATGAAGAATGCACAATTTCCTCTGAAATAACTTGAAACTCACAAAAGGTATTGGCATCCACCATTGTTTAATCCATATTTAACAGAAATCAGACTTTGCTTTTGATTTTGTTTTTCAACATAATATTGTAAATAATACAAGAAATGAAAATGGCATGGACAAAAATAATGGGACCCTCAACCTAATTTTTGTTGCACAACCTTTAGAGGCAATGTTTTCTGTAACTCTCAATGAGACTTCTGCACCTGTTAACAGGTAGTCTGGCCCACTCTTCCTGAGCAAACTGCTGCAGCTGTCTCAGGTTTGATGGGTGCCTCCAGATTGCAAGTTTCAGCTCTTTCCATAGATGTTCAATAGGATTCAGATCAGGACTCATAGAAGGCCACTTCAAAACAGTCCAATGTTTTATTCCTTTCCATTCTTGGGTGCTTTAAGCTGTGTGTTTTGGGTCATTATCCTTTTGGAGGACCCATGACCTGCGACTTAGACAGAGCTTTCTGACACTGGGCAGTACGTTTCGCTCCAGAATGTCTTGAGATTTCATTGTGCCCTGCACAGATTCAAGGCACCCTGTTCCAGGTGCAGCAAAGAAGCCCCAAAACATAACCAAGCCTCCTCCATGTTTCACTGTAGGTATGGTGTTCTTTTCTTTGATAGCTTAATTTTTTCATCTGCAAACATAGAGCCGATGTGACTTGCCAAAAAGCTCCAGTTTTGACTCATCTATCCAAAGTATATTCTACCAGAAGGATTGTAGCTTGTCAATATGCATTTTAGCAAATTCTAGTCTGGCTTTTTAATGTATTTCTTTCAAAAGTCTTCTTCTTCCATGGAGGCCACTTTCACTCAAAAAGCAACGGATTGTGTGATCAGAAACTGACGTACCTACACCTTGGAGTTCAGCTTGTACCTCTTACCTATCTCAGTTACTGCCATTCACACTATCCTTCTGTTCAATCAGGTGTCGATTTTCCTCTTGTGGCCGCACCAGGGAGGTTGGCTACAGTTCCATGGACCTTGAACTTCTTAATAATATTTGCAACTGTTGTCACAGGAACATCAAGCTGCTCGGAGATGGTCTTGTAGCCTTAAAATGCCTGTCTATTATTTTCTCTCTGATCTCCTCAGACAACTCTCTCCTTTGCTTTCTCTGGTCCATGTTCACTGTGGTGCACACAATGATACCAAACAGCACAGTGACTACTTTGGTATTCCGCCCCCGGCGTCTGTGAAAAGTCTCCTCCTGACTGTAGCTGCCTGCCATTTCTTGTTTCACCTTGCCAGTGATACTGCTTTTAGTCTCGTTGGCTTGTGTGCGTACTAAAAGTTGGAGAAATGTGCTCTCTTGCTCTCTGGAGTCAGATTATGGGATAACTATCCACTTGTGCTCTTTGGAGTCTTATCACTACTATTGGAGGTAAGTCTATAGCGGGAGTCTCGCTCAGAGCCAACTTTGGTCCCTCCATTGAGCTCTGCTATGTGATCATTACTTCCTGTACCATTTTTTCCTACAGATTCGAGTGAAGGAGGAGTGAGAAAGCGATGCTACTCCAGCTGGAGCAGTCTCCTGCGGTTACGGTCGGCTGACCATCCCGCCCCCGTTTCTCTTCCCATTTCCTGGTTGGGGAAATCCCCACGTTGACTCGATCTCTGTTCGTTACATCGAGAGTAACACAACCGACCTCCCTCGACATCAACATCTGTCAACCTCTCAACATAACTATCAATGTCTCAACCATACCATCGACATCTCAACCAGGCTGACGAAACTCTTGACCAAATGCATCGACCTTGAACAACACTGTTGACTTCTCAACAAAACGCATCGACATCAACCACCACTCTCGACTTCTTGACCAAATGCGTCGACCTTGACCACCACTGTCAATTTCTCGACCAAACGCGTCAACCTTGACCACCACTGTCGACCTGTCGACCACCGCTGTCGACCTCTCGACCACAGCTGTCGACCTCGTCCTACTCCGTCGACCTCTCGACATCAACATCGACATTTCGACCTTCATCCAGGGCCTCCCTGGCGAGGGTGCAGTCTGCTTCACCCTCTCCGCCTCCTTGCAGGCATTCTCCAGATAGGAGACCACACTCCCCCAGAGGGAGATCCCCTAGGGATAGATGGTCCCAATCCCGCTCATCTCGGCGCTGTACTCCACAGCAAGTTTCACCATGCCAGTCCCCTCCCCCTAGAAGGCAAGGGGCACCTCCTTCCTGGAGAGAAGAAGAGGAGGAGTTTAAGAGCATGATGTTTCGCCAATTTGGGGAAGTGACAGTGACCTTGGCCAGTCAGCAACGCATTCTGAACAACATGTGGGCGTGGCTGCCATCAGGGGAGGAGGCCCCACTCCCCCCCCAGCTACTGCCGCTGCCTGAGGAGACGCTTTCCCACATGGCTTCATCCTACACTGGGGAGATCGAGGATGCAAGTTCAGTTTCTGAGCAATTCACGGGCCCGAGCGCAGAGTTCAAGGCGCTGATGAGACATGCAGCAGAGACAGTGGAGATTCCTTGGTCCCATCAGGAGGAGGTTCCGGGAAATAGACTTATGAGGGAAAAAGCCTCTAGACCCTCAGAAGCCTTGCCCCTCTTCGAGGATTATGTGGATGTTGTCCAGTCCAACTGGAACCAGCCAGCATCTGCTCCTGTGACTTCCAAGCAGGCAGACGCGCTGTACGCAACGGCGAGTACGGACCAGAAGGGCTGGGATCCTTCCCACCAATAGGAGACTCAGTGGCCAGACTGGTGCAGGCTAACACATTATTAGGCAAATAACCCCTCAAGAAAGTATATTCCACTGAAACTCCAGCGTTCCGGGCTGCCAACGCACAGCCCACCCTAGTCCTCTACATGGGACATCTGGCAAGTCAGATGAATGAGTGACATTCTGCGGGAGATGTGGAGGAGCTGGAGCTTGTGTCTGCATATATGACAGATTTGCTGCATGAGGGAGGGAATGCCATGGGGAGATCCCTCGCAGCCATGGTAGCAGCCTGACGCCATCTCTGGCTCACGCAGGCCAAGCTCCAGGACACAGAGAAGGCGGTGCTTCTCGATGTTCCTATCACCCCCAGCCAGACGTTTGGTGAGACGGTGGACGTCTCCATTGAGCGGTCAACTACAGCAAAGGAGACAGCTTCAAAGTATGCAGATCTCTAGCAGGCTAGGAGGCAGCCACAATAGCACCAGTGAAGCTATTAACAGCCCAATGGGCAGTGGCCGAGACCAGCGAAGCCTCCTCCGAGGCCACAACAGACCAGTGGCCCGCAGCCTGAACAATGCCATCGAAGCCAGCCGCAGGGGAGGGGTAAGAATAGGCTCTCCGCTGTAGACCTAAGGGCCGAGGAGACCCCCAGCAGCCCCCTACGAAGCCGCAGGGGCATCCCTGAAGGATTCCACTCCAGTCCCTCCAATTCCACTCTGCCCCACCACCCCTTCAGGGGGGTGCTGACCACTACTGTCGGATACCCCGAACGGGTCGAAAGCTCTGTCACAGGAAATGTGATGCGGGAGAAAACGAACGATACGACTAGTGACCGCAGCGGACTCTTGAGCAGGGTTCTACTTGGGATACTTCCTAGTGGATATAACCTATTGTTATTCACCACAGCAAAGCAGCGCAAGTAAGGCAATGGCCGTGGTGGTGCTACAGTTTAAAACATTTGTGAAGCAAAGAATAAAAACATGTACAATAAAAAACATGACCTAATTTCTGTGTTCTGTCTTATTATTATGCATTGGTTTATATCAACATATAATAAAAGCAGGTAATTTAGGGGATGTCAATTTGATATCACTGTTGATATCAATCTAATTTTCATTTTTGACTGTCATGTGATATCGTTTTGACACACATCATTGACATCAATTTGATATCTGATTGGTATGTGCCCACTGGGTAAGGACTGGTTTAATAAATGCGTCCATAAACACCATGACTGAAACGTGCACACTTAAATTATAACCTGGTATATTGTAGCTGTTGTTACTGTATGATTAATTGTGAAGTATTCTGTTTCAACTGTAACTTGCCTTGGTTAGGAATGTCTGCTAAGTTAATTACAAATAGTTTTGCAATTTAAAAGACATATCTACTAGCACATATATTGATGATAATAATAATAATAATAATAATAATAATAATAATAATAATAATAATAATAATAATAATAATAATACTAAATAGCAAATATTTATTAAAAAAACACGTACAATAAAAACATGTTTTTAAACCCCTTTGTTGAGGGATTTACAGAGGCATTGGGTTGGTCACTGCTCTGGAATGGACATAGAGAATCTAGAGAATGAGTTTTATTTGGCAACCCTGACAGTGTTCTTGGCATCGTGTGGAAGGACAGACTTGAGTCCAAAGTACCTCTGAGCTGCTGCCTTGATCTTCTCATTCCTTAAGCTGTAGATGATGGGGTTGACCAAGGGGGTGAGGAAGTAGTACACCGCACCGATGAAAATACGTCCAATGGGGGAAATGCTGTCCACTCTCAGCCCAATATACACCACAGCCTCAGAGACATAGTACAGCACCACCACCACTATGTGGGAGGAGCACATGTAGAAGGCCTTCTTCCGGCTCTCCATGGATCTCATTTTCACCACCGATATTATGATCCTGCAGTAGGACCACAACACAAAAAAAAAGGACACCCAAACACACCCCATGGCAATCAACAGGGCAAAATTCACCTGGGCTGTCACATCAGCACAGGCTAGAGACATTACAGTGGGGTAGTCACAGAAACAATGTAAGACATAGTTGGAGGTACAGAATGGCACTGAACTGGCCAGGACCACAGATACCAGGGGGACAAGGAAGCCCACTGCCCAGACTGTGGCCATCATCATGAAGCACAACCTGGTGCTGATGACAGCGTTATAATGCAGCGGCTTCACCACGGCCACGTACCGGTCGTAAGCCATAGCCGCCATGAGGAATACTTCAGTGGCACAGAAAGAAATGAAAAAGTACATCTGCAGAAAGCAGCCTGTGAAGGAGATGCTGTTGTGGCCCAGCAGCACCGCCAGCAGTTTGGGTGTGATGGTAATGGTCAGCAGCACATCCAGGACAGCCAGGTTCCACAGGAAGATGTACATGGGTGTGTGGAGCCGGGGGTCAAGGGACACCAGCACCACGATCAGCAGGTTCCCCAGGATGGTAGCCAGGAAGAGGAGGAGGAAGATGAAGAAGAGTATGGTGTAGTGCTCCTGCAGGCCTGGCACTCCCACAATGATGAACTGGGAAGCAGAGGGCAGGGAGGTGTTGGGGTCGCTCATGACTCAGCGCCACACGGGGTCTGTGAAGAGAGGATGGGCAGCTGGGAGGGCAGCGGGACACTGGCTTAGTTATGAAGACCTATTACCCGGCTTTTGAGAGTCAGCATTTTGTGACCATTTGCTCCCAGCAACTGTGCTGTGCTAACGAAATGAAAAATTCAAATTTCTTCAAACTGGACGCACACGGGTGAGTAAGCAATCAGGCTAAATTGCCAAAATACTGAAGTATCCCTTTAAGACATTAATAAAATGCTTTATTAATACTTAAACTTCTATTTATATACTGTACTGGTAAAAAGAATCATAGGATTGATCTACACAACTAGTTTAAATCTGTTGCATATCATTTCAAGCAATAGCCCTTCTTTATCTGTAATTTAGGTCTTTCACCTACAACATCTGATAATTTTTTTAACTTGTTCTCTCACTTCTCATGATGTATACGTTTATTTATTTATAGCTGAAAGCTTTTAAATTGCACATTAAACAAGGGTAAGGTTACATTGAAACATCTGCATGTTGCAACACGATGTTGCATAGCTTATCTATTTGTTTTGAAATTGTATAGCCTTCCCTTTTTCCCTCTAAAGTTTTACATTTTTGGATACTTTCGCAGAGAAGCTCATCTTCGTGGTTGGCGTGTCGTTGGTTAGACACATTCTTAATTCTTAATGGGTTCTTCAAACACAATTATTCATACAAGTAAACTAATAATACACATCAAATACACCTACAAGGGACGATCAGAATATTTAATTGTACTGAAATGTCATTGTATCGAAAGAGTACTCATTACTATTGACAATGGGTTAGACCTTAGACATATTTATATATTTTCCTTATTGTGAGATGTTTGTTTTAATGAGATGCTACCTGTATTTTATATTTATAAAATACAGGTAATGTGACCTAACATCTTGTCTGCATTCGGCTTTTACACTCCAGGATGTAGACCTCATACACCGATCAGCCATAACATTATGACCACTGACAGGTGAAGTGAACAACACTGATAATCTCGTTATCATGGCACCTGTCAGTGGGTGGGATAGATTAGACGGCAAGTGAACATTTTGTCCTCAAAGTTGATGTGTTAGAAGCAGGAAAAATGGGCAAGCATCAGGATCTGAGGTACTTTGACAAGGGCCAAATTGTGATGGCTAGACGACTGGGTCAGAGCATCTCCAAAACTGCAGCTCTTGTGGGGTGTTCCCGGTCTGCAGTGGTCAGTACCTATCAAAAGTGGTGCAAGGAAGGAAAAGCGGTGAACCAGTGACAGGGTCATGGGCGGCCAAGGCTCATTGATGCACGTGGGGAGCTACTGTAGCTCAAATGTAGCTGAAAAAGTGAATGCTGGTTCTGATAGAAAGGTGTCAGAACACACAGTGCATCACAGTTTGTTGCGTATGGGGCTGCGTAGCCGCAGACCAGTCAGGGTGCCCATGCTGACCCCTGTGCACTGCCGAAAGCGCCTACAATGGACACGTGAGCATCAGAACTGGACCACGGGGCAATGGAAGAAGGTGGCCTGGTCTGATGAATCACGAGTTCAAGGTGTTGACTTGGCCTCTCAATCCAATCGAGCATCTGTGGGATGTGCTGGAAAAACAAGTCCGATCCATGGAGGCCCCACCTCGCAACTTACAGGACTTAAAGGATCTGCTGCTAACGTCTTGGTGCCAGATACCACAGCACACCTTCAGAGGTCTAGTGGAGTCCATGCCTCGACGGGTCAGGGCTGTTTTGGTGGCAAAAGGGGGACCTACACAATATTAGGCAGGTGGTCATAATGTTATGGCTGATCGTTGTATATTGTATACACTTGTGTAAATTGAAATTTGTAAAATGTATTATGGTTTGAATTGCACTGTAATTTGTAAATTGGAATTTGTAATGTTTTATGCCTTGAACTGTACTGTATTGTTGCACTTTGTATTGCACTTATATCTTGTAAGTCACCCTGTATAAGGGCGTCTGCTAAGAGATAAATAATAATAATAATAATAATAATAATAATAATAATAATAATAATAATAATAATAATAATATGTCAAAAGTGAGAGAGTCTAAAATGCATAATGTAATGCTTAACATAGCTTCATGTGCTTTAATCTTTTTAAAGTTTGTACTTCCTAATGCTACCAATAAAAGATGGACATATTTAAGTAACATGAACAATATAATAATGACATATATTATTAGCATCATGATGTTCACTTTTTCTCCAATAAATTAAGAATGTGTTTTGTAACATCGGTGAATGTGGAGCTGCTGTACATTTTTCCTTGAATGGTTTTCCAATAGAGGATAATCTGTTTAATATAATAATGACATCAAGCGCTGTGCTTAGTGTACTTACATGATCATTATTACTCCTCCTCAATTTCTTAGCAGACACTTACAATTGTTACGAGATATCACATTATGTTTTACATAGCTGGGCATTTACTGAAACAATCTAAGTAAAGTTTCTTGCTCAAAGGTACAACAGCTGTGGCCCCCCACCTGGGATTGAGTTTACAACCCTGTGCTTCAGAGCCCAGGCCCTAACCACTACTCCACACATTATTGTTTTTTTTGTTATTAACCAATTTGACTTAACACAATCAATATCAACTTCACGTTAAGCCCAATATAGTTAACTACATTAAGTGCACCACACGCTTGGCTACAGGGCTTAACAAGATATATATGGTTTTAATATCACTTTAAACATAAGTCTTTGGTGTATCAGCCTGGATGGTATCAGTCATGTAAGTCTGGATATAAATGATTACCATTTATTTACAGTTAACCATGTTAAGCGATTTCTACATTAAGCATTTTAGACTCTTCCGTTAAAAGCTAATAATTCTTTTCACAATGTTGTGTATAGATCAATATATTTATACATAATTATTATTTAAATTGACTGTTTCAGTGCATGTTGGAATACTCCATATTATCAGGGTTCAATGACTACCTAAACAATACTATAACCTTAACAAATAGAAATTCTATTAAATCGTTACGGTCTTTCATCTTTGCAGCGTCACTATTACAGTTTGGTATCCAGGCCAGTTCGTTTTCACTTCCATGTAGTAAAAAAATATGAAACCAAATTACGAGAATAACCTCACTCTCAAGATCCTTCATTATTGTCATGTGAAAAACCCGACTATCTTTTAATGTCAGGCACACGACTCTTGACTTCCACAGCGTGTGACGTCATTTACCTGAGCAGAATCACGCAACCTGTACCAGGCCAGCTCAGCTTGGTTCCGGCTTCGTTCTGGGTCGGGTTGGTTGTGTCAGTGGAAAAGGGACAGAAGTAAACATTGAACAAGAAAAGAACCAGACATTATGTTGCTTTGATTTTAATCTGTGTTTTCAATTGTATAATACAATGCAAACTGTATAACAGGTGCTCATTGAATATATTTAAAATCATTTTTTAAAGCACATGAATCAAATATATTCCTATATTACTTTTACATGCACAGTTATTATTATTATTATTATTTATTATTATTATTATTATTATTATTATTATTATTATTATTATTATTATTATTATTATTATTTTGCATTTCACAGAGCAAAATAATGATTTTCATCAATAAATTATGCATTTCTTGAAAACATGAGGGTCAGATGTATTCACACCTATTCCTTTAAATAAAATTATACATATATATATATATATATATATATATATATATATATATATATATATATATAATTTAAAGGAATAGGAAAACATAATTCATTAATGTGATCTAAGTTATTATGAATATATTATAAACAGACTTCATTGAATAACATCAATTATCCATTGAGAAGGAATGGGATGAAACTAAATCTGAGTAATTCTGTGGTAGAATCTGGATTTAAAAGTATTTTAAAAGAAGTTCAAACCTTCAGAAGTCAGTTCGTGTCTGTGTCTCTCAGTGTGGAGTGACGCTCAGTGCCAGGTACCTGGGCTGTGTGTCTGTTCCCTTCAGCTCCAGTCACAGCTCTTCTGGACCAGACTCTTCACCTGTCGTTTTTTATGGGCGTCCTCTCGCGTTGACCCCAGAGGCTGCTGTCTGCAGTGCTACTGTCTTTATTAACCCTCAGAGAGACACAGAGAAGGGGAGCACCAAAGGGATCAGACTCACAGGGCTTATAGTGAGAAAAACACTTAGAAAACACTTTTATCAGTTCCTGGAGCATTTTGGTGGAAATAGGCTCCTGTGTGCAATCAGTCACTTGGCCCAAACCCTGTTTAGCCCAAGTACACTGCACACTGTAGAGACGCCCTCTTTACCTTTTCAATGAGACATGAGAGCCTTACTGTTGCTGTTTTTTGAAAGCTTTTCACACAATAGCCTGCTGCTGACGCAATTATTTCTGTCTATATATATACCCCTGCAGCCTCAGGGCCACGTGCGACACAGTTTCCCTGCTTCTTCTACACTGCCAGTGTACACTGTTGTATTCCTCGAGGCTTCAGGCGGAGAGCATGACTCCAACACACCTGGAGAGGAGACAGCAGCCCTCTCCAGAATTAATTTGGCAACCCCATTTGCTTGTTCTCTCACAGCTTTCACTCACTGACTTAAGAACTTAAGAACATACAGAACAGTTCCAGCTTGCTGGCGGTGTATGTGGTGGGATCTGCAGAGAACCATAAGGCATATTTTACCCCAGAGGTCATGCCAGAGATTGCTGGAGCTACCAACTTCATTGTGGAGCTCATGATGTATTTGTTGCGTGCATCTGGCCATTCACTGGTGACCCTAGTTGCTACCAAGCTCCAACTGTGGCTTTCTCACGACAGATTGCCTGAGAAGGACAAGCCACACCTCCTTGTTGCCCCTTTCACTCCTGGCTTAACTTTTGGTCCTGCATTTGTCCTTCCTGTTTGTATTTAGCAAATTAAGCCTCCAGAGCCTCTCTGTGTCACACTTTTTGCCCAACATTTGATACTGTATCATGTCAATAAGCCACTGGAGTTGATGGGTTTCCATCTGCATTTCCTTTGCCCTGTGCAGGCAGTACAATGTTATGTTGACACTCTATTTGTCAGACTGATCAACTCTATGCCATGCTGCCCTAGTTTTGGGGCCTGTCTCACTGGATTGTGGAGATGCTTGCCCTGGCTTAAGAGGCAGCTGGCCTCCGGGTACCAGAGCAGCTAGTGGCGCATCCCCACGTGGCATGGCTACTTCACGGGTGCTTTTTTGGGGGTTTTATCTGAGGTTTTACCTGAGGCTATCAATCAATCAATCAATCAATTTTTATTTGTATAGTGCCCTTTGCAGGGTAGCCACAGAGCACTTTACAGAGTGGTAAACACAAGTACAGCAAAATCAAAGAATACATAAATAATACAATAAAATAAATAAATATAGACCTTGAACAGTTGAGATGATCTAAAAGAAAGTTAACAAACATTAAATAAATAAACCATTAGGCACGGAGAAAAAAGAAACAAAAACTCCTATAGATGGCATGTAGAAGAAATTGAATCTCTGGGGGTGCACAGCTTAAGGCCTAGGCAAAATGGTTGCCTCCCCTCCAGGCAATGTAGTTGTTACAGCAGCAAGGAGATCAGGAAGCTCTTAACCGGTGCTGCTGGCCGTGGTCTTCCCTCTGGTGGGGGCCTCTCACCGACCCTCGGGGGCTATGCCACACATTTCTACCCATTTTTCAAGCTGGATGTGCTGAGAGCTGCTTCATCCCTGACAGTGCATGAGTTAGCTTCTGATAGACGGGCAGAGCAGGTTTGAGTTTCTCTGTGCTCATTTTCTGGACGAATGGGAGGGAGGGGTTAAGTTCCATGTAATCTCATATGGAACATTTTTCTATCCAAGCTGCCTATAGACAGTTTGTGTGTCACACAAACAGCACCTTCATTTTTCCTGTTTGTTTAAACAGTGACGCCCACACCAGAACTGTCTCTTTGCCATTTCACCTTGGGATCCTCAGGTTGTATCAAGCAAAGCTCTCTAATATTCTATTAATACACCTTGACCTAGCACTGAACGCGTTCCGGCTGCTCCTCACTCATGTGGCTCACTAATTTATATATAATGTGAGCCACCTCATGGATCAGCCTGTAAGATATTATTTGTTAGAATGTATTTTTCTATGGGAAATTCTCTTCTATCTGGTTCGGTAGAGGAAACAGACTTCCTTCCTTTTATCTAAGCTCACTGGTAGCCTCTGGTAGCCCCTGGTAACCTTATCTGTATGTTCAGAAGACCAAAAGGGACCTGTCCTCTTATTGACTCCTAGCCAAATTCGAAATGACCCCCACTTCTAAATTACTTTAGCATAAGGCACCCAAGTCATGGTGATGACAAAATGCTATTGGTTGGAAGGAAACTTTATAAAACTTCTTCATTCTTCAACGAGCAACAAGAAAGAGCTGGAGGGAGACAGAGAGAGGCACACCACTTCCTGCCTGACCAGACTGACCTAAAGCTGTCCTGCGAGAGGAGAAAGGAGAAACCGGGTATTATCTGTTTCTTACTGTAATCCAGCAGAAGCTTAATATTACTTATTTTCAGTAATATAATTGAATGATATTAGTTTCCTATTTTTGTCATAAACAAATGATTATTGCACATTAGTGACTTGACCGCATTTTGCCTCTAAAAAGAATCTTAAAAGAGAAACCAATTGACCTATGAGTTTTCAGTTCAACTATTTATTTAGATTGACTGAAAATCCAAGCATTCAAATTCTCTTACAAGCCACTAGTAGGAGCTTATGGGGGTCTGGAAGACGGCTGACCAGACCCAGCACACCTCATGGGATGGATCATTACTGGCCCTGGAATCAGCCTGCCCTAATTAAGGCATAATTGGGTTATAGGTTACAGACGTGAATACAGGTGTGTTTTGATTTCGTGTTTTTTTTTCCATTTATTTTGAGGAGAGACTGGGTGCAACTTTTAACCAGTTGTTTTATTATTATTATTATTATTATTATTATTATTATTATTATTATATGTTTTTTGGTAATGCTCCCTAGTTTTTGTCATTTAAAAAAGAGACAACTACAAAATAAAACCAGTCCCCATTCTTTCACTCCTGTGTTTGCCTCCACTGTGTTCTGCCCTGGAAGCTGTGCTTGCAGTCTGATAGCTCACAATATAAATATATATGTAAATTGATAAGGAATTATATAAGGCCTCCAAACAGGTATACTGCATGATACAATTAAGCAATGCTCTGTGGCAAAAATGCTGAGCAGGCCCAGTTGACCTCGAATTTGAATCATGATGGTCCCTTACCCCAAAGGGGTTATTTTGCAATTTCTGCAGGAGCTTCTGAATGAGGGCAGGTCCCCATCCACGCTCAAGGTGTACCTGGTGGCCAACTCCACATGGTACATACGGATTGATGGCAAGCCGGCTGGGTCCCACTTTTTGGCCTCGCAAGTTTTGGAAGGACTGCGCAGGCTTTGACCTGCTCACACTCTTTCCCTGCCTGCATGGTGCCCTGATGTAGTGCTGGAAGCAAATTCTGAGGCCCCATTCGAACCAGTACAATCAGCTGACCTAAAGATAGTGTAGCTGATGACGGCGTTTCTTCTGGCGATTACATCTGCCAAACGCATGAGGAAGTTACATGCCCTGTCTATATGCTTTGCGGGGGATGAGTCAGTTAGCAAGTGATTAGGCCTAGTAACATAGTATGATATCAATACAGAACGAAAGGTATCCTTGTTGAATTTGAACTGTAGCGGCAAGTGTAAAAACAGTCAATCAGACTCAGCTTTGTTTGTTTAATATTGTGTATTTGGCATCCAATCACTGATATTACTTTTTAAAATACATATCTAGTATCAAGGGCAGACTTACACCTGGTCACGTGAAGAAAATCTAATTGCAATATTATTTATTTGCTTTTTATTAAGTAAGGATCTGTATACAGGGTGTTTGTGTGTCAGTGTGAGAGTGTTTGTGTTTGTGTGTGGGTGTGTGTCTGTGAATGTGTGTGTCACTTAATACAATGTGATGCTGGTGCTTTGTTTTATATGTGGGGACATGAACACAGGGGGACGTTCTACATAAGTTGAACTGGTTGACCTACATGGCTGCATCCGCACCTGAGTTTATACAGGGAAACCAGCACACGTCATCTGGTTCTGTCTTTGCAAAACGTGTTTTTAAGTTTCCTTCCTTTTCTGTTGAAGGATTTACAGAGGCGTTAACTTGTAAATGGACATAAAGAATCCAGAGAATTTGTGTTATTTGGCAGCCCTGACAGTGTTCTTGGCACTGTGTGGAAATAAACATTTGATTATAATGTACCTCTGAGCTGCTGCCATTATCTTCTTATTCCTTAAGCTGTAGATGATGGGATTTACCAGGGGGGTGAGGAAGTAGTTAAGCCCACCAATGAAAATGCGACCAATGGGGGAAATGCTGTCGACTCTCAGCCCTATATACACCACAGCCGAGGAGACGTAGTACAGCACCACCAGCACTATGTGGGAGGAGCACATGTTGAAGGCCTTCTTACAGCTCTCCATGGATTTCATTTTCACCACCGCTATTATGATCCTGCAGTAGGTAAACAGCACAAACAGAAATGGCCCCCAGTCAACCACCATGGTGAGAAACAGGGCTAAATTCACCTGGGCTGTCACATCAGCGCAGGCTAGAGACAATACAGTGGGGTAGTCACAGAAACAATGTAAGACATAGTTGGAGGTACAGTATGGCACTGAACTGGCCAGGGCCACAGACACCACAGGGAGGAGGAAGCCCAGCAGCCAGACTGTGGACGTCATCCTTAGGCACACCTTGGTGCTGATGATGGTGTTGTAATGCAGGGGCTTCACCACAGCCACGTACCGGTCATAAGCCATGGCTGCCACGAGGAATATTTCTACAGTGGCAACTGAGATGATGAAGTACATCTGCAGGATGCAGCCTGCGATAGAGATGGTCCTGTAGTGGCCCCACAGCACTGCCAACAGCTTGGGTATCATGGCAGTTGTCAGCAGCACATCCAGGAGAGCCAGGTTCCACAGGAAGATGTACATGGGTGTGTGGAGCCGGATGTCCAGAGACACCAGCACCACGATCAGCAGGTTCCCCAGAATGGTGGCCAGGAATAGGAGGAGAAACATGAAGAAGAGTGTGGTGTAGTTCTCCTGAAGGCCTGGCATTCCCACAATAATGAAATAGGTGGCTGAGGGCAGTGAGGTGTTGGGGTTGCTCATGGCTCAGTGCTACACAGGATCTGTGAAGAGAAGAGGGGCACCTGGGAGGGCAGAGGGACACTGGCTCAGTTATGCATTTATTTTATTTAAGCAGTAAACAGCCAAGAAGTGTAAGTCTGGGAGGCACAACCAGCAGGAGACTGTGTGGGTCCTGGCCTGCTGGCCCCACTCCAGCCCAGGAGCCCATCCAACTGGGAAGACACTGGGAGAGTGTGTAGGAAGTGGGTACCAGCAGGCATTATCCCCAGTATCAGTACTGGATAGTTCCCAGCATATGCCTGCTGATGGCTCCCCTGCATCGGACAGCTGCAGCACCATGGAGAACAGCTAGAGGCAAAAAGGGGTAGCTGACTGCACTTCTCCTCATGACGAGGGAGGCTTACAGTGAGGGAAAAAAGTATTTGATCCCCTGCTTATTTTGTACGTTTTCCCACTGATAAAGAAATGATCAGTCTATAATTTTAATGGTAGGTGTATTTTAAAAGTGAGAGACAGAATAACAGCAAAAAAATCCAGAAAAACGCATTTCAAAAAAGTTATAAATTGATTTGCATGTTAATGAGGGAAATAAGTATTTGATCCCCTATCAATCAGCAAGATTTCTGGCTCCCAGGTGTCTTTTATACAGGTAAGGAGCTGAGATTAGGAGCACTCTCTTAAAGGGAGTGCTCCTAATCTCAGCTCGTTACCTGTATAAAAGACACCTGTCCACAGAAGCAATCAATCAATCAGATTCCAAGACCTTCGCCAAGCAGCTTGGTGAGAAGGTGACAACAGTTGGTGCGATTATTCGCAAATGGAAGAAACACAAAATAACTGTCAGTCTCCCTCGGTCTGGGGCTCCATGCAAGATCTCACCTCGTGGAGTTTCAATGATCATGAGAATGGTGAGGAATCAGCCCAGAGCTACACGGGAGGATCTTGTTAATGATCTCAAGGCAGCTGGGACCATAGTCACCAAGAAAACAATTGGTAACACACTACGCCGTGAAGGACTGAAATCCTGCAGCGCCCGCAAAGCCCCCCTGCTCAAGTAAGCACATGTACAGGCCCGTCTGAAGTTTGCCAATGAACATCTGAATGATTCAGAGGAGAACTGGGTGAAAGTGGTCTCAGATGAGACCAAAATCAAAATCAAGCTCTTTGGCATCAACTAAACTCAACTTGGAGGAGGAGGAATGACCATCCACACCGTCAAACATGGAGGTGGAAACATTATGCTTTGGGGGGGTTTTTCTGCTAAGGGGACAGGACAACTGCACCGCATCAAAGGGACGATGGATGGGGCCATGTACCGTCAAATCTTGGGTGAGAACCTCCTTCCCTCAGCCAGGGCATTGAAAATGGGTCGTGGATGGGTATTCCAGCATGACAATGACCCAAAACACACAGCCAAGGCAACAAAGGAGTGGCTCAAGAAGAAGCACATTATGGTCCTGGAGTGGCCTAGCCAGTCTCCAGACCTTAATCCCATAGAAAATCTGTGGAGGGAGCTGAAGGTTCGAGTTGCCAAACGTCAGCCTCGAAACCTTAATGACTTTGAGAGGATCTGCAAAGAGGTGTGGGACAAAATCCCTCCTGAGATGTGTGCAAACCTGGAGGCCAACTACAAGAAACGTGTGACCTCTGTGATTGCCAACAAGGGTTTTGCCACCAAGTACTAAGTCGAAGGGGTCAAATACTTATTTACCTCATTAACATGCAAATCAATTTATACGTTTTTTAAAATGCATTTTTCTGGATTTTTTTGTTGTTATTCTATCTCTCATTGTTAAAATACACCTACCATTAAAATTATAGACTGATCATTTCTTTGTCAGTGGGCAAACGTACAAAATCAGCAAGGGATCAAATACTTTTTCCCCCACTGTATATAAGAGCCCTGCTCTCTCCCTGGCAGTTGGGTTCAGCTCTGCTGCTGTACAAAGCTAGTGCTGGCTAACCTGGAGCTCCCTTTTCACAGCCTCTGATGACTCCACCTGGGAGGAGCTCTATATCTGGTCAGAACCACCAGCTGTTCAATAACCTGCCCCCTCAGGAGGGAACTCAACTGGAAAGAAGACACCCTCTTCACACCCCCAATAAGCCCTGAAGGCAAAGATGCCTACTTTAATTGCAAACAGTTTCTTGTTTATCCTGCACTGCCAGGCGCACCCACCTGGCTCACACAAGAAAAAAAAAAAAAAAAAGACCTGCTATTACTTTGATTTCAATCTCTCTTTTCAATTGTATAACAAAATGTATGACAAGTGGTCATTAAAAATAATAATCTTCAACTATTGCTTTTACATGTGAAATAATAATTTAAAGTTAAATGAATGTAATTGAAGTTCCCATGTCCCAATATACTGTATATACAGTGGCATCCAGATTCATTCATAGCCCTGAATAAATAGGAACAAAAAACTTAATATCAAAGAAAGATTTATGGATTGCATTATGTGTTCTGGTGAAGAAAGTCTAAGAATGTGATACTGTAATCTTATTGCATTGCACACAGCAAAGTCATTTTAGTCATTAATAATAATAATAATAATAATAATAATAATAATAATAATAATAATAATAATAATAATAATAATAATGTAATTCCAGATAACATGAGGGTCAAATTTATTTAAACCTCTAAGTGTTCTTTAAAGTCCAACAATAACATCTACAAAAACATTCTGCTCTGTTGAAGTTCAGTCGGATCTTCTGGAACTATATAGTGACCTCCTGAAAGTTTCCTGTATTAAAGTAAGTTATTCAGGAATTAATAAATCTGGAGGACACTGTTACTGTTTGTGAATGTATTTTGCTAACAAATATATATGTATTAAAATGAAAAATATTACATTTTAGGGTTTAAAATATATGTTTACAAGTCTATTTACAAACATATTGATATATACAATATATCTTGCATATAGAAAAATATAAATAATGAATGTGATGTAATTGATTTATGACACATATATTAGAAAAATATTTAGAAAGCATTGTACTGGTGAAAATCTGCCAAGGATATAATTGGAGTGTCATTGAATATCATCACTTAAGATCTTGACATGTAATGGGATAAAACTAAATCTAATTATGTGGTAGAATATGGATTTAAAACATATTTTAAAAGAAGTTCAAACCTCCAGAAGTCAGTTCGTGGCTGTGGTCTGTGGCTCTCAGTGTGGAGTGACGTTCAGTGCCAGGTACCTGGGCTGTGTGTCTGTTCACTTCACTCTTCAGCTCCAGTCACAGCTCTTCTGGACCAGACTCTTCACCTGTCGGTTTTTATGGGCGTCCTCTCGCGCTGACCCCAGAGGCTGCTTTCTGCAGTGCTGCAGTCTTTATTAACCCTCAGAGAGACACAGAGAAGGGGAGCACCAAAGGGAACAGACTACAAGGTGTATGAAGAACCCAGTCTGGATGCATAGATGATCAATGTATTTATTTAACATGCCAGACCTGGAAGGGCCCCAACATGGAAGCACTCTACCTCTGCAGAGACTTACTGAACAGCAGAAGTGGACAGCCTTTTATACATTGCAGGGCATGTGGGTCTGTGGCCAAGGTCTATCACTGGGGGTTTGCCAGAGTGTTATCTTGAAGTCAGATTTCTGACCCTTGTAATGTTCATGGTAGTCTTCCTCGGAAGAGGTGTGGGATCCAAAGAACAGATGTCTTCCTTTGATATACTAGGAAAGGTCCGATCCCACGGTCGTCATTTAACAACTGTCAATCGCTCATTAACAAAAACAGTTCCTGCCTATCTGGAGAAAAGATTAAGTCCACAAACAGACTTTTAACAAACAGCTGTGGGCCCTCTCTCTCTCTGCAGTTTGATCCTTTCTATTATTGTCAGGAATGTCCAGAGGGTATGCCCTGAACAAGCATAATACATTGACTTTGCTTGGTCTGCATATTATTATTAATATAAAACATAATACAGTTTATATAAAACATTAATAACGACTCTTCAGCATCTTGGTGGGAATTCAGAGTCTGACATTCAAAGGCAGCAGGATCAAGCACAACAAAACCATCAATCATAAGAAAAAACAATTTAAAAACCGTGAGCTTGAAAATACAAACTGATTTTTTGTTTTTTTTGAGAGTGTATTAAGTAATAATGATACTTATATTGTACAATGGTTTTTGGATGTCTACATTATGCTGACATGTTTTCTTCACTTTTTAAACACAAGAGAAGAGAAGCACAGGCAGTAAACAGCAAAGTAAAGGTATTGTCACGTTTCCCACCAGCCGCTGAAGCAGTGTGTGACAGGTGGGCATTGTGAGTGTGAATGAAGTAAATCGAAGGAATTTGAAGTAATTTGATTACATTTGAATCTTTAAATTGTGTGACTGATAAAAATAATATATATCTTAATAAGATAATTTCCTTATACAATTTTATACTTAAAACCCATCCATCTTTTAAACTGCTTATCCTGGTGAGGGTGACAGGGAAACCAGAGCTGATCCCAGCAGGCATAGGGCACAAGGCAGGAATACACCCAGGATGGGACACCAGGCCATCACTGGGCAACACACATACCTACAGGGCAATTTAGAGAAGCTAATTAACCTAACCTGCATGTCTTTGGACAGTGGGAGGAAACCAGAGTGCCTAGAGGAAACCCACACAGACACAAGGAGAACATGCAAACTCCACATAGACAGGCACCCCAATCCAAGACTGGAACCTGGGACTGCTGGAGCTGTGAGGCAGCAGCAGCAAACCACCACACCACCATTTAAAACCTGTTAAGGTATAACTTGATTGCCAGTCAAAACCCTTCAGGTACATGTGGATCGCTTCCCAAGTGTATCACAACAACAGTAGGAACCCTTCAGTGCATTAAGAGCCCGGGAAGTAAAGTCACCGACACAATGCCAGATCGTTTGTCTTCAGTTTATTTTTGCAACACACACTTTTATACATGTCAGAAATCTGATTGCCAAGGGTTCCGGGGCAGGTACATACAGATATTACAAACATATTACAGATCTAGTTGCTAGGCAGACATGAAATGTGTTCGATATCATAATTCATAACACACTTTTCAGTTGACACATCTGCACGGTTTGTCTAGTAGTAGATGACGTGGGACTCTATCTTATTTCTGGTTTGTCAGAAGAGCAGCATGTACACTCACCTAAAGGATTATTAGGAACACCTGTTCAATTTCTCATTAATGCAATTATCTAACCAACCAATCACATGGCAGTTGCTTCAATGCATTTAGGGGTGTGGTCCTGGTCAAGACAATCTCCTGAACTCCAAACTGAATGTCTGAATGGGAAAGAAAGGTGATTAAAGCAATTTTGAGCGTGGCATGGTTGTTGGTGCCAGACGGGCCGGTCTGAGTATTTCACAATCTGCTCAGTTACTGGGATTTTCACCCACAACCATTTCTAGGGTTTACAAAGAATGGTGTGAAAAGGGAAAAACATCCAGTATGCGGCAATCCTGTGGGCGAAAATGCCTTGTTGATGCTAGAGGTCAGAGGAGAATGGGCCGACTGATTCAAGCTGATAGAAGAGCAACTTTGACTGAAATAACCACTCGTTACAACCGAGGTATGCAGCAAAGCATTTGTGAAGCCACAACATGTACAACCTTGAGGCGGATGGGCTACAACAGCAGAAGACCCCACCGGGTACCACTCATCTCCACTACAATTAGGAAAAAGAGGCTACAATTTGCACAAGCTCACCAAAATTGGACAGTTGAAGACTGGAAAAATGTTGCCTGGTCTGATGAGTCTCGATTTCTGTTGAGACATTCAGATGGTAGAGTCTAATAATAAACATAATGAGAACATGGATCCATCATGCCTTGTTACCACTGTGCAGGCTGGTGGTGGTGGTGTAATGGTGTGGGGGATGTTTTCTTGGCACACTTTAGGCCCCTTAGTGCCAATTGGGCATCGTTTAAATGCCACGGCCTACCTGAGCATTGTTTCTGACCATGTCCATCCCTTTATGACCACCATGTACCCATCCTCTGATGGCTACTTCCAGCAGGATAATGCACCATGTCACAAAGGTCGAATCATTTCAAATTGGTTTCTTGAACATGACAATGAGTTCACTGTACTAAACTGGCCCCCACAGTCACCAGATCTCAACCCAATAGAGCATCTTTGGGATGTGGTGGAACGGGAGCTTCGTGCCCTGGATGTGCATCCCACAAATCTCCATCAACTGCAAGATGCTATCCTATCAATATGGGCCAACATTTCTAAAGAATGCTTTCAGCACCTTGTTGAATCAATGCCACGTAGAATTAAGGCAGTTCTGAAGGCGAAAGGGGGTCAAACACAGTATTAGTATGGTGTTCCTAATAATCCTTTAGGTGAGTGTATATTGTTTATGTTATTAGCTCTGAGCTGTTCCTCAAAATATAATATAAATATAGGGAGTTTGTGGTTTGACATTTCCAAGATAGAGTCGAGAAGACCGTGAGTGTCTAGACTTTCACAGAAATAGTTATGCGCGAGTATGTTATTTATGATATTTCTGCAATAATTACAAATTTCAGCCCCACCTGCCACGGCAACATTTCCAGTGAGATATGACAATGTTAAGTCTGCAACTTCTGTTAAAGGCTAATCCTACAATAAGAATACAATACAATGAGTTACATGGTTACAGTAGGTTAAATAATCAGTATGCCCACCAAACTTAATTATCCCCAACAGTTAGTATATGAATATGTTATATAAAAATCCTTACAAAACCCCTACTGTTAAAAATAATTAAAAGGCCTTGATTTAGGAAATGATTAGTTCAATTAAGGGTTCCATTAAGTAATTGGGAACTTGGTTGGAACAAAAACCAGCAGGGTGGGGGTCCTCCAGGCCAGGATTGGGAATCACTGCTGCATACCATAGGGGATCTGAAGTGGCAGAAGTTGTTGCAAGCTAATATTCTGTCATACAAACATAACACAGACATGAAAGCATTTATCATTTAAAAATAAAAGTGAAGACTGTAGTTTTATCTCATTGACTCCTTGATGTGACGAAGGTCCACAGTTAGGGTTGAGGACCCAGGTGCGGAAAAAAGGTCAGACTTGTAAGGGGTCGAGAGCCAGCAAAGGGAACAATGTAGACCATACAAGAATCATAGTTGGGATTTCAAGCAGAAGGTCAGGCGATCAGGTGTACAAAGCAGGGAATCCCGGAGTCGACGAACATGGAAATCAGGCACAGGTCAAACACAGAGGAGGTAAACTAGAAATGGTTCCACCACTCAAGTGAGCAGTGAGGGTCTGCAGTCCAGTGCAGGGAACTGGGACACTGGGGCATTCATGGGAAAAGTAGCCTTTTACAGACACTGTAGGATACAGACAAATGGACACCCACAGACTCCACACACATACTCAAACTGCTGTTGACACAAAGTTAAACAAGGACTGGATTTCTCAGAAAATGTTGACTCTCTTGCCCATCGCAAATTACAAACCAAAGCAGCTTTTCTTTGAAAAAATATCTGGTTGTTATTTGCAGTTAGCAGGTGATTGGGCTCTAAATTAATGAGATTGATAATGAGGTTATTTAAAATATTTAAAACCATTTAAGATTATATAATATCTATGATCAATACAGAAAGAGAGACATATCCATGTTATTTTTTTTAATGTTTTGAATTATAGCTGCAAGTGTACAAATATTCATGCAGACTCAGCTTTGTTTGTGTAGTATTGTGTATTTGACATCCAGTAGCTGTGGTATATAATATTATAAACTTAGATTTTCAGAAAGCTTTTGACAAGATTCTGCACCAAAGACTGATCCTCAAATTGGAAGCTGTAGGCATTCAGAGTAGATGGATTATGAACTGGTTGATGTCTAGGAAACAGAGGGTGTCGATTAGAGGAGTCGCTTCTAACTGGAGTGAGGTGGTTAGTGGAGTTCCACAGGGATCAGTACTAGGGTCTGTGCTTTTTCTAATCTATATTAATGATCTGGACTCTGGGATAGTTAGCAAACTTGTCAAATCTGCAGATGATACTAAAATAGGTGGCTCAGCAGATACAATCTCGGCAGCACAGGTTATTCAAAGGGACATTGATGATATTCAGGGCCGACACCTGGCAGATGAAATGTGATGTGGACAAGTGCAAGGTATTACATGCAGGTAATACAAATGTCCAATATAATTACACTATGGGAGTAATAGAACTGGAAGAAGTAATGCATGAGAAAGACCTAGGAGACCGATGTGGACTCAATGCTAGGGTGGATATATTGTCAAAAGTGTAGAATGTAAAACAAGGGCAGTAATGTTAAGACTGTACAATGCAATAGTTAGTGGAATACTGTGTACAGTTCTGGGCTCCACACTTATTCCAGGTTTGGAGAGAATGTCCTACTGAGAGACTGAGGGAACTGAACCTCTTCACCCAGGAACAGAGGAGACTACACAAGGATTTGATTCAAGTCTTCAAAATCAAAAAGGCATTGACCACATCAAACCAGAGGAGCTTTTCCAGATCTGCAGGGACACACGCACCCGGGGACACAAATGGAAATTGGTCTTCAAGGCATTCAAGAGGGAAATCAGGAGACACTTCTTCACACAGAGAGGCGTCACAATCTGAACAAACTCCCCAGTGGTTGTGGTTGAAGCTGACAATTTGGGAACATTCAAAAACAGACTGGATAGGATCATTGGATCACTTAGAGGCGAATGGCCTCCTCTCATTTGTAAACTTTCTTATGTTCTTATGTTTGTATTAATATTTTAAATACATCTCCTCCAGTATCAAGGGCAGATTTACACCTGGTCAAGTGGAAGAAAATATCTGCATGTTATTTGTTTGGTTTTACTTAATTAAGGATCTGCATATGTGTGTGTCACTTAATACAATGTGATGCGTAGGCTTTGTTTCATATGTGAGGCCTGTTTAACACAGGTGGACTTTAACACAGGTCAAACTACACGGCTGCATCTGCCTTTGAGTATATACAGGAAAACCACCACATGTCATCTGGTTATGTCTTTGCAAAATATGTATTTCAGTCTCCCTCCTTTTTTGTTGAGGGATTTGAATTGGTCCCTGTTCCGGAATGAACATAGAGAATCAAGTGAATGTGTTTTATTCGTCACCCCTGACACTGTTCTTGGCACCGTGTGGAAAGAAAGACTTGAGTCCAAAGTACCTCTGAACTGCTGCCTTGATCTTCTCATTCCTTAAGCTGTAGATGATTGGGTTGACAAGGGGGGTGAGGAAGTAGTTCAACCCACCGATGAAAACACGCCCATCAGGGGAAATGCTGTCCACTTTCAGTCCTATATACTCCACAATAGTGGAGATGTAGTACAGCACCACCAATACTACGTGGGAGGAGCACATGTAGAAGGCCTTTTTCCGGCTCTCCACGGTTTTCATTTTCACCACTGATAATATGATCCTGCAGTAGGACCACAGCACAAACAGAAAAGGCACCCAAACACACCCCATGGCAAGCAACAGGGTGAAATTCACCTGGGCCGTTACGTCAGTGCAGGCTAGAGACATTATAGAGGGGTATTCACAGACAATGTGCAAGACATGGTTGGAGGCACAGAATGACACTGAACTGGCCAGGACCACAGACAACACGGGGAGGAGGAAGCCCAGTGCCCAGACTGTGGACGTCATTGTGAGGCACACCCTGGTGTTGATGATGGAGTTGTAATGCAGCGGCTTCACCACGGCCACGTACCGGTCGTAAGCCATGGCCGCCACAAGGAAAACTTCAGTGGCACTGATAGAAATGTAAAAGTACATCTGCAGGAAGCAGCCAGCAAATGAGATGGTCCTGTTGTGGCCCAGCAGCACCACCAGCAGCTTGGGTATGATGGTGGTTGTCAGCAGTACATCCAGGAGAGCCAGGTTCCACAGGAAGAAGTACATGGGTGTGCGGAGCCTGGAGTCCAGGGACACCAGCACCAGTATGAGCAGGTTCCCCAGGAATGTGGCCAGGAAGAGGAGGAGGAAGATGAAGAAAAGTGTTGTATAGTGCTCCTGCAAGCCAGGCATTCCCACTATGATGAACTGGGAGACAGAGGGCAGGGAGGTGTTGGTGTCACTCATGGCTCAGTGCCACACAGGGTCTGTGAAGAGAAGAGGGGCAGCTGGGAGGACACTGGCTCAATTTTCAATTGCATAATTTAATGTAACCTGTATAACACGTCGTCATTAAATATATTTCATTTTAAAAGCACATAAATCAAGTATCTTCATATGTTGCTTTTTTTCACTTAATTATTAAGTGATGTTAATATAATTGAAGGTTCCCATGTCCCAATATTCTGTGTATACCATGCAGTCTAGATTCATTCATAGCCTTGAATAAATAGGTACAAAGGAAACTATATCAAAGAAAGATTAACGATTGCATTGTGTCCTGCTGAAAAAAGTCTAAGAATGTTATACTGTAATCTTATTGCACTGCACAGAGCAAATAAATGATTGTCATCAAGAAGTAATTTAATTCCAGAAAATGTGAGGGTCAGATTTATTCATACCTGTAAGTGTTCTTTAAATAACAATCAACAAAAAACAAATCTACAAAAAAATACTGCTCTTGGGAAGTTCAATGAGATCTTCTGGAACTATATAGAGACCACCTGAAGGTTTCTTGTATTAAAGGAAGTTATTCAGGAATTAACCAATCTGGAGGGCACTGTACATGTTTGCAAATGTATCTATTCATGAAAATATACAGTTAGGTCCATAAATATTTGGACAAGGACACACTTTTGATCATTTTGGCTCCGTACGCCACCACAATAGATTTGAAAGGAAACAATATATGCTTTAAGTGTAGACTTTCATCTTTAATTTGAAGTTAGTTACATCCAAATTGGGTGAACAGTGTAAGAATTACACCCATTGCACCAGCAATGTTAGTTGAGATGACGTAATTTTAGATTTTGCTTTAAATGCAATGTTAAAATGTGGAGGGTGGATCCAGACAATCGATTTTGACCAAGAAAAAAATATATATTTATACTTATAATATACACTCACCTAAAGGATTATTAGGAACACCATACTAATACTGTGTTTGACCCCCTTTCGCCTTCAGAACTGCCTTAATTCTACGTGGCATTGATTCAACAAGGTGCTGAAAGCATTCTTTAGAAATGTTGGCCCATATTGATAGGATAGCATCTTGCAGTTGATGGAGATTTGTGGGATGCACATCCAGGGCACGAAGCTCCCGTTCCACCACATCCCAAAGATGCTCTATTGGGTTGAGATCTGGTGACTGTGGGGGCCAGTTTAGTACAGTGAACTCATTGTCATGTTCAAGAAACCAATTTGAAATGATTTGACCTTTGTGACATGGTGCATTATCCTGCTGGAAGTAGCCATCAGAGGATGGGTACATGGTGGTCATAAAGGGATGGACATGGTCAGAAACAATGCTCAGGTAGGCCGTGACATTTAAACGATGCCCAATTGGCACTAAGGGGCCTAAAGTGTGCCAAGAAAACATCCCCCACACCATTACACCACCACCACCAGCCTGCACAGTGGTAACAAGGCATGATGGATCCATGTTCTCATTCTGTTTACGCCAAATTCTGACTCTACCATCTGAATGTCTCAACAGAAATCGAGACTCATCAGACCAGGCAACATTTTTCCAGTCTTCAACTGTCTAATTTTGGTGAGCTTGTGCAAATTGTAGCCTCTTTTTCCTATTTGTAGTGGAGATGAGTGGTACCCGGTGGGGTCTTCTGCTGTTGTAGCCCATCCGCCTCAAGGTTGTACGTGTTGTGGCTTCACAAATGCTTTGCTGCATACCTCGGTTGTAACGAGTGGTTATTTCAGTCAAAGTGATTCAAGCTGATAGAAGAGCAAGTCGGCCCATTCTCCTCTGACCTCTAGCATCAACAAGGCATTTTTGCCCACAGGACTGCCGCATACTGGATGTTTTTCCCTTTTCACACCATTCTTTGTAAACCCTAGAAATGGTTGTGCGTGAAAATCCCAGTAACTGAGCAGATTGTGAAATACTCAGACCGGCCCGTCTGGCACCAACAACCATGCCACGCTCAAAATTGCTTTAATCACCTTTCTTTCCCATTCAGACATTCAGTTTGGAGTTCAGGAGATTGTCTTGACCAGGACCACACCCCTAAATGCATTGAAGCAACTGTCATGTGATTGGTTGGTTAGATAATTGCATTAATGAGAAATTGAACAGGTGTTCCTAATAATCCTTTAGGTGAGTGTATAGTTAAATATACTATTTACAAAAAGTATGAAATCTGACAAACAAATTACAGTAAAGGGAGACACTTACTCTTAAACTGTAAACCTAAACAGTAGAGTCCCTATTAGAAGGGATCATGAAAACAGTAAACCATTTACTGTAAAAAAAATTATAGAAAGCAGGGAGAAGATTTCTATACAAGCGCTTACTGCAGAATGAAGCTCTGGTATTGCCAGAAATAAAACTGCACTAGTAGCCCAGAATCAATACATTTGTAGCCCAAAACCAGCCCAATATATATTTTTATGACAAATACAAAGACAATTTCAATATGTGGTGCTTTCACCCTCCACTATGTTTAAATAAATGAATAAACCCACTCTCCCATTCTTTCAAGTAAAGTCTTTTAGTAATTAAACTATTTACCCATAATTGTATTAAGAATAAATTAATAAATACATAAAATCATCAGCCCCAATCAAGCAGCTTGCTTGTTACAAAGTGATTCAGTGATGCACTGCACTGTTCTATGCAGAAGAAGACCAATTGAGCCATTAATTCCAAAAAATCCTTCTGAAAGATCATTGGTGACCTTTTAGTCAGATGCTGCACAGAATCTGAAATTCTGAGATATTTAGCAACAGTAGTGAAAACCAACATGTACCTGCTTAGTGCAATGTTGCGGAAAAACATAAATAATGAATGTGATCAACTAGATTTTTGACACATTATATAGACATATTTAGATAATATAGTACTGGTGAAAATCTGCATAGGATATAATTGGAGTTTCATTGGATATCATTATTTATCCTTCTGAGTAATTCTGTTGTAGAATCTGGATTTAAAAAATATTATTTTAAGAGGAAAAGATCAAACCTTCAGATGTCAGTTCGTGTCTGTGGTCTGTATCTCTCAGCAAGGATTGACGATCAGTGCCTGGTACATGGGCTGTGTGTCTGTTCACTTCACTCTTCAGCTCCAGTCACAGCTCTTCTGGACCAGACTCTTCACCTGTCGTTTTTTATGGGCGTCCTCTCGCGCTGACCCCAGAGACTGTCATCTGCAGTGCTGCAGTCTTTATTAACCCTCAGAGAGACACAGAGAAAGGGAGCACCAAAGGGAACAGACTCACATAATGTACTGTGAGAATAAACCACTTTAATAAGTTCCTGAAGCATCTTGGTGGGAATTCAGACTCCAGAGCACCAAAGGGATCAGACTCACAGGGCTTACAGCAAGAAGAAAACACTTTTATCAGTTGCTGAAGCATCTTGGTGAACTTTCAAACTTAGCAGGATTAATTTAACAACCACAAAAAAAACTATTAATCAAAACAAAACACAATATAAAAATCACAAGCTGAAATATACAAACTGAAATACATTTTCTGGAGAATGCATTAAGTAATACTAAGATAATTTGATTGTAGAATGGTGTCTGCATTTCTATGTTGAATGTTTGTGTCACTCTTTAAAACTGTTTATACAGCAAAGAAAACAGAGCAGATGGGCACAGCACCTCTGCACCCCCTGGTTTGATCATAGCATCCTGCATGACATTGATGATCAGATTTTGACAATCTCTTCTATTACAATGAGTGTTTGTGTCCCACCATTAATTGGCAATTGCATAAGTGAATTTCTGAGTGAATCCTCAGATGAGAATGAATCCATTCCTGTTACACACAGGAGAGTCACAGAGCACTCCTTGACACACTAGTCAGAGTGGGTTTCTGACTCTGTGCTCGGACCCGAGACCGGTTGTAGCACAGGCATCCTGCTGATGTATGGGAGGATGACACTAGGAGGAGGATGATGAAGGGAGAGGAGGGTATGAATGGAGGGTCTGATCCACATGGCTCACTTCTAACAGCAGTGCAGGTTCAAGTCCCAGCAGAGCTCTGTGGTAGCCAATGGAAATTATCACTTTCTCAATCAGATCAATTTGAACCATTTCCTCCAAGCTCTGTATGTCGCTGAGCCCCGTGAACTGCAGCTCAAAAAAAAAAAAGGGCACCCCCACCCCATTTTGACGGGAGGGTGCTGTCAGAATGTCAAGTGGGGGGGATTGGGGATTATTATCAACAGAGATAAAGAAGGGAGGAGTTCCCATACGAATATTTAACATCATATTTTACCATTTTAGTTGTTTTTTCATAATATGATTAGACCTGAGGCCAAGTTTTCCAGCACAGCCCTCCCTCCTGTCCATCTTTAGACACTATCTACAGTAGACATGAAGATGGTGTGCCATTACCTACGTGCGCTGAGATCAGTGTGGGAGGGGAGGATGTGCACGAAAGGAATGTCTCAACCACTGAGATTGTCAAAAGACCAGTCAATGTGATTAGTCATGGCATTGGGTAGGGGACCTGTGGGATGAAATGTGAGGGTTAGTCATTGTTGTTGGCTCCTGTGAAGACATACAAAGGTAGTTATAATTCAATTCTTCTATTATAATATTCTTCATTTGTATTGGATAATGTACACATCTTTCCCTTTCTATTGGGTGACACCCTTTAATTTACACAAAGTCACAAAGTTGCTCTCTCTCTCTGCCTCATCGCTATCTCAACTTCTGGTGTGATTCCGTTCTGTCTAGCAGGCAAACAGCTGGGAGGCTGAGGTTGCAGCCACTGACACTGCCCCCCCTTCTCCTCAGGGGGGATCCTTTATCTGCATGGCACTGGCTGTTGTTTTCCTAGTTTTAGACCAGCCTTGGCATTCCTCATTTTGTTTTTACTGCCTTAACTGAAGTTAATCTTGTCTGTAGTTTGCCTTAATTTAAGTCAATTCAGTTCAGCTGCTGAGTTGGTGAAAGTTAATAGGTTGTAGAAAGGTGATTTAGTCAAGGACTAGCAAGTGTGGCCAGTTAGGTATGAATCGGTGGCAGGTAGACAAAAGCTGCTTAAAGCAGCTGTTGAGAACGAGCTGCGCTGTTTCTCGGTGACAAAAAGTTAAGTAGTTGTCTAGGGAACAGGAACCAATAGACTGAAAAAACTGTTACATTTAGAAGCATGTGTCAGGTTTGCCGAACGATTGCCTTCCTGGATGAACTCATCCAAGAAGATTTCATTTGTGAACGATGTGGGCATGTTGAAATCCTAGAGATCAAGGTTCATGATCTTGAGGCTCAGCTTGTTGATCTGCGCTTTATTAGTGATATGGAAGAATTGGTCAATCAGCCAATGAGAGATATGGTGTGCAGCAAAAACTTAGGAGAGTTGAGACCTTAGAGCAGGACAGCGTAGAGAACAGCTGTGTTACAGTAGGTCGTAACCGCAGAAAAGGGTGCGCACAACCCAAGACACCCCAAGAGCTAGAATTGCCCAACAGGTTCCAACTGCTGGAAACTGAGCTGGACAGTGACAGCTCAGAGGGTGATGGGCAGGCAGTTGAGCACCAGAGCACCATGGTGCCCACTCCTCCCCAGACGAGGGAGGTAGTTATACTAGGAGGCTCAATTCTTAGAGGCGTAGATCACACAGTGTATTCTAGTGATAAGGAGACCCGCATGGTATCTTGCCTGCTTGGTGCTCATGTTGCAGATCTACGTAAACTAGTAGACAGGCTACTGGCCAAAGCCAGGAGGAATCCACTGGTCATGGTCCACATTGGAACCAATGACATAGGAAAAGATAGGGGAGAGGTTCTGCAAGACAAATTTAAAGAACGAAAAGAAACTAAAGAGCAGAACCTCCACGGTAGTTTTTTTTTAAAATAGTTCCAGTACCTCGTGCATGGCCAGGGAGACAGGCAGAGATTAGAAAGTTGAACAGATGGTTGAAATCTTGTTGTAGGGAAGAGGGTTTTAGATTTATGGAGCATTGGTCTTCTGGGATAGATGGGACCTGTATAAACTGGACGGTCTACAGTTAAACAGAAGGGGGCTAATGCATTGGGAGAGCGCATGTGCAGAGTAATTGAGAATATTTTAAACTAGGGACCAGGGGGCCAGGGAGTTCTGACAATGGGAGATGTTCCACTAAGGAAAGAGAACCTAGTGAAACTGCTAGTAGGAAAGTCCTGAAATGTTGGAACCTCAATGCCTGGAGTGTAATGAACAAGATGTTAGATCTAGAAGCCACAGTGCTGGTGTATGACTATGATGTTGTAGGAGTGACAGAAACATGGCTTACAGAAAATGATGGGGATGAATACAAGTTGAAAGGATACACACAGTTTAGGAAAGACAAAATCGAAGGTGGTGGGTTAGCATCATATGTCCAAAATGACAGTGAGGCAGAAGAACTCAAATTAGATTCTAGTAATGAAACAGAATCTTTGTGGGTTTAACATTTAAAAAAAAAATCTGGAGGATTAGTGGTAGGAGTGTGTTACAGACCACCTAACATTGCATTGTACAATGCAATCAGGACTGCATGTAAAAAGTATGTGGCTGTTATAATTTAAATTTCCCAAACATAGACTGGGATTACAGAAGCAGAAATAGAAATGGTTGAGATGGTAAATGACTGCTTTCTAACTCAATTTGTCAGGGAACCAACCAGGGAGAGTGCATGCATTGATTTGATCTTTTCAAATGACCAAGATAGAGTCAAAGAGAAACTAGTTAGAGAACCAATGGCAAACTGTGATCACAATATGGTTTGCTGTGAGGCATTCTTTCTAAAAACAAGGACCATGTCTAAAACAATGGTGTACAATTTTAGAAATGCAAACCTTGAAGGTTGAGGCAGCACTTAGAAGAGGTAGACTGGAGCACACTGGATACAAAGTCAGTTGAAAATGGATGGTTATATTTTAAGAATATACTACTTGAGGCTCAGGAGGAATTTTGACAAAAACCTTGCAAATTGAGGACCAAAAAACATTTGCCTAAATGGTTTAATAGAGGTATGCAAAAAATATAAAGTGAAAGAAAATGTTGTATAGCGCATACAAAAGGGATGGAGATTAAACAAAATACAAATAATATATTGAACTGCAAAGAGATCTTAAGGGATCAGGAAAGCAAAGAGGGAAATAGAAAGAAACGTAGCTCTTGGAGCTAAAACTAATTCAGAGAGCTTTTTTCAATACTACAAAAGCAAGAGGTCAATAAAGGCAGAAGTGAAACCAATAAATGGCAAAAATTGAAGTATCTTGGAAAAAGATGTGTCAAATTTTCTAAATGAGTATTTCACAGAGGTTTTTACAAAAGAAAAAACAGATGACATGCCACAGGTTAACAGCCAGTCCAGTCAAAGCCTAAGAGAGATCAGGATAAATGAGGAGGAGGTACTAAAGGGACTAGCAGAATTAAAAACAAACAAATCACCTGGGCCAGATGGTATATTTCCAACAGTACTTAAAGAAATGGGGGAAATTATTTATAGGCCGCTAACTCAAATATTCCAAAAGACACTTAGAATTGACTGGAAGACAGCAAATATCGTACCAATCCACAAGAAAGGGGACAAAACTGAGCTAGGAAATTACAGACCAATCAGTCTCACCTGCATCACCTGTAAAATGTTGGAAAAAATGATTAGACAGAAAATAGAGGATCATCTTAATGAAAACCATATTCTTGGAGATAGTCCACATGGGTTAAGATGAGGCATTTAGATTACTAATCCAATTTTTTGAACATGCAACTGCAGCTGTAGATCATGTGAAAGCATATGATATGATATACTAAGATTTTCAAAACGTTTTTGATAAGGTTCCACACCAAAGACTGATCCTCACATTGGAAGCTGTAGGCATTCAGGGTAATGTAAGTAGATGGATTATGAACTGGTTGATGTATAGGAAACAGAGGGTGTCAATTAGAGGAGTTGCTTCTAACTGGAGTGAGGTTGTTAGTGGAGTTCCACAGGGATCAGTACTAGGGCCTTTGCTTTTTCTAATCTGTATTAATGATCTGGACTATAGAATATTTAGCAAACTTTTCAAATTTGCAGATGATACTGAACTAGGTGGCTCAGCAGATACAATCTCAGCAGCACAGGCTATTCAAAGGGACTTAGATAATATTCAGGTGTGGGCTACACCTGGCAGATGAAATTCAATGTGGACAAGTGCAAGGTAATACACGCAGGTAACAAAAATGTCCACTATAATTACACTATGGGAGGAATAGAACTACATGAAGTAACACATGAGAAAGACATAGGAGTCTACGTGGACTCCTCACCTTCTCCATCCAAACAATGTGGGGAAGCAATAAAAAAGGCAAACAGAATGCTAGGGTATATTGTCAAAAGTGTAGAGTTTAATACAAGGGAAGTAATGTTAAGACGGTACAATGTGCTAGTTAGACCTTATCTGGAATACTGTGTACAGTTCTGGGCTCCACACTTCAAGAAAGATATCAATGCTCTAGGGGCAGTTCAGAGGAGAGCAACCAGACTTATTCCAGGTGAATGTCCTACTGAGAGACTGAGGGACCTGAACCTTTTCACCCTGGAACAGAGGAGACTACGTGGGGATTTGATTCAAGTCCTCAAAATCATGAAAGGCATCGACCACATCAAACCAGAGGAGCTTTTCCAGATCAGCATTGACACACGCACCCGGGGACACAAATGGAAATTGGGCTTCAAGGCATTCAGATGTCACAGCCACCATCTAGCACTTACACTCTATCCCCAGTAGATGTCACCATCACCCTTCCTTACCAGTCACTTCTCCCAGCTCCCTTCAATCAATCAATCAATCAATCAATCAATCAATCAATCAATCAATCAATCAATCAACATTCCTGAACACCATGTGCACTTGTTTAATCATCCTCTCTCATTTCTCAATCAATATTATAATATTATCCTCAGAAAACCTGTGATGGAAACGACAGCCCATTTCATTCCCACAAAACAAATTCCTTCTTTCCCTCTCTAGTTTTCCAAGCCTTTTCAACTCTAATCAACTTTCTCAAACCTTCATACCTTCCGTATTCCTTGCTATACATTCATCTACATTATTTATCAATATATATCATACATCTATCATACCGTTATATTATATAATTTTTCTAGTATATCCAAGTTCAGGATAGTATGTTTCATGAAATGTGTACAGTCAATCACTTCCCTTAAAAAGATTTTGTGTGAGCACTTAAACAGCTGTTCGCCTGCGCGGCTCATAGGTCTTCATTGTTTCAGCTTCCTCCTATTGAAGTCTCATCTACACCAGTACAGTTTTGGAAAAACAGTTCCCAAAGCCAGATTGAACTGATAAATAGCTTATCTCTTACCTACTTATTGTACTTAGGGATCTTGTGTTATTACTAGAGACATAAAACTCTTCATCATGAAAATGAAAAAAAAGGAAAAATGTATGTGAAGTGGGGGGCGGGGATCCCCAGGGGACAACCCCAATTACAGAACCCTTCACAGACCCTTATATGTTCCTATGGACTATGCCACTCCCCTTTTTATTATGGTGAGGGAAGGACAACCTCACGTTGCCCATAGCCTCCCCATGCAGGTGCTTTCCCAAAAGGCATCTCTGAGGATCATCATGGGCAACCAATGCATATTCAACAATCCCGGGACCTTTCACTTGACAATGCAAATCTCTTTAAGACTCACTGTACTCTTTATAGTGGGACGGTGCCCCTGGTGACTATTGATACCTGTACACAGGGGCATCATGAAGCTAAATGTTTTGGGGAGGCACAGTCAGGAAACAAATTATGATTGTTACAAATGGTTGGTATTTAAAGCATTTAACTACATCTAAAGGGTATTCCAAATTTTTAAAATATAAGTGTACTTTAATGTACTGCTTTTCATACATATTCAGTAGTATTGCTGCACTGTTTTTGTTGTATTTCTGATACCAGTTATTGTTAAAACATCTTCACTTGGTTCCAAACATATTGTAAGGGTAGGAATCTAACACTGGTGGAGTGAGACCCTTTCTTATATATTTATATCTTGCAAGTTTTGCATGATTAAACTTGTCTGTTCCTGATTATAAAACAAAAATCCTTTAAAATGGTGTGCATACTATATTGTACAAACTATAAGAACAATTAGGTCAATGTAATTGCAAACTGAAGCTTTTTCAAGGTTCCACTAACAAGGACAGGCAATCTCAAGAACTGTCTTAGAGAAGTTACAAACTTCAGGCACTTCTATGCAGACCAGACAGGAGAGACAGATAACAGCCCACATGTCTGTCCTGTGATGAGCGGAAGCACAGTTTCTGCCTGACAACTGGGGAGGAAGATGCATATATGACTAAATCAGGGACAACTTAAGGTATACGTAATGTTTAATATAAGGGGGATTTTACAATATATCAAGCCCAAATCTCTGGTGAAAACTGGTTCTTATCAGACTCTGTTCTAGATATATCTTGCAGAGTACCATGAGACTAAGACCGTGAGTCAGTGACCTTGTTTACACAGACACACAGGGATCCATCACCCTATTTGTCTGAAAGAACCATTGGTTTGTAGTCATAAAAATATAATTTCACCACCCAGAACCGTCGCTATTATTTTATATGATTATTTTATTGATTGAATGCTGTGTAAACTTCAGCACAGTGCAAACTGCGCATAGTGTTCTCCAAAGGGGAATCCCGGTCCTTAGTATTGATTTGGCTGCTAGCAGAAGGGAGAAGACCGAAGAAGAGTAAATACATTTTTTCAAGCAATGGCATCCACAGAATATGTTTCTATATATAGAATAACCTGAGAAACTATGGAATTTTGGTGGAGTTCATCTTTAAGTATTAATATCAATGTCAATCATTGACATTTAATATATTTACAATAATATAAATTATAATCGTGGGCTCACCATATTTATTGGAATTTAATTTTTAATCTGCTGAAGTTTAGACTCCTGACTGAATTTTCATTTCTGCCATGTTTTGGGTGAATTATGATCATTATTTGTTCCTTTTTAATGTTTTCACTTTCTTTTTTATAAATAAAATAATAAAGCTTAACGGATTTATGGTTTTCAACACTTTATTCAAGATGAGGGGTAGTCAGTTTCCCTGCAGTTCAGAAACATGTGCTTCATTTGATTTTGACCCACTATATTTGAATAATCTTGCTTTCATTTAATGATAATTACTGAACAGTTTTTAAACAGTGATGGTATTTAGCTTTGCTAGCATTTGATATTCAAATGATTTTTAAAATTTCACTTTTACAATTAATTCATTTCCTAAATTGATAGGTTGTGAATGTAATCCCGGTTATCTGAGAAAGGAAGTAGTGCCCAAAGGGGGAGGGGCTATGCCAGTCACCAACACCACCTATAGGCCCCTGTGTGTGTCACTCAAACAGCCCCCTTCCTGTTTCCTGTTTGTATATAATGTGACACTTACCAGGAACTTCATCTTTGCCAGGAGACTCCCACGTGACCTAGCAGCCTTTGGGCAGTGCTTCCTTTCTCAGATAATCCCAGGTGGCTTACCATCAATTCGGGCATGGCACACAGAAATTACCACCAGGTATACTTTGAGTGTAGATGGAGACCTTTATAGCTCTTGCAGGAACTGCAAAATGACTCCAATATGACAATTGATTGGGTCATGAGCCCTGTCCTGGCACCAAGTCTGAAACGTCCGCCAGTGGTAGGAGTGCTGGGACCTGGTGGAGGGAGCTCTTGCCGACTGAATAGTGGCAACTACTGTGTCTGACAGATCCCAGGCCGTCAAGTGATCTCACTTGGGACAGCAGGTCTCACTGTCTGCCTACGAGGCTACGCCAGGTATGTGGCACAGGAAAAAGCACTGGTGCTTACAGACTAAGGTATTCCAAGGGCAACAACGCCAAAGAGGATGTTCCTGTGTACAAACATATCTTCGTCATTTTCAAACATTTGTTAACTAAATAGGCATATGTCCATCTGTAATCAGTATTAAACTTGTTGAAAGTAGTTGTTGCCAATAGCATCTCTGATTGCACGCCCACTAAGTCTGTCATTGCGTCGGATACCAATGTTGTGCAACACCATACAACAGCTCAAGCTCTCCCTTAAGATGTGTGCGTCATGGACTGACCCAGGCCATTTCACTACACAGTTGGTGATGGCAAGGTCAGCATCTCCCACAAGCTGAACATTGATGCTGTGTCTCCCTATTCTATTGACAAACTCCCATTCCCTCTGATGAGGTGCTTGCACATGCACCTGAGTGCAGTCTATCACCCCAATTGTGTTGGGGATATTTCCTAAATGAAAAAAACTTGCGCTTCATCGCAGCATATTTCATCATCATTCGGAAATACAACAAACTGATTGACCATTCTGGCCAATGCAAAAGACACAGCTTTTACCACTTCACCGACAGTAGTTTTGTGGACTACCATACTGTCAGCCATGACTTGATAAAATGCTCCAGATGCATAGAACCACAGAGCAATGATGACCTGTTCTTCCACAGTCAGCGCATGACTCTGCAGTGTTCTGTGCAGCAATTGTGGCCTAACAAGTTCTACTATGTAGTTAATATCAGCAACTCCAAAGCAAAAATGAACGAACAAACTTCTTCTGTAGTATACTGTTGAAGAGGTTTGAGATACTCAATATAGACTCTTTGGCAGTAAGATCTTCTTTCAGCATAGTGGAGGTGAACAATACCTGCCGTCTCAGATTCTCTGACTAACAAGTATGAAATATTGAAAATACACACCTGTGACTTCAATCAGATAGAAATGTTAGGGCTTGTGATCAGCACTGAGAACCACTAAAGCCAAGACTTATAAATTGCCAGTTTTGGCAACGTCAACAAGGCCAAAACATGGATACAAAAGGGCCACATTTTACACCTCCAGAGACCCACTCACTGCTAGAGAGTGTAAGGTCACACTACAGCTCTTTAGTCAGCACTTTAAATACAGAGGGTGGAGCAGCAACATCCAAAATGAAAAACCTAATATGGTTAGAAATAACAGCAAATGTGAATGCCACAGGATCTGGACAGAAGAGGATGGTGGAGCAAGTACGGCTGAGGTTGAAGAACCTAAAACAGAAGGCTACTAAAGACCACAGTCAGGCCAAAAACCCAGAAACTGGCAAAAAGCCCTATTAGTGGGGTGAATACACAGATGTGGTACTAGGCATCATTGGTGGGCAGGATTCCCATTCACTGCAAGGGCTACCAAATGTTCCACAGGGAGGTGAGTCCCTAGTAAACATGTGTGTGTTGAATCAGCCTGCAGTCAAGAGGTCACACAAGTCTGCACCCCTGTTGAACCAGAAACTGGACCCTCAGTTAACAGTAGGCCTACACCACAGCTACCTCCTAAAAAAGGTTCAAGCGCACCAGAAATGCAGAGAGAAAAGAATCAGATGCCTACAAAACACTTTTACAATGTGAGACAGAAAGGGCAGGTGTGTTTATTTATTACAAAACATGACAAAACAAAACATCATAAAATTACAATAAAAGTCTTCAAAATTAAAATGTGTTGTTTATATGTGTGTGTGTGTATATATATATATATATATATATATATATATATATATATATATATATATATATAACTGTCTTAATTCTACGTGGCATTGATTCAACAAGGTGCTGAAAGCATTCTTTAGAAATGTTGGCCCATATTGATAGGATAGCATCTTGCAGTTGATGGAGATTTGTGGGATGCACATCCAGGGCACGAAGCTCCCGTTCCACCACATCCCAAAGATGCTCTATTGGGTTGAGATCTGGTGACTGTGGGGGCCAGTTTAGTACAGTGAACTCATTGTCATGTTCAAGAAACCAATTTGAAATGATTCGACCTTTGTGACATGGTGCATTATCCTGCTGGAAGTAGCCATCAGAGGATGGGTACATGGTGGTCATAAAGGGATGGACATGGTCAGAAACAATGCTCAGGTAGGCCGTGGCATTTAAACGATGCCCAATTGGCACTAAGGGGCCTAAAGTGTGCCAAGAAAACATCCCCCACACCATTACACCACCACCACCAGCCTGCACAGTGGTAACAAGGCATGATGGATCCATGTTCTCATTCTGTTTACGCCAAATTCTGACTCTACCATCTGAATGTCTCAACAGAAATCGATACTCATCAGACCAGGCAACATTTTTCCAGTCTTCAACTGTCCAATTTTGGTGAGCTTGTGCAAATTGTAGCCTCTTTTTCCTATTTGTAGTGGAGATGAGTGGTACCCGGTGGGGTCTTCAGCTGTTGTAGCCCATCCGCCTCAAGGTTGTACGTGTTGTGGCTTCACAAATGCTTTGCTGCATACCTCGGTTGTAACGAGTGCTTATTTCAGTCAAAGTTGCTCTTCTATCAGCTTGAATCAGTCGGCCCATTCTCCTCTGACCTCTAGCATCAACAAGGCATTTTTGCCCACAGGACTACCGCATACTGGATGTTTTTTCCTTTTCACACCATTATTTGTAAACCCTAGAAATGGTTGTGCGTGAAAATCCCAGTAACTGAGCAGATTGTGAATTACTCAGACTGGCCCGTCTGGCACCAACAACCATGCCACGCTCAAAATTGCTTAAATCACCTTTCTTTCCCATTCAGACATTCAGTTTGGAGTTCAGGAGATTGTCTTGACCAGGACCACACCCCTAAATGCATTGAAGCAACTGCCATGTGATTGGTTGGTTAGATAATTGCATTAATGCGAAATTGAACAGGTGTTCCTAATAATCCTTTAGGTGAGTGTATATATATATTGAATAAGTGGAAAACTCGAGATAAAACTTTTATGTTTTTTCAATTAATACTCACGCATTGACTGCTGCTACTGTATTGCTTTTTTTCTTAAATATATACTCATATTCTGCATACGCAGTCATTAATATTTCTATCTCAACTGGTGAGAAGTAGGAAGTTCGATCACTTTTTCCTCCTGTTGCCATGGTGAATCTTGTTCTCTGCGTTCGCGCTTTACTCAGGGTTAACTCAAACTCTGAGTTTGACAGCTCAGAGTTTTTCAACCCAGAGTTCAGGTTTCAACTCAGAGTTTGTTAAACCTGCTTTCTGAAACAGGGCCCTTGTCTGCACTTATTAGCTTTTTCAATATAGGATGTAGGACTTATATTTTGTGTTTACTGTATATTTTCCGATACACTTGTGTAATTTGGAACTTGTAATTGTATTATGCTTTGAACTGCACTGTATTATTACACTTCTGTATTGCTCTTATATTTTTTAAGTCACTCTGGATAAGGGCATCTGCTTAGAAATACATAAATAAATACTTACATACCTAAATAAATATTTCAAATACATCTCTACCAGTATCAAGAGCAGATTAACACTTGGTCAAGTGAAATAAAAATCTGAGTATTATTTATTTGCTTTAACATAAATATGAATCTATATAGAGTGAGTGAGTTTGTGTGTGTGTGTGTGTGTTTTAGTGTGAGAGTGCATGTGTTTGTGTTTGTGTCGGATGGGGTGGGGGGGAGACCCCCAATTATAACGTCAGTAATCACCACCCACTCAACTACTCCATCCTAGCCTCAAAGTCACCCTTCCCCACTGCAGGTTCGTTAAGTATCCCAGAGTGCCCATCATGGACAACAATCAAGTTAATCACTCTGTTTATAATTAAATAAAACACTAGACAATAAAAACATCCAAACATGCCAAACAGATTTAGAAATAATCATATTGTTGAGAATCGAAGTTTCTAAAGAATATCATTGGAGTAACACTGAATATCATCACATGTCATCTGGTTCTGTCTTTGCAAAATATGTGATTCAGTCTCGCTCCTGTTTTGCTGAGGGATTTATAGAGGACTGGCTGGGTCCCTGTACTGGAATGGACAGAGAATCCAGAGATTGTTTTATTCAACAGCCCTGATAGTGTTCTTAGCAATGTGTGGAAAGACAGACTTGAGTCCAAAGTACCTCTGAGCTGCTGCCTTGATCTTCTCATTCCTTAAGCTGTAAATTATGGGGTTGGCTAGGGGGGTGAGGAAGTAGTTTAGCCCACCAATGAACACACGCCCATCAGGGGAAATGCTGTCCACTCTCAACCCTATATACACCACAGCCAAGGAGACGTAGTACAGCACCACCAGCACTACGTGGGAGGAGCACATGTAGAAGGCCTTCTTCCGGCTCACCACTGTTTTCATTTTCACCACCGACATTATGATCCTGCTGTAGGACCACAACACAAACAGAAAGTTACCCCAGGCACCTACCATGGCGATGAACATGGAAAAATTCACCTGAGCCGTCACATCAGTGCAGGCTAAAGACATTATAGCTGGGTAGTCACAGACAACATGCAGGACATGGTTGGAGGTACAGAATGGCACTGAACTAGCCAGGACCACAGACACCAGGGGGACAAGGAAGCCCAGCACCCAGACTGTGGCCGTCATTGTGAGGCACACCTTGGTGCTGATGATGGAGTTGTAATGCAGTGGCTTCACCACGGCCACGTACCGGTCGTAAGCCATGGCAGCCACGAGGAAACCTTCACTGGCACCGATAGAAATGAAAAAGTACATTTGCAGGAAGCAGCCTGCAAAGGAGATCCTGTTGTAGCCCAGCAGCACCGCAAGCAGCTTGGGTGTGATGGTAATGGTCAGCAGCACATCCAGGACAGCCAGGTTCAACAGTAAGAAGTACATGGGTGTGTGGAGCCGGGGATTCAGAGACACCAGCACCACGATCAGCAGGTTCCCCAGGATGGTGACCAGGAAGAGGAGGAGAAAGATGAAGAAGAGTGTGGTGTAGTGCTCCTGCAGGCCTGGTACTCCCACGATGATGAAATAGGAGGCTGAGGGCAGGGAGGTGTTGGGGTCACTCATGACTCAGCACCACACAGGGTCTGTGAAGAGAAGAGGGGCAGCTGGGAGGGCAGGGGGACACTGGCTCAGTTATGCATTTCTTCCTTTTGAAGAAGTAAGCACCCAACATGAAAGGAATTTATTGCTTTGATTTCAGTCTCTCTTTTCAATTATATAATTTAATGCAAACTGTATTAAAAGTTATTGAATATATGTATTTTACATTGTAAACGCACACAAGTCAAATATCTTCCTATTTTGCTTTTACATGTGAAATTATTAAGTTATTAAGTTCATTCAATATAATGTCCCAATATACTGTATGTACAGTGCCCTCCAGATTAATTCATAGCCCTGAATAAATAATAACAATAAACATCATATCAAATTAAGATTTATGAATTGCATTATGTATGCCACAGAAAAGTCTAAGAATATGAATCTGTTTTCTTATTAGCATTTCACAGAGCAAAAACATTTTTGTCATCAATTAATTATTTATTTCTAGATGATATGAGAGTCAGATTTATTCACACCTATAAGTATCCCTTTAAATAAAATCTAACAAAGCAAATCTACAACATTCTGCTTCTAGAAATTCATTCACAAATATAAACACAGCATAAATTACCTAATCTTGAATATAGAAAAAACATTGTTAATTAATGTGTTCTAATTTGTTATGAATATATTATAAACATTTACAAAAAGTCATATTGTTGAGAAGTTTCTAAAGAAAATAATTTGTTTTATCAATGAATATCCCTATTTATAATCTTGTGTAATTCTGTAGTATAATCTGGACTTAAAAAACAATGTTTGCCGATGTAAGTGAGGAATAACGTAAGAAAAGACAACATAGTTCAGGTGATGACTGTATAGATAAACTGCATTAATGAATGTGATCAAATCGATTTTTGACACATTATATAGACATATCAAGGCAATATAGTTTTGGTGAAAATCTGTTTGGAATGGATATGATTGGAGTATCATTGAATATCATCACTTATCCTCTTGAGAAGGAATGAGATTAAATTAAACATTAAATCTGAGTAATTCTGTTAAAGAATCTGTATTTAAAACATTTTAAAAGAATTTCAAACCTTCAGAAGTCAGTTCGTGTCTGTGGTCTGTGGCTCTCAGTGTGGAGTGACGTTCAGTGCCAGGTACCTGGGCTGTGTGTCTGTTCACTTCACTCTTCAGCTCCAGTCACAGCTCTTCTGGACCAGACTCTTCACCTGTCGTTTTTTATGGGCGGCCTCTCTCGCTGACCCCAGAGGCTGCTGTCTGCAGTGCTGCAGTCTTTATTAACCCTCAGAGACACAGAGAAGGTGAGTGCCAAAGAGAACAGACTCACAACAAGGTTACAGCGAGAAGGAAGCACTTTTATCAGTTCCTGAAGCATCTTGGTTTGAAATAGGCTCTTGTGTGTAATCAATAACTTAGCCCACACCCTGCTTCAGCCCAAGTACACTGCACACTGGAGAAATGGCCTCTTTGTCGTTTCAATGAGACATGAGAGCTTTACTGCTGCTGTTTTTTGAAAAACATTTCACACACTAGCCTGTTGTTTACGTATTCCTTTCTTTCTATATCTTTACCCCTGCTTCCAGTGTCAAACTGTTTGCCTTGCCGCAAGGGTTGTGTGCTTAACTGCATTGAGAGCTCAGTGTCAGAGAGCCCTCATTCTCATTAATGCTCCCCTCTGTTACCTCTTCAGAGGTGGAGGCCCCAACCCCTTTGCACAATTTTCTGTCCTGGATCGGCTGTGCTGCACAGCATTTGGATGTGTCTTGGCCAGGGGATCCGTAGCCAGAACGCTCCCTCTTTCACCATCAGGCCCATCTGTGAAGTGCCCTTATCCTTGTAGTGGGAAAATTTACTTTTATTATTTTCTTTATACTCATGTCCTTTATTCAGTTTTGTCTATGAAGTAAATCATTAGTTTGTATTTACTCCTTTCTGGGGGCCACTTTAATTTTCAGTCTCTTCATGCATTTTGGTCTGTAGTTTCATACATGTAGGTCATGTTACCCTGTCTCTACCTTAAGGTTCATTGTTTCTTGAATTGCATACAACTACTACAAATACAATTACGCAGGTGGTCCCCATGCAGAACACTTTCAGCTTGCTGGCAGATGTCAGATATTGATGCAGCTGCTGACTTCACTGAGCTCATGATGTTTTCGTTGCGTGCATTTGGCCATTTGCTGGTGGTCCTGGTTGCCACCAGGCATCCAACTGTGGCTGTGCAAGAAGGACAAGCTGCACTTTCTTGATGCCTCCATCACTTCTGGCTTAACCTTTGGTCCACCCACAATAACACGTGGTAATTGGTCTCCCAAATTTCAGTTTATTAACATAGTGTGTACTCATTAACTACATGTTAGTTACTCATAAGAACAATGTAATTAAGCATTTGTAAACATGTACTTAATATGTAGTTAATGAATAGCTACTATGTTAATAAACTGTAAACTGGGAGACCTATTAAAAAGTTTTACTGAGTGGGCCAAATGCTGCTGGGATGAAGAATTAAATATAATGGCCTCCAGAGTGGCTCAGCTGGTAAAAGCTCAGAGCCTTATGAGCTGTGGGTTGCCGGTTCAATCTCAGCTCATGTAATGTGCCAGTTGTGACCGTGAGTGTTCAGTGACGGCATACAATTGGCCAGTGCTGCACGCGTTAGGGAGCGCTAAATCAGCTAGGTCTCTCTCGGCTCATCAATAATGAGTATCCCCTGCTGGCTGCCTGGGCCTCTCATGTGGGCTGTATAGCCTGCTGTGACTACAATGATGAGTGGATCAAAGTCAGCTGGAATTGGAGGATACCAGTTGTACTTACCCTCTCAAAGTGGGGGGCACAGTGATGACCTGTGATGCATTAGACTGGCTGTGTGTATAATCTGAAAGCACTGTTTGACTTTGAGCACAGATTACAGTTTTTCTCAATTGCTTAGACACAATTCCTGGATCAACTCACCATTTTCTCAAATCTTCACACAATTTTAAAAACTCACACCCAATGGTAAAACATCTAACTCCTGGGTCCCAGTTCAAACTTTGCCCTCAGACAACACACACAAGCTGCTAAAAAACACAGACTGTTTGTTACACACTGGAGGGATTAATTAAAAACACTGCTACCAAAATGTTTAGAATAGGTTTTCAGAGAAATTATTTGGATCTTTGTAAAATCACAGTAGTGACTATCCTTTCAGGAACACGAGTTCACTCTGGTTTTCTTCCGGGCCGGCCTGATTAAAAGACTTCTTTACCATTACCATTTGCAACACAACTCCTGCGCTGCTGTTTTTGTCAATTTAAGAGGGTTTCTTCAGATGGCGTAGTCAGCAGGATCCATCTCCATACACAAAATATCCAAAAGGTGAGTACATTTATTTACCACCTAATATTTAGGGACTGCATAGTGAAATGTTTGTGTAAGGAGAGGGATCATATCTAAAACTAAAAGACGAGTTGTGGGCATGTTAAAGAAGTCTAGACAGATCTGAGGGGAAGTTGTTGAAGACTCGAGCTTTGACCCCACTTGAGCACGGACAGGGAATCCATAACTGTGATTATAGGATCTTTGAGGGAAGTTGTTGAAGACTTGAGCTATGGCCACTCAAGCAAGGACAGGGATTGCATAGCGATCTCCTGAGGGGAAGTTTAAGACTCGAGCTTTGACTCCACTCGAGCATGGACAGGGAATCCATAACTGTGTTTATAGGATCTCTGAGGGGAAGTTGTTGAAGATTTGAGCTTTGACCCCACTCGAGCAAGACAGGGAATCCACAGCGATCTCCTGAGGGGAAGTTTAAGACTCGAGCTTTGACCCCACTTAAGCGAAACAAACAAGAAAAAAAAAAAATGGTTGCAAAGACACAGGAAAAGGGGTGGGATCCCGAAGGATCATCCCGAGACCACCGCACATGGTGGAACAAAGAAGAAAAAAATAATAATGAAACCTTGAAAGCGATTGTAATAAATTAATAGTCTGTACAGCTGTGCGCTCTCTCGACAGATGTGAGGGGAAGTGTTTAAGACTTGAGCTTTGACCCCACTTGAGCGAAACAAACAGAAAAATAAAATAAAATAAAATAAAACCGAGAGAGCGAGTGTAATAGTCTGTACAGCTGCGCACTCACTCGAACAAAAGCGTATTAACAGAGAGGTCAACACATACGAAACGTAGAAGTATTGCACGATACAATAGAACAACCCGAGACCAAGTTAAAAGAAGAGAAACAGAAAGAAAACAAAAGAAATAAAACGAGAAACGCAGGTATAAAGTGTGCCAGCTGGGTGCACGACTAGATTGGGACGATTTAAACCGGAGAGCCTCAGCATCGCCTCCGCCTTACAACCCAGGCGAAGGAAAACTTTACCCCATTTAAATGAAACAGAGACCATTAAGATGGCTCCGATCGAGACATCCATTCACGAATAACACACAGAGCCAGAACAACAGCAGGGTAATGACTTTAAACACCTCCGTCCACAGACCGCTAACCCCGGAGAGAAACATGTGATTCTCTCTGATCTCCCGAAATTAAAACCAGGGTAACCTAGATTTCCGAGACAAACTAGAAGAATGATCTGACAAATAAACTGTGTTTCAATTTAAAGTAGATTTCACCAAAATGGCTGTATCGGTGCATGAGGAAGCGTACAACAGAATATATAAGAAGCACATGTATTGTGATTCTACCATGTTTTCAAAAGGTAAATCAATCAGCTTCGAACCGACATTGTCATGGTAGATGTGTGTGTTTGTCTACATTACATAATTACAGTTGTTTTTAGCCAAACCTGGGAGTTACTTTTGCTAAAAGCGTGAAAATGAGAGGCGCGCCCTCCATTTTCTTAGTATCTACAGAGTCGGTCTGTTCTCGCTGCACATACGCTTCACCCACACAGCACTGCGGCCGGCAACATTAAAGGTACAATAGTCTGGTACATACAGAAACGCCCCTTCCGGCGCCTCTTCCCATTGAGCCAATGGGGGCTGCCTGGATGAAAACTATAGCGCTTGTTTTAACGAAAGACATCTTTTGTAAGAATCATGCGCAACTTAATAATAATAATAATAATAATAATAATAATAATAATAATAATAATAATAATAATAATAATAATAAACTTTAATGTAAAAAATATATAATAAGTTTGGTAAACATCTTCTATAATAAACAACCCAGAATGTTTATTGTATTAAACTTTGAAAAAACAAATAAAAACGAATGCGATCTATACCAGTGGGCTACCGAAGTAGATAATAAACAGAATCAGAGAAAGAAACCAGTCGCCGCTTCTCTGCCCCTAAAGGCAGCTGTAATGAAAGTGAAGGCGCACCAGGACGCGGGCAGTCTGGCTGCAAAAGCCGCTGACACTCTGCCACCACCGTCCTCTGTCTCACTGCAGTCCCATAACCCCTCTCTCACAGAGGTCTGTCCATCACAGAGACTGCGGACAGGAGGGGTTGGCGCGGGTCAAAGGCGGAGCTGTCTACGAAAGACGGCTCTGGGTTGACCCACCACAAACCCGTGTTACAACACATGCGTATGCACTGGTGATGGACTGGTATGGGCCGCGATGTCGCAAAATGGTGCCAACAATGTCTCGCCTGCACCCAGGTAAACCAATTAAAATCCTGAAACACCTCCAGCCCATACCCCAAGGGACGTGTTTGAAAATGATATGTTAACACAAAAGCCATTGGAAATGTTAATATTGTCAACGAATGTGCACACTGGAATATAAAAATACAAATGGGATGATTGTTTTTGCATTTTGACTTAAATAACGCATGCATAAATAAAAATGCAACTGTGGGATTACATTTTACAATTGGATAAAGTCCACTATATGCTTCTATACTGTTCTGGTAACTATATTCTTATTTCACACATTCTCAAGAGAGACTTCAAAATGAAAATCTGAATTACAGTAATTTGTGACCATGAGGTTTACAATAGCTGTTTGTGACTCGATTTCAAATCAATTTCAAATTAAGTCAATCAGCGTTTGTTTTACAACTATCCACTAAGTGATGTAAACATTTGGCATCAGACATAATGCATAATGGTGGTAATAATAATAAACCAAAAATAAATAAACAATGTGTGTGGACTAAAATGACAGGAGTTTTCATTGACTAATATTAATTAAAACTAATGATAGATGAAATTACTAAAATATGACTAAAACTGACAAACATTTTAGTCAAAGGAGTTATACTAAAACCAAATCCAAAAGAGCTGCCCCAAAAAAATAAAAATAAAAATAATAATAATAATAATTAACACTGCAGCAGTGTTGCTGTGCAACCACTGCTGCCCACATTCTCGCAGCTGAGGCGATTCCACGCTGGGGTGTCCCCCAACAGATGGACTCTGACCAGGGCACACATTTCATGGGTAAAATTATGAAACAGGCCTGTCAGCTCCTTGGTGTGAAACAGGTACCACCCTCAGAGCTCTGGCCTGGTGGAAAGAACAAATCGCTTATAAAAAGAAAGCTTAGCAAAGGCTCTGCTCACAACAGGTAAGGGCTGGACTGTGTCCCTCCCTGCCATTCTCTTTAAACTCAGAACCCCTGTAAATAAGGGCACACAACTTTCCCCTTAAGAGCTCATGACAGGGCAGGGCAATGCATCTCCCGTCTGACCTCTGGAGACCCATTGACTCTAGTGCTCCATTTAAAGATGATCTGAAACAATATGTATGGCACCTCTGTACATGGCTACAGTCCATGTGCTTCCATGCACAGGAGCTCCAAAACATGTGCGATCTCGAGTCACACGACTTGGAACCACCTGAGCTTCCTCCTATAGGCTCCAATGTAATGGTCAAAATAATTCCTGATAGACCAGGCCTCAGACCCAAATGGTCTGGCCCACACACAGTCCTCCTCACAACAGACTCATCTGTTTGTATCGATGGACATGAGGGAGGATCCAGATGGAAGCACTGGTCTCACGTCAAAAAATTTGAAAAACTAAAAAAATGATTAATCAAATAACACCTTTTTGTCTCCCCAGATTTAAACCATCATGAGATTTCTTCTCCTCACATTGCTGAGGTTTGGGGGATGTTTGGGTGGTTAAAATGGATAATGGGACATTGGGGATATGTGTTGTTTCAAGGGATTTTGTCAATTTTAATAATCTATGCTTTGCTGATATGCCTGAAATGCGTAATGCAGATTTAAATACAATAAATGACATATCAGCTCTGCATAAATATTCAAATGTATTTGAATATGTATATATATTTCCTTGAATGGAATATATAAAATGTTATTGTATAGTTCTGTCTGTCTGTCTCTCTCCCCCTGCACACCCACTTTTCTGGTTCCACATGTAAAACACATGGAACAACTCTTCCCTCCCCCTGCACAGCAACTTTTCTCTTTGTCTGGTTCCACGTGCAAAACACGTCGAACCACTCTCTCCCCCACAGTCCTTTGCGCATCCCAGAATGCTTTGCGGAGGAAATGGCGACGTCACCCCCGGTTTTTGGTAACCCTACACTCCAAAGGAGGAAGAGGAAGTAGAGAAGCGAGGGCTGAGCCAATCCACATGCACATCTGGGACACTGCCCTCTGCTGATTGGACATTATTTACCTTTTGTTTAGAACTGTATAAAAATGCAAATGAGATCTGTAATAAAGCAGTTTGAACACGAGTTCACTCTGGATTTCTTCTAGGCCGGTCTGATTAAAAGACTTCTTTACCGTTTGCAACACAACTCCTGAGCTGCCGTTTTCGTCAATTTAAGAGGGTTTCTTCACTCTACATACTGTAAAAATTCTGTACATTATAGCAATTACCTGCACATATTGGAATTGTTGCTCCTTAACTCTGTTTGAATTCCTTTCAAAGGGCACACAGTACAGCTGCTTTGTCCTTATGTGGTTCTTCTGAATGATCCAGTCAATGGTGGAAATGCTGATGCTGTCAATTCCTTGGAAGACTACCTGGTCTTCAACTATTTGGGTTTGAATTTCCCTCAAACGGATGGCATTATTGGCAATCACCATATTCACCAGGACAGTCTCCTGTGAGAAGTCTTCGCCTACCTCCAATAGATGGCCGCCTCTCTGAATGAACATATAGTGCAATTAATGATTTATTTGGCCACTTTTGTGTAAGTTTTTAATATTGAAACGTGTGGAAACTGGTGAATAGTGTTTATGGTATTGGGAAATGTGTGTGTGTTTTTGGGAATTACTTAAGGGTATGGGTTTTTGTGCTACAGGAACCAGTTTTTTTGTTTAAGCAATTGAGAAAAACTGTAATGCACGGTGAACAATGAATGAAGCCTTCAAACTTTCATCAAATGACACAAAACTCACTTATGTATTAATAATGTATAACAATGACTTTATTATAAACAAACAAAATTGCATGGCTACATTGAGTAAATTAGGTTATAGTGTGGGGGTTATGATAGTAGTATTGGAGGAGTTAAAAATATTGATGTAGGTCTGTGTATTTAGTTTGTGTAAAATAAGTGTTAGGCTCTTCTCCTTTTTTGATGTAATTTCATGCTTCGTGCTTGACAATCAAATGTCATAAAGCATTTATATAAGGAGAGCCCTGCCACATCCGTTGTGTGTTCGGTGTGAAAGGGGGTCCGTGGTGAGTAGCGCACCGTGCACAAGGACAATATCTCCCTTCCATGTAAACAGGCCAATAGAGGTGATGCCTTTCCATCCTCCTCCCTTCTCTTCGGTGGAGGAGAGTCATCTGCACCTGTTATGCCCTGTTCAGATCCTCAGGTGCTACATGGAGCGCACTAAGGACAGTCCTGCTCGGACCAGTTATTTGTGTCCTATGGAGCGTGGACACAAGGCCAGGCACTCTCCAAGACAGCACCTCTCGCACTGAATTGTGGACACGAACGCAATGGCCTACAAGTCTGGTGGAGCCCCATTCCATGAACACCTGGTGGCTCACTCGGTTCGAGGTGTGGCCTTTTTTTTTACAAGGGTCCCTGTTAATGGACATTTGTATGGTTGCAAGACGTGCCTCGATGCACACTTTTGTTCAGTTCTACACGTTGGATGTGACAGGATCAACTCCCTCTATTGGTAACCAGGTATTGGCTTCAGTTGAGTCTCAGTAGTCTATGAGGCACAGGATCCTGGCTTTATTATATCTACCTGTCTGCCTCTTGATAGCACATCCTAGAATCTTCAACCTCAGATGGAGGTATAGATAACCTATTCCCATGAGAGCTGCTCCTGGTTTGTGAATATTGTTGAGCTCAATTGACTGCAGAGTTTGATCTTGTGGCCACATACTTGCTATTGCCTTGTGAGGCCTCCCTGTATATAGTTAGTTTGTTATGTCAGAAGAGGCTATTCAGGTGCATCCAGTCTAGCATGTTGTATGTATTTGTGTATTTTTTGCATCACGGTTGTGCATGTGCATTATCCTGTTACCCCACTGTATATATAGTTCAATGGAATACCAGTTGAGAAGGGTGACTGCTCCTGTGTTAAGCGGAAGACCACAAGAGCTTTTTATATACTTTGTTTGTTGCAACAAACCATTGTCCCCAGTGATATCCTTGCTCCTGGGCAGCATGGATGTGACCCCGAGGGGCCCCCGTGGTCTCTATCCAAAGCTGGTTCAAGTCTAGGTTCCCTTAGAAGGTATAAATTCAGGGTAGACTTCCTTACCAGTATGCTGCCCTTCTTTCACAAGCCATAGAGCTGGAGAATACAGGGAAGTAGAGGACCCAAGTGTAGAGTGTGGAAGAGGTGGTCAGAAACAGGAAAGATGTACCAGAAAGATGGGGAAAATTAAGGCGCCGAAGGCATAGTCAAGGTCACAGTGTGTCGAAGGAAAATCCAAAAGTCAGAGGTCGTATAAACAGTAGATAAAAACAATGGGAACTGCTCAGAAATGTAGCTGTGAGGCAAACAAGAACTTGAGAAATGAGAGCCAGGGAGGGGTTTAAATAGGGAGGTAGAAGACCAGATAATAGCAAGCAGGTTTGTGGTAAGTACTCTGGTTGATTATGGTGATAATTCAATGGTTGAATGTGGAGAACTGAGAGGGGAGACTGGTAGTTAAGTGGCAGTGGCGACCTCCAGTGGAGAACTGTGGGGATGCTTACACTGAGGATATGACACCTCCTCCCTTAAGACAGATTGGTTGTGCAGTAACTCCTCCCCCTTTAGGCAGTGCTTTCGAGAGAATGCTAATGATAGGTTGCATTTGCAACCTCGGTTATCTGAAAAAGAAAGCATTTCCCAAGGGCTGTAAGGTTGCTCGGGAGTTCTGTCTCCCGACATAGAGGAAGTTCCTGTGTGTACGTCACCATGTATACAAAAAGGAAAAGGAAAGGTCAGTTTGAGTGACACACACGGGCCTATAGGCAGCTTTGATAGAAAAGTGTTTTTCAATGAGGCATCCATAGAAACTTGCTTAACCCCTCCCCCTTTGGGTTTCTCTTTCAGATAACCAGGGTTGCATATGTAACCTATCATTATTTGCAGTTAGCAAGTGATTGGGCTCTAAATTAATGAGATTTATAATTATGTTATTTAAAATATTTAAAACCATGAAAAATGTATATATCTCTGTCCAATACAGAAAGAAAGGAATAATCCATGTTAAGTATTTTTAATGTTTTGAATTGTAGCTGCAAGTGTAAAAGCATTCAGTCAGACTCAGCTTTGATTGTTTAATATTCTGTATTTGTCATCCAGTCACTGTGGTATTAATATGTTAAATACATCTCTACCAGTATGATGGGCAGATTGACACCTGGTCAAATGAAAAACATAAAATTGGAATGTTATTTTTTTCCTTTAAATTAAGAAAGGATCTTAATTATTACCCTATTTCTTAGCAGACACCCTTATCCAGGGTGACTTAAGATTGTTACAACATATCACATTATTATACAGTGTGTGTCTGTGTCACCTAGTACACCATGACGCTTGTAGTTTATTTCATATGTGGGATAGTTGAACAAAAAGGGACCTTTTGAGTAAGTTAACTGGTCGAACTAGTTTATACAGGCAAACCACCACACATCATCTGATTCTGTCTTTGCAAAATTACAAAACCCAGTCATATAGAAAGATCACATTCATTTCATATTAGAACTAGTTTTACTCTCATACACTGGTTGGATTTTGAAGGTTTTACATAACTGGTCTAATATACAGATGTGTTAGTCCTGAAGAGCACAGACCCTAATGACAATCACCTACCAACCCCTATTACTGCAGACCCCTGCAGCTCAGCTCATGGGGGTTATTAGTACCTTTTATTTGTGCCCCACTTACCCTTCCAGCCTCTGTTTCTTTCTGTGTTTAATTTTCCCTTAGTTTAGTTTTAATTTGTTTTATTTGGCAGCCCTGACAGTGTTCTTGGCAGTGTGTGGAATAGCAGACTTGAGTCCAAAGTATCTCTGAGCTGCTGCCTTGATCTTCTCATTCCTTAAGCTGTAGATGATGGGGTTGACAAGGGGGGTGAGGAAGTAGTTAAGCCCACCTACGAAAATGCGCCCACCGGGAGAAATGCTGTCCACTCTCAGCGCTATATACACCACAGCCAAGGAGACATAGTACAGCACCACCACCACTATGTGGGAGAAGCACATGTAGAAGGCCTTCTTCCAGCTCTCCACAGTTTTCATTTTCCCCACTGATATTATGATCCTGCTGTAGGACCACAGCACAAACACAAAGGGGCCCCAAACACCCCCCATGGCGAACAACAGGGTGATATTTAACTGGGCCGTCACATCAGCACAGGCTAGAGAGATTACAGTGGGGTATTCACAGACAACGTGCAGGACATGGTTAGAGGCACAGAATGGCACTGAAATGGCCTGAGCCACAGACACCAGGGGGGCAAGGAAGCCCAGTGCCCAGACTGTGGCCGTCATTGTGAGGCACACCCTGGTGCTGATGATGGTGTTGTAATGAAGTGGCTTCACCACGGCCACATACCGGTCATAAGCCATGACCCCAACTAGGAAACCTTCAGTGGCACTGATAGAAATGAAAAAGTGCATCTGCAGGAAGCAGCCTGCGAAGGAGATCCTGTTGTAGCCCAGCAGCACCGCCAGCAGCTTGGGTATGATGGTAATGGTCAGCAGCATATCCAGGACAGCCAGGTTCCACAGGAAGAAGTACATGGGTGTGTGAAGCCGGGGGTCCAGGGACACCAGCACCACGATCAGCAGGTTCCCCAGGATGGTGGCCATGAAGAGGAGGAGGAAGATGAAGAAGAGTGTGGTATAGTGCTCCTGCAGGCCTGGCACTCCCACAATTATGAAATAGGAGGCTGAGGGCAGGGAGGTGTTGGGGTCACTCATGGCTCAGCGCCACACAGGGTCTGTGAAGAGAAGAGGTGCAGCTGGGAGGGCAGGGGGAGACTGGCTCAGTCATGCATTTATTTAGGTTGAAGAAGTAAACACCCAACAGGAAAAGAACTAGACATTTTATTGCTTTGATTTAATTATATCTTTTCAAATGTATAATATAATGCAAACTGTATAACAAGTTGTTATTGAATATATTTAATATAATGTTGAAAAGCACATATATCAAATATGTGTTACATGTGAATTCAATATAATTTAAAGTTCCCATATCCCAATATAATGTATATACAGTGCCCTCCAGAATCATTCATAGGTCTGAATAAATATGAACACAACATATCAAATACATCCAGGAATGATTTACAGATTGGATTTTGTCTAAGAATATTAATCTTTAATCTGATAAGCAATCCACAGAGAAAAGTCATTCATCAGTAAGTAATCTATTTCCATAAAACATGAGAGTCAGATTTATTCATAAATATTAATTTCAATAAAATCCAAGAAAAACACATCTACATCAGTATTATGCTCCTTGAAATATATTTTTTACAATGTGTCTTGAAAATAGAAAAACATATTTAAAGAATGCATTCTAATTGATTATGAATACATTATAAGATTTTTTTAAGGTAAGGTATCATTGGAGTATCATTGGAATATCATCACTTATCCATTTGAGAAGAAATGGGATGAAACTAAATCTGAGTAATTCTGTATTTAAAACATATTTTAAAAGAAGTTCAAACCTTCAGATGTCAGTTCGTGTCTGTGGTCTGTTGCTCTCAGTGTGGAGTGACGTTCAGTACCAGGTACCTGAGGTGTGTGTCAGTCTTCAGCTCCAGTCACAGCTCTTCTGGTCCAGACTCTTCACCCGTCACTTTTTATGGGCGGCCTCTCGCGCTGACCCCAGGGCCTGCATTCTACAGTGCTGCAGTCTTTATTAACCCTCAGAGAGACACAGAGATGGGGAGCGCCAATGAGATCAGACTCACAGGGCTCACAGCAAAAAGAATACACTTTAATCAGTTCCTGAAGCATCATGGTGGGAAAAAGGCTCTGTTTGCATAATATTTCCAACTCCATGTTTTATGGTGGGGATGGTGTTCTTGGGGTCATTCCTCCTCCTCCAAACACGGCGAGTTGAGTTGATGCCAAAGAGCTTGATTTTGGTCTCATCTGACCACAACACTTTCATCCAGTTCTCCTCTGAATCATTCAGATGTTGGCAAACTTCAGACAGGCCTGTACATGTGCTTTCTTGAGCAGGGGGGCCTTGCGGTCGCTGCAGGATTTCAGTCCTTCACGGCAAATTGTGTTTCTAATTGTTTTCTTGGTGACTATGGTCCCAGCTGCCTTGAGATCATTAACAAGATCCTCCCGTGTAGTTCTGGGCTGATTCCTCACCGTTCTCATGATCATTGAAACTCCACGAGGTGAGATCTTGCATGGAGCCCCAGACCGAGGGAGACTGACAGTTATTTTGTGTTTCTTCCATTTGCGAATAATCGCACAAACTGTTGTCACCTTCTCACCAAGCTGCTTGGCAATGGTCTTGTAGCCCATTCCAGCCTTGTGTAGGTCTACAATCTTGTCCCTGACATCCTTGGACAGCTCTTTGGTCTTGGCCATGGTGGAGAGTTTGGAATCTGATTGATTGATTGCTTCTGTGGACAGGTGTCTTTTATACAGGTAACGAGCTGAGATTAGGAGCGCTCCCTTTAAGAGAGTGCTCCTAATCTCAGCTCGTTACCTGTATAAAAGACACCTGGGAGCCAGAAATCTTGCTGATTGATAGGGGATCAAATACTTATTTCACTCATTAACATGCAAATCAATTTATAACTTTTTTGAAATGCATTTTTCTGTATTTTTTTGCTGTTGTTCTGTCTCTCACTGTTGAAATACACCTACCATTAAAATTATAGACTGATCATTTCTTTGTCAGTGGGCAAACGTACAAAATCAGCAGGGGATCAAATACTTTTTTCCCTCACTGTATATAGCCTGCATACCTGACTAACTCGGTACAGTCCAAACAGGACACATTTCTGCACTTTCCCTGCATGAGCTCGTACCTCACACTGCATTTTGACAGCCCTGTCCAGGTGAACACTTTTACTCCACGAATATATAACATCACAATAATTGCTCCTCCGCTGATAATGTTCGTGAATCATTATTTTGTGTGCGATGTGCTGCGCTATTGCACTCTGTACTATGTGCAGTAGCAATCGCGTATTGATCAGTGGAGTAAAAGCACTCGGTGCCATCTGGACCTGACGTTTCACTCACAGTGTTTTCACAGGACTGGCACAAACCCTTGAAAGATCTGTCATTGCCAGTATCACTGATGCCCCTGAATCAGTCATGTTCACATACACAGCATGTCCAAAATGAGCTCTCTTCGGTATCCACTCAATCTGACTACAGCTGTAAGAAACACCTGTAATGCTATACAATGCGTGTGTTTTTCAAGCACATGAAAGACCGTAGACAGGTAGAGATCGCCACTGGAGCGCCAGACTAACTCTATTGTAAAGGATAGGCAGGATTATGCGTTATATTTCAGTTATTATGTATTTAAATGACCGGTCAAAATAACCAGATTTTGGCTATTCTAGGTAAATGTGTTTATAACATATTTATTTTCGCATTTATGCAGCTAAAACGCCGTAGGCATGTTTAATACATATATTTAGGAAAAGTCACGAACGGGTATGCGCAGTGTATTTAGGAACACAGAGAAATTCAAATTTTAATAACCAAATCGTTCAAATTGACCAGCTCAGCGCTTCTAGTGTTAAGGACTATGGACTTCAAAGACTCATACTTTCATGTTCCCATTTGTGCCAGTCAATGGAGGTTTCTGAGCTTTGTGTTTCTGGATAAAGCATTAAAGTTCTGGGTCTTCATGTTTGGTCTGTCCCTTTGCATAGACACTCACTTCCATCATGGCAACTTTATATTGTGCTGGAGGCACTTTTCTAGGTCCCCTTTGAGACACTTCAATATGTGGACTATTTTATTTTTTGTTTTTGAAGATAGCCTTTTTGGTGACATATAGGCTCTAATTCATGAGGGTCCTGAATTAACATGGACAACTAGCTGTGGTGTGGACATTCTTGGGAGCAGGTGGCAGCACATGTGAGGATGGTCATCATTGACCTCCAGGGTTTGGGCCTCTGGGACAACCTGGAGAAGAAGCCGGTTAGAGCCGAGTCAAGTCTTTGTAATTCATGTACAGAATTCATGTAAAACTAATACCATTTGATTAAATTTCTAAAATAAGTCATATTTAGGTTATGCTGAGTTACAGGAAAGAAATAGATAATAACTGATATGTCTCAGTTCTCCTCGCAGAGAGACCAGTTGTGCTCAGTCTGGTCAGCAGCCTAGTGTGTCTCTCTCTCTCTTTTCTTGCTTTCTCCTGTCCTTCATCTCCTTGTCCTACCCCTTCTCATTTGTTCAGTTTGCAAGTTTATAGTGTTCCTCTCAACCAATCATAGTGGAACACCTCTTTACCATGATCTCCATGCGTGATGAGACCATGCTTTACCATGGCCCCCTCTCCTGGGCCCATGTGGAGGTCAACACAAGAATGCACTAGAGAAGGTTAAACTGCTGGCTTTTAGGACACACAGCCTCCCATGGAGAGAATCCTCTGTGGTAGAGAAATATGCTGCACCTTAGAATATCTTACAGACTCAACATACATATTCAAACTGCTGATTACATCAAATTAATGTAAATCTGAAATTGAAATAAAACTTTGACCCACTTGCAAATTGCAAATCATGGCAACTTTTATTTGATGTATTTGTTTATTGATTGCAGTTAGCAGGTGATTGGGCTCTAAATTAATCTGATTTTTAATTATTTAAATATTTAAAACCATAAAAATAAATAGAAATCTTGTGTTCAGCAGAGAATGTGGAGTATAATCCATCTTGAGTATTTTTTTATGTTTTGAATTTTAGCTGCAGTTGTAAACATATTCACTAAGACTCAGCTTTGCTTGACTGATATTCTGTATTTGACATCCAGTCACTGTGGTAAAAATATTTGAAATACATCTCTACCAATATCAAGGGCAGATTTACACCTGGTCAAGTGAACATTAAAATCTGAATGTTATTTATTTGCCTTTACATAAGTATAAATCTGTATACAGTGAGTGTGTGTATGTAGGTGTGTGTGTTTGTGTGTTTCACTTTGAGAGTGAATGTGTTTGTGTCTTTGAGTGTGTCTGACGGGGGGTGGGGGGGTCTGGGCCCAGTGGAGCCCCCCCATTATGACGTTAGTAAATCAGCATCCACTGGACTACACCATTCCCATTATGTTTAAAGGGAGGAGGGAAGCCTCACAGTCACCCCTCCCCACTGCAGGTTCATTAAGTATCCCAGAGTGCCCACTGTGGACAACAATCAGGGTAATCAAGCTGTTTATTATTAAATAAAACAATAGACATTAAAAACAGCCAAACATGCACACAAACATATTTAGAAACAATCATATTGTTGAGAACCGAAGTTTCTAAAGAATATAATTGAAGTAACATTGAATATCATCACTTATCCTATTGAGTAATTCTGTTGTAGAATCTGGATTTAAAATATACACAGCTGCATCTGACCCTGAGTATATACAGGCAAACCAGCACACATCATCTGGTTCTGTCTTTACAAAATATGTGTTTCAGTTCCCCTCCTGTTTTGCTGAGAGATTTGCAGAGGAAGTGGCTTGGTCCCTGTTCCGGAATGCACAGACACTCCAGAGAATGAGTTTTATTCGGCAACCCTGACAGTGTTATTTGCACCCTGTGGAAAGGCAAACTGGAATCCAATGTACCTCTGAGCTGCTGTCTTGATCTTCTTATTCCTTAAGCTGTAGATGATGGGATTGACCAGGGGGGTGAGGAAGCAGTTCAGCCCACCGATGAAAACACGTCCATGGGGGGAAATGCTGTCCACTCTCAGCCCTATATACTCCACAATCGAGGAGCCGTAGTACAGCACCACCACCACTATGTGGGAGGAGCACATGTAGAAGGCCTTCTTCCGGCTCTCCACAGTTTTCATTTTCACCACCGACATTATGATCCTGCAGTAGGTGAACAGCACAAACACAAAGGCCCCCCAGTCAACCACCATGGCGAACATCAGTGCAAAGTTTGCCTGGGCCGTCACATCAGTACACGCTAAAGACATTATAGTGGGGTAGTCACAGACAACGTGCAGGACAAGGTTGGAGTTACAGAATAGCAGTGAACTTGCCAGGGCCACAGACACCAGGGGCACGAGGAAGCCCAGTGCCCAGACTGTGACAGTCATGGTGAGGCATACCCTGGTGTTGATGATGGTGTTGTAGTGCAGTGGCTTCACCACGGCCACATACCGGTCGTAAGCCATGGCCGCTACAAGGAAGATTTCAGTGGTGCCGACAGAAATTAAAAAGTACATCTGCAGAAAGCAACCAGCAAAAGAGATCCTGTTGTGGCCCAGCAGCACCGCCAGCAGCTTTGGTACGATGGTAATTGTAATCAACACATCCAGGAGAGCCAGGTTCCACAGGAAGAAGTACATGGGTGTGTGGAGCCGGGGGTCCAGGGACACCATCACCATGATCAACAGGTTCCCTAGGATGGTGGCCAGGAAGAGGAGGAGGAAGATGAAGAAGAGTGCGGTGTAGTGCTCCTGTAGGCCTGGAACTCCCAGGATTATGAAGTGTGAGGCAGAGGGCAGGGAGGTGTTTGGGTCGCTCATGTCACCCTGGACAAGGGCGTCTGCTAAGAAATAAATAATAATAAAAATAATAATAATGGCTCAGCACCACACAGGGTCTGTGAAGAGAAGAGGGGCAGCTGGGAGGGCAGGGGGACACTGGCTCAGTTATGCATTTCTTGAAGTAAAAAGCACATAAATTAGCTATCTTCCTATATTTCTTCTACATGTGAAATTTGTATTTGAGGTGAATTCAGTATAATTGAAGGTTCTCAAGTCCCAATATACTGTGTAAATAGTTCAATACAGATTAATTCATTTGCGAATTGCATTATATGTCCTGCCAAAAAAAATAAAATAAAAAATTATATTGTTGAGAATCAAAGATTCTAAAGAATATAATTGGAGTAACACTGAATATCACTTGGTGGTAGAATCTGGATTTAAAAAACATTTTAAAAGTAGATCAAACCTTCAGATGTCAGTTCATGGCTGTGGTCTGTATCTCTCAGTGTGGAGTAACGTTCAGTGTCAGGTACCAGGTGCCAGGTACTTCTTCACTCGCTCCAGTCACAGCTCTTCTGGACCAGGCTCTTCACCTGTCGTTCTTAATGGGCGTCCTCTCGCGCTGACCCCAGAGACTGTCATCTGCAGTGCTGCAGTCTTTATTAACCCTCAGAGAGACACAGAGAAAGGGAGCACCAAAGGGAACAGACTCACATAATGTACTGTGAGAATAAACCACTTTAATAAGTTCCTGAAGCATCTTGGTGGGAATTCAGACTCAGACTTTCAAACGTAGTAGGATTAATTTAACAAGCACAACAAAACCAATTAAACAAAACACAATATAAAAATCATGAGCTTAAATATACAAACTGAGAATGACTCTCCTCAGAGATCTCCTCACCAAACTAGTCAGAGTGGGTTTCTGATCTCACAGACTGTCGCTCTGTGGCCTGTGCTGTAACAGCACTCCCCATCTGTGCTCGGACTCCAGACCAGTTGCAGCACAGCCATCCTGCTGATGTACAGGAGGATGATGAAGGGAGAGGAAGGTGTGAAGGGAGGGTCTGATCCCCATGGCTCACTTCTAACAGCAGTGCAGGTTTAGGTCCAGCTGAGTTCTATGATAGCCAAAGGAAATTATTAATTTCTCAATCGGATCTATTTGAACACTTTCCACCCAGCTTGGTGTGTTGATGAGATCCGTGGACCACAGCACAGAGTCTCTCTATCTCTATCTCAGGCTATCGGGTGGTAACTCTGGAGCTGCTTTGGTCAAAGTCAAAGGGGGATATCAGAAAACAATTATGTTATGCGAGTTCGATGGCCCCATCACCCTATTTTTCCGAAAGAACCATCGGTTTGTAGTCATAAAAAGTGTATTTCACTACCCAGAACTGTCGTTATTACTTTTCATGATTAATTTATTCCAGGGACTCCCACATCGCTACAGCGGAGTGCGAACTGTGCAAGCGCGTTTTCCAAAGGGAAATCCTAGCCCTTAGTTTTGATCTGGCTGTTGGCAAAAGTGAGAAGACTTTTTTGAAGCTATGGCATCAAGAGCAAGCTGATGTTCAGTCACAAAATGTAGTTACTCCACAGAACATGTTTCTATTTATTGAATAACCTGATAAACTATGGAATTTCCTGCATTTCCTTTGCAGGAGAACAGGTCAAGTCTCCAACCCGGCAGCCGACAGAAGCCAATTGGTGCGTCCCGAATAAATTAGAAATCAGTCCGAATACTCAACTTATATGCCCCCTTCCGCATCAGTCCAATTCCGCGCTGGGTTCTGTCCTCCTGCTTGCTCTGTTCCTCATCTGCCCTTCCCATTGCAGGCTGGCTACCTTTAAGCCAAGTTCATAGTCTGGAGCAGCTGACTCTCCTCCTCCGAAGAGAAGGGAGGAGGATTGAAAGCCATCAACTCTTATATGCCTGTTCATATGTTCAACAAGGAGAGCACTTTCAGAAGGAAAGCAGGGTTAGGTCTAAGTATAACCCTGGATCCATCTCCCAAGAAATGTACACAAGAGGGGTGTACGGAAAGGACATGCAGCTCGTTATTGTGTCTGGCAGGTGTAATCGTAAATAGAAATGCAGTCTTAAGCTACACTACCTTGAGGTCAGCTGATTGCCATGACTCGAAGAGGTCCTTGGAAAGTGCATCCAGCACTACATCATGGCGCCACACCGGTAAGCAAGGGGCATGAGGAGGCCTTAGCCTACGCACACCCTTCAGGAACTGTGAGGCCAGGAAATGCGACCCAGGTGGTTCGCCATAAATTCTGGTGTGGCACACAGAAATTATATACACCGATCAGCCATAACACTATGGCTTCACATAATGTGCTCTTCCGACAGCAATTGTAATATTAGTCCTCTATCCCTGCTAGATAGCACTTCAGCTTATTATGCTCCTCGCGTTCTTGATTGTTTTCCTCCTTGCTCCCTTTCCCATAGCCCTAGTCTGTAACCCTACATCTTGACAGCACACAGCTTTCACTGCTATGTTTTAGCTAAGTTGAATTTGTAATGATTGATGCCTTGTACTTCTCTGTATTTTTGCACTTATGTTGTAAGTCGCCCTGGATAAGGGCGTCTGCCAAGAAATAAAAATAATAATAATAATAATAATAATAATAATAATAATAATAATAATAATAATAATAATAATAAGGGGGACCTACACCTACACAATATTAGGCAGGTGGTCATAATGTTATGGCTGATTGGTGTAGGTATATATAGGAACTGCTAAATGACCCCAATATGACAATTGATTTGGTCATGTGCCATGTCCTAGAACCAAATCTTGAATATCCACCAGTGGTAGGAGTGCTGCAACTTCATGGAGATCTTGCTGACTGAAAAGGGGCAACTTCCCCATCCGACAGACCCCAAGCCATCAAGTAATCTGGCTCAGGGGCCGAGTCTAGAGTTGGAGCATGCTGGGATTGGGATGCCAGAGCATGCTTCGCACCTGAGACAGCAGGTCCCGCCATCTGCCTACAAGGCTGAGCCAGCTGTTCATTACAGCCACACTGCTGTCTGTGTCACAGGCACCTCACCAGCCCTGTCTGAAGGTCAAAGCCTGTGGATGGGCAAGCTACTGTATAGAGGAAGTATCTGTTTTAAAATGCCTGTAAATGTACAAACCAAACTGTTCATATTGATAGAGCTTAATTTAAAGAGAGAAACATAAAGAATTGGGTTACAGACTTCAGAATGATATAATACTTAATAGAAGGTCTATCATCTGTAAATCATACCTGGTTGTTTCATACTGACATGCTTTATAGCCCCAAGAACAAGCAGGAACTAAAGACAGCTGCAGTACAGGCCTGGCAGAGCATCACCAGGGAAGAAACCCAGCATCTAGTGATGTCTATGGGTTCCAGACTTCAGGCAGTCATCGACTGCAAAGGATTTGCAACCAAGTATTGAAACTCACAATTTAATTCATACAAGGCATCCAGAAAATATTCACAGTGCTTCACTTTTTCCACATTTTGTTATGTTACAGCCTTATTCCAAAATTGATTAAATTAATTATTTTCCTCAAAATTCTACAAACAATACCCCATAATGACAATGTGAAAGAAGTTTGTTTGAAATCTTTGCAAATTTATTAAAAATTAAAAACAAAAAAAGCAAAAAGCTTTTTCTTCAAATTCACGGACAGACCCATTTTTATGGAATCCTTAATTTATCACTAGCAGCCTATTGCATGACAATTTGTAAATATGCAGAATGTAGATCTATTACAATTGGTATTTATCCACCAATTAATTACTCAGACATTTTTAACAAAATGCACTGCATATTTCCATGTGTATTAACTCCTCCCAGATTCCTGAAATGGCACGATCTCACATAAGTGATTGTATAGCACATCTTATACACTGTACAACCAAAACATTTCACTAGGTTTAAAAGAAAAGACAAAAGTGGGCCAACCAGTGTAAGCTATTTAAACACAATTTCTTGAATTTGGATGGTAGCAAGTGGAAGCATTTTAATGAGCGTTACATTCACCCCCACTGACTTTCACTTGCCACCATCCAAGCTCATTAAGAGGGCTGAAGATTAAGAGAAGAATATTCAAACAAAATACTTCTCTATGAAACATGAACAAGTCATTACATGCACTGTTGTAGTAACTGTTGAAGGACATGGCAAAAAGAAGATGTCTAATCACAAAATATTTCAGTCTAGAGACTATCTTGTAAAGGATTAGGAAGAAAAGAGGGTAGCAAATTCTCTTAACTTACATAGACAAACATGCCGTTTACATGTTATATACACTTTGTGAAACAGAAGTCCCTCAGCAAAAAAAACAACCAAACCGGGAAACACAACAGTTGTCTCCTCCCAATAAAAAAATTATCACCTTTAGTGAACATATGAAAAATTAGTGCATATACTGACTACAAAACCATATTATTTGAAAACTGATGTAAATGATTTGAACCATTTAGAAGGTTCTGCACCTTTGTTTGTAAAAACTTTCTGAAGTTGCATTGTCTGTATCAACCTATTTACCGGTCGCACAATTCATCCAGTTCGCGTTCGGACTACAGTCACAGAATCAGTAGGAATACCAGGAACCCAAGTCTCAACCGACAACTTCTCAACAACACATGAGTTGGTATTTTGGCCAACATCAGATACACTGGATTTGCAACACAATATCACCCAAACAATTAACTTGTTCATTTTCTAGATGAGTAGAAGTGCTACTACTAGAGTGCATGTGATCAGTATTTACAGAGTGATCCTGTACATCCGGTAAATCCTGCATGTTCTCCAATGAAGGTAACTCCTGGGAATAGTCAAGGTCATGTACAACAGTGTCCTGAACACCTAATTTAGAGCCACTAACTACATTTTCAAGTCCAGCAACCCACGCAGATGTTCAATCTACAGTACCATCAGGCAGAACATCTGGGAACAAAGAAGGCTCAGGTCTCTCGTGTTGGACATCATAATCTTCACCACTTCCATCACTTGACATCTCCCGCATGCCAACAGCATTATCCGTCTCATCCAAAGGGATAGGCAGGAAATTCACTGGCATGATGAGATTTCGATGGACCGTCTTTTCCTGTCCTGTAGCGCAATTTCTTATCAGGTAAGTGTGAAGAGAGGGATTCATCTTAGTGACAACGTACATCTGGCCCTCCCAATGGTCTGCTATTTTCCGCTTTCCACGTTCACCTTTATTCACCAGCAACACCCGGTCTCCAACTTCTACAGGGGCACCCTTCAACTTACGGTTATAGAGAGCCACATGTCTCTTCTGCTGCTTGCCTGCAGACTCTTGTGCCTTCATCATGGCCTCTCTCAAATCCCTCACCAAGGAAGTGACATCATAGCTGACAATATCTTGGTCCTTCAACACAGCCCCAAACATCACGTCAATAGGAAGTCTTGGAATTCTTCCAAACATCAACTGGAATGGAGCATAACCAGTGGTTTCGTGGACTGTGCAGTTATATGCAAATGTGAGAGATTTAAGCATTTGAGGCCATCTATGTTTGTCTCTAGCAGGTAAGGAACGAATCGTATTCCCCAGTGTGCGATTGAACCTTTCCGCCCCACCATTCCCCATGGGGTGGTAAGGTGTAGTGTGTAACTTTTCAACCCCTGCAATCTGCAAAAGCTCAGCAATTAGCTTACTCTCAAAATAGGCACCCTGATCAGAATGTATGCACTGGGGAAAACCGTACAAGCAAAAAAAATTATGCCAAAGTTGCTGAGCAACCGTTTTAGCTAACTGGTTAGGACAGGGAAATGCATGAGCTAATTTTGTGAAATGATCAGTGACAACCAAAACATCAACAGATTTGTTAGAGGAATCTTCAGCAGTCCAAAAATCAATACACACCAGCTCAAGGGGTTCAGATGAGGTGATACTCTCTAATGGGGCTCTAGCTTCTGGTTCTGGAGATTTGCTGAGGACGCACCTTCTACAAAGACGCACATACTCTTTCACATTCTTTTCTTGACCGTACCAGTAGAATCTCTGCCTCAAGAGATACGATGTCCTCTGTTGGCCCTGATGTCCAGCCTCATCATGGACTCCCTTCAACACCGACTCCCTCAAAGATGCTGGTACCACATACTGAAAAGTCTTTTTCTTAGACATTGTGTCCCTAGAAACACGTTACAACATTCCCATCTTTAGAACCAACCTATCCCACTGACGCAATAGATGCAAGACTTCTACAGGCTCATGAGAACGTTCTCTTCGAGATGGCCGATGCTGTCTCTCTACAAAATAAATCACTCTGTCCACAACAGCATCCTGACGCTGCCTGTCTAACAACTCCTGATGAGAAAATACAGAAAGGTTGTACTGATCAGAAGGCAACAAACGCTGTGTGAGTTGAGGCAATATTAATGCTCGTGAAGCTGCAGCACAATCCCAATTTTTAGATGAATCCAGGACAACAGTAACTTCCTGCTTTGAAAAAGAGCCATAAGATGGTTCAAGGAAAATATTGCAATTCATATCACCCTTACTGCTTTCGTGAACTGTAGCGGGGAGTGAACCACACGTTAATGCAACATCGATTGGATGATTGGACCATGTCTTGCACATTGTCTACATTCATCACTCTAGCCTCCTCCAGTGTCATATGGTAGTCGTGTAATGCGGTGTAGAATGCTAGGTACCACAAATGGCTCCCTACTAAGAGCATCCGCAACTACATTTTTCGAACCAGGGATGTATTTAATGCTAAAATCATAAGGTGCTAGCTTAGGAACCCATCACTGCTCACAGGCGTCCAGTTTCAGTTTCGTCAGTATATACGTCAAGGGGTTGTTGTCTGTCCATACTGTGAATGAGTGACCCCTCAACTGATGGCTAAACTTATCACATACCGCCTATTTGAGTGCCATAGTTCAAAGATTTGCTGGCAAAAGCAATAGGGCAAGCAACATCCCCACCTGCCGGTATCTGTGAAAGTACAGCTCCAAGTCCATTACTGGAGGCATCGACAGAAAGCAGGAAAGGCCTACTGAAGTCAGGATGAGCCAAAGTAACAGTTTCTAACAAAGCCTGCTTCAAGTCCGAAAAGGCTTGTCTGCACTCTGGTGTCCAATCTGATGGGACAAGTTTCCTAGGAACTGCCCTTCGTTTCCTCCCATTACCATATCTAGGTTTCTTCACACCAGTCGTAAGGCCAAATAAAGGTCTGGCAATCTTTGAACATCCTTCAATGAAATGTTGGTACTACACCACCATGCCAAGGAAAGATCTTACTTTCTTTTGAGATGGCACTTGGTTGTCTTCCTCCATAAGGTCATCCTCTGTAATGTCTACAATGGCCTTGACTTTATCAGGATCTGTGACCACGCCAATCACACTAACAATGTGCCCTAAGAATTGCACTGACTTCCGCATCAAATAGCATTTATTTGGAGCAGTGTGTGTTTTAAGACGATGAAAAACCATTTCTAAGCCCTGCAACCCAAGCTCTTCATTCGGAGCAAACACTAGCACATCATCCAAATAGCACAGAAGGCTCAAAAAATTCTGATCACCAAAAATGCTCATCATCATTCTCATGAATGTTGCAGGACTATTGCAAAAACCTTGAGGCAGTCTGTTATACTCATACAACCCTAGTGGTGAAGTAAATGCAGTGTACTTTTTATCATCCTCATGCACAGCAACATTATAATATCCAGAAGTCCATGGTACTAAAAAATGCATTGCCACCTAAAGCTGCCAGAGCATCAGACTGGTGAGGTAGGGGGTGTGCATCTTTAACTGTATGTGCATTAAGCCAATGGAAGTCTGTGCACAACCGGAGATCGTCATTCTTTTTCCAAACCAAAACAAGAGGGGAAGCAAATTCACTACTTGATTTTCTAATGATTTCCAACTCTTCCATTTCATCCAAAGCTTCCCTCAGCTTCTCATAGTGTGCTGGAGAGAGTCTCCGGTAAGGCAACCTGAAAGGTTTCTCATCAGTCAACCGAAAGTGATGTACAAAATCAATAGCCTTCCCACAATCCAGTCTGTGTCTGGAAAAGACTACTTCATACTTAGCTATTAATTCAATCAATTTGTCTCTCCAGTAAGAAGACAGCTGACAGGAATCAACATCCAGATCCCCCAACCCAAGGTCTTGTAGAATCTTACTGCGTTCTCTGTAATGTTCAAAATCACTTTCAGCTGTTAGACTCTTTGCTGTACTACTGTGAGTCAAGCTATGTGAGTCAACTGCTACTTTATGCATTTGTTGCTGGTAAACATTATCAGAGTCGTCTATGGTAGGTAAGCTGTCCAAGTCAAAATCCTCCAAAGCAATGCACGGAAACACATCAGCTATCTTAGCATTGCGTCTCAATGTCACTGGTTTGTCAGAGGGGTTAATTATCTTAACAGGAATCCATCCATCCCCCCACAGTGGAGTAACGGTTCTGCCCACTATTATTTATCTCGGACGTGAATGTGCAACAGTGGGCTCCACAACTACAGCACTACCAGCAGAACAAAATGTCGTTCCCGTTAATCTACCCCAAACTTAATGGTCATGCATTGGTTGCAGTGTAACAGCACCCTTAAGTTTCACAATACCAACTTTCTCAGGTAACTCACCCCCTCTCCATCTCTCCAAGTTTGCAAGCAATTGAATCAGCTTGTCACCACTCTCTCCATCAGCAGGGCCAGGCTCTGACAATTTATCCCAAAATTCCCCTGAAACCTTCAACTTTTGAATCACATGTTTGATGACATTACTCCCTATTATCAAATCATCACTTTGACCATCAACAACAAGAGTTGGAACTAATACAGAACAGCCATAGACTTTCATCTGCAACTCACATACTCCCAATGGACTTGTTTTTGCACCACCACAACCAATTAATATGACACCCATAGGCAACAGAGAATCTCTATTTAGAATAACTGATTGTTCAAGATGGGGAACAACAAGGCTACTCAAAGTACATGCCATAGATCCACTATCAATCAATGCTTTCAGCTCAACAGAATTATGAATCAGTACATCAGTATAAAAAAGGGAGTAATTTGGTGAAATCCTTTGTGTATTTTGCATGATAACCTTCACATTTTTCTCCTGTGCAGCACAATGGGAGTAGACAAACTGCAAATCTACATCACTGACAAATGGGGACTGACTAAATGGCCCTACACTCGTCCCCTGGTTGTGTGGGCTCCCCCATTTCCATGCGGCACCGCTGCACTACTATCCGGTGGCGAAACTTGCACAGTTGCAGTTGTGTTCGAAGGACAGTTAATTTTAATGTGCCCTGCAGAATGACAATGGAAGCAAAGCCGGTTTAAACGACAGTGAACCAGGGTGGTATGACCTGCATCTCCGCAGATCATGCAAGGTGCAATATGCTTAACAAAGCTCTTCCTATGGAACTGTTGCTGAGTCTGACTAACAGGTACTCCTACATACTCTTGTGGTCTGTGTTCAAGAACACATTCCAGCATCCCTATTACTCGATCCAGAGAGTTCTCTGGTGAGCCCACGGTAGACGTGTGGGCTCTGGGCGTGTGACTATGATGTTGTAGGAGTGACAGAAACATGGCTTACAGAAAATGATGGGGACGAATACAAGTTGGAAGGATACACACAGTTTAGGAGAGACAGGCAAAATCGAAGAGGGGGTGGGGTAGCATTATATGTGAAAAATGACATTGAGGCAGAAGAACTTGTATCAGATCTCAGTAACGGAACAGAATCTTTGTGGGTGAAACTTTTGAACAAGAGATCTGGAGGATTAGCGGTAGGAGTGTGTTACAGGCCACCAAACTCAGATATTCAGAAAGATGTTGCATTGTACAGTGTAATCAGGACTGCATGTAGCAAGGATATGGCTGTTATAATGGGGGATTTCAATTTCCCACACTTAGACTGGGAAAGCCCAGTGGGGACTACAGAAGCAGAAATAGAAATGGTTGAGATGGTAAATGACTGCTTTCTAACTCAATTTGTCAGGGAACCAACCAGAGAGAGTGCATGTATTGACTTGATGTTTTCAAATGACCAAGATAGAGTCAGGGGGACAGTAGTTAGAGAACCAATGGCAAATTGTGATCACAATATGGTTAGCTTTGAGGCATTCTTTCAAAAAACAAGGTCCAAATCTAAAACAATGGTATACAATTTTAGAAAAGCAAACCTTGAAGGTATGAGACGACACTTAGAAGAGGTTGACTGGAGCACATTGGATACAGAGTCAGTTGAAAATGGATGGGTATATTTTAAGAATATACTACTTGAGGCTCAGGAGCAAATTGAGGACCAAAAAACACTGGCCAAAATGGTTTAATAGAGGTATGCAAAAAAATATCAAGAGAAAGAAAATGTTGTATAGCGCATACAAAAGGGATGGTGATGAAACAAAATACATAGAATATGTTGAGCTGCAAAGAGATCTTAAGAAAGGGATCAGGAAAGCAAAGAGAGAAATAGAAAGAAACATAGCTCTTGGAGCTAAAACCAATGCAAACAGCTTTTTTCAATATTACAACAGCAAGCGGTCAATAAAGGAGGAAGTGAAACAGATAAAGGGCAAAAATGGAGGTATCTTGGAAAACGAACAAGATGTGGCAAATATTCTAAATGAGTATTTCACAGAGGTTTTTACAAAAGAAAAAACAGATAACATGCCACAGGTTAACAACCAGTCCAGGCAAATCCTAAGAGAGATAAGGATAAATGAGGAGGAGGTACTAAAGGGACTAGCAGAATTAAAAACAAACAAATCACCTGGGCCAGATGGGATATTTCCAACAGTACTTAAAGAAATGAGGGAAATGATTTATAGGCCGCTAACTCAAATATTCCAAAAGACACTTAGAACAGGAAATTACAGACCAATCAGTCTCACCTGCATTACATTGCAAGAAGGAGGAATTGAAACAACATGTTTAAACACGTTTGCACAATAGTAAATGTTCAATTTAATTTGATTCTGTCAGATACAGGAAACTCAGGGACCAAATTTGTATTTAATATCAACTCCAAAGATGACTAATGAGAACACATTTACCTTTGAGTCTCTCTGGTCTCCTTCGTCAGTCTGGGGCCGCTGTCGGGGTCATAATCTGCACCCTGTTTGAACAATTAAACAGTGCATATAACAGCTTTTAAACCCCTCAGACAGCTCTACCGCACAGAGCTGAGGAGACATTAATAGCTCATGAAGAACAAACATCCAAACTCCTTCCTTGATCAACTTCCTCTCATCCATTTTTAAATGTGAGGAAGTCCAAAAGACAGTTTTGTAACTCAGCACATGGTTTCAAGAAAAAATGAAATAATCAAACATTTAGTTCTAAAATATTTTACTCTCTTAAATTTAAAAATCCATATAATTTACAATTTGTTATTGAATTCATGATGTCTTTCACAGATAACTGATTTTAAGACCAAATATTATATATAAGACTACTACTTGGAAAAAATGATTAGACAGAAATTTGAGGAGCATCTTAATGAAAACCATATTTTTGGAGATCATGTCTCACTAATTTATTGGAGTTTTTTGAACATGCAACTGCAGCTGTAGATCATGTGAAAGCATATGATATGATATACTTAGATTTTCAAAAACCTTTTGATAAGGTTCCACACCAAAGACTGATCCTCAAATTGGAAGCTGTAGGCATTCAGGGTAATGTAAGTAGATGGATTATTAACTGGTTGATGTATAGGAAACAGAGGGTGTCGATTAGAGGAGTTGCTTCTAACTGGAGTGAGGTTGTTAGTGGAGTTCCACAGGGATCAGTACTAGGGCCTGTGCTTTATAATCTATATTAATGATTTGGACTCTGGGATAGTTAGCAAACTTGTCAAATTTGCAGATGATACTAAAATAGGTAGCTCAGCAGATACAATCTTGGCAGCACAGGTTATTCAAAGGGATTTAGATATTATTCAGTTGTGGGCCGACACCTGGCAGATGAAATTCAATGTGGACAAGTGCAAGGTATTACATGCAGGTAACAAAAATTTCCACTATAATTACACTATGGGAGGAACCAAACTAGATGAAGTAATGCATGAGAAAGACCTAGGAGTCTATGTGGATTCCTCACTCTCCATCCAAACAATGTGGGGAAACAAAAAAAAAGGCAAACAGAATGTTAGGGTATATTGTCAAAAGTGTAGATTTGAGAACAAGGGCAGTAATGTTCAGACTGTACAATGCACTAGTTAGACCTCACCTGGGATACTGTGGACAGTTCTGGGCTCCACACTTCAAGAAAGATATCAATGCTCTAGAAGCAGTTCAGAGGAGCACGACCTTTCAACCCTTGGGCAGTGCTTCCTTTTACAGATAACTGGGGTTGCATTTGCAACCTATTGTTATCTTTCAAGTCGGAAGCACTGCCCAAGGGGGAGGGGTTACTGTATAACAAAACCATCACAAGGGAGGAGGCAGTGAGCTGATAAGGGAACACAACTCGAGACAGTAACCTCAGGGGTCTCGTAGGGCCACCCAGGAGTGAGGACCGTAGTCACACTCTTACCGGGAACTGTCTAGAATCAGCATATACAAAGCGGTGCTACAGAGGTTAACTCTTACGCCCTCCGCTCACAATAGCAAGGCCGGCTGCTCTATAGGCAGTTCAGAGGAGAGCAACCAGACTTATTCCAGGTCTGAAGGGAATGTCCTACTGAGAGACTGAGGGACTGAACCTTTTCACCTTGGAACAGAAGAGACTACATGGGGACTTGATTCAAGTCTTCAAAATCATGAAAGGCATCGACTACATCAAACCAGAGGAGCTTTTCCAGATCAGCAGGAACACACGCACCCGGGGACACAAATGGAAATTGGGCTTCAAGGCATTCAAGATGGAAAACAGGAGACACTTCTTCACACAGAGAGGCGTCACAATCTGAACAAACTCCCCAGCAATGTGGTAGAAGCTGAAAATTTGGGAACATTTAAAAATAGACTGGATAGGATCCTTGGATCACTTAGTTATTAATAGACTCCAAACGAGCATGATGGGTCGAATGGCCTCCTTCGCGTTTGAAAACTTTCTTATGATCTTAAAGTATGACCAAAATCTCTATTGCACATTCTTTCATAAGTTACACTAAACATAAAACAGTACCCTTCTATTGCACATCATTTATTTATAATTGAAACTAGACAAAAAACAGCACATCATTCTTCACAATTTAAACTGGATAAAAAGCAGCACCAATTTAATGTCCTCATCAATTCAATTGCCCTTTACAGTTGCCTCCCTTAAGGAACCAGATCCTACCACTTCCTCAAGCTGAAGACTTTGCCAGTCGGCTGGTATCCCTTCCAGTCTGCCTCCCATAGGGAACTGGGCCATTCCTGTCTGGCAGCTGCACACTTCCTGCAATCGTGGCACCATCTCTGTCTGAATCCTCCTCCCCATCTGCTGAGTCATGTTGCCGGCCCCGTGGGTCACCCAGGGCACTCCCTCAGTCTCATGGTCTCCTGTGCTCTCTCCAGTGCGTTTCCCCTTCTCTGTGCGTCTTCCCCCTTACTTTTATATTCACTGGTTCATTAATAGGGGGCGTGGAGCGACACCCTGGTCCGTACAGGTGAATTTCAACTAAGCAATTAACTTGAACAAAAAAAATAATGTGCAGTAATTGAAAACAATATGGTTAACCCCAACAATTTTTCAGAAACTTATTACAACCTGCCCCTGAGTTTATACAGGCAAACCAGCACATGTCATCTGGTTCTGTCTTTGCAAAATATGTATTTTAGTTTCACCCCTGTTTTGCTGAGGGATTTACAGAGAAATTGGCTTGGTCCCTGTTCTAGAATGGACAGAGAATCCAGAGAATTAGTTTAATTCGGCAGCCCTGACAGTGTTCTTGGCACCGTGTGGAAAGGCAGACTTGAGTCTAAAGTACTTCTGAGCTGCTGCCTTGATCTTCTCATTCCTTAAGCTGTAGATGATGGGGTTGACCAGGGGGGTGAGGAAGTGGTTCAGCCCACCAATGAAAACATGCCCATCAGGGGGAATGCTGTCCACTCTCAGCCCTATAAACTCCACAATCGAGGAGACATAGTACAGCACCACCAGCACTATGTGGGAGGAGCACATTAATAACGCCTTCTTCCAGCTCTCCACAGTTTTCATTTTCACCACTGACAATATGATCCTGCAGTAAGACCACAGCACAAACACAATGGCCCCCCAGTCAACCACCATTGCGAGTGACAGGGCGAAATTCACCTGGGCTGTCACATCAGCACAGGCTAGAGACATTATAGAGGGGTATTCACAGACAACATGCAGGACATGATTAGAGGCACAGAATGGCACTGAACTGGCCAGGGCCACAGACACCAGGGGGACGAGGAAGCCCAGTGCCCAGACTGTGGCCGTCATTGTGAGGCACACCCTGGTGCTGATGATGGTGTTGTAATGTAGTGGTTTCACCACGGCCACATACCGGTCGTAAGCCATGGCCGCCACAAGGAAAACTTCAGTGGTGCCGAAAGACATTAAAAAGTACATCTGCAGGAAACATCCAGTGAAGGAGATGGTCCTATTGTGGCCCCACAGCACAGCCAACAGCTTAGGTATGATGGTAGTGGTCAGCAGCACATCCAGGACAGCCAGGTTCCACAGGAAGAAGTACATGGGTGTGTGGAGCCGAGGGTCCAGTGACACCAGCACCACGATCAGCAGGTTCCCCAGGAAGGTGGCCAGGAAGAGGAGGAGGAAGATGAGGAAGAGTGCATTGTAATGCTCCTGCAGGCCTGGCATTCCCACGATGATGAAATAGGAGGGTGAGGGTAGGGAGGTGTTGGGGTCGCTCATGGCTCAGCACTACACAGGGTCTGTGAAGAGAAGAGGGGCACCTGGAAAGACACGGAGACACTGGCTCAGTTATGCATTTCTTTATATTGAAGAAGATGAAAAGAACCAGAAAACCAGAAAACAAATTCCAGAAAACATGAGGGTCAGATTTATTCATACCTAGACATGTTCTTTAAATAAAATCCAACAAAAACAAATATACAACAACATTCTTCTGGAACTATATAGAGGCCAATCTGGAGGATAATCGCTAAATGTTTGTGAATATATTCTGCTAACAAATATGTATGTATTTACATTTTGAGGTTTAAAATATATTTTAATATATACATATTTTAAATGTATGTTGAATATAAAGAAACATCATTTATGAATGTGATCAAATTGATTTACAAAACATATGTTTGAAACATACTTAGAAAACAGTATTGGTAAACATCTGTAAAGAATATCATTGGTGTATCGATGAATATCATCACTTATCTTCTGAAGAAGAAATTAAATAAAACAAAATCTGATTTAAAAAACATTTTAAAAAAGATCATACCTTCAGAAGTCAGTTTGTGACTGTGGTCTGTGTCTCTCAGTGTGGAGTGACGTTCAGTGCCAGGTACCTGGGCTGTGTGTCTGTTCACTTCAGTCTTCAGCTCCAGTCACAGCTCTTCTGGACAAGACTCTTCACCTGTCGTTTTTTATGGGCATCCTCTCGTGCTGACCCCAGAGGCTGCTGTGTGCAGTGCTGCAGTCTTTATTAACCCTCAGAGACACACAGAGAAGGGGAGCACCAAAGGGATCAGACTCACAGGGCTTACAGTGAGAAGAAAACACTTTTATAAGTTCCTGAATCATATTAGAAGGAATTCAGTCTAACTTTCAAAGCTAACAGGATAAAGCAAAACAAAACACATTTTAAAAATCATAAGCTTCAAAATACAAATTGAAATCGTTTTTCTGGAGAGTGCATGAATACTGAGAATACTTGTATTGTTCAATGGTGTGTGGATTTCCATGATGAATGTTTGCTGTATTCACAGCTTTAACAAATTAGAGATAAGTACCACAGGCCTTAAATAGCAAAGTAAAGCTATTGTCACATTTCCCAGCGGCCGCTGAAGCAGTGTGTGACAGGTGGGCATTGTGAGTGTGTTCTTCAGTCGGCTGTCAGAGGGATCCAAGTAGGCCTGACAGTAAGCCTCTCTCCCAGGGGCTCAGGCACAAGCAGAGCAGACAGACACACACCTGTGCACACCCTAGTTTGATCATAGCATCCTGCGTGACATTGATGAACAGCTTTTGACAATCTCTTGTGTTATAACATACGTTTGTGCCCCACCATTAACTGACAACTGCATATTGTTCTGAGTGTATCCTCAGATGAGAATGTATCTGTTCCTGTTATTATTATTATCATTATTTATTTCTTAGCAGACACCCTTATACAGGGTGACTTACAAAACATTAGTGCAATACAAAGTGCAAAAATACAGTTCAGTACAAGTCAAACATTTCAAATTCAGATTTACATAATACAAAGCATAATACATTTTACAAATTCCAATTTACACAATATATGAGGTCTTACATCCTGGACTGTAAAAGCAGATAAGTGCATGGTATGTCACAGTCAAGGCCCAGGGGAAGGGAGCATAGGGGAGATCAAAATAAACAATTCAAGTACTAGTAATGCAACTGTTATCTTACAGGAGAGTAAATTACTAAATTACAAGTACTGTCTCAAAAGATGCGTTTTTATGGCAAGCCAAATTGTCATTTACAGATATCTCAAAATGCAATTCAAGATATCTTAAATTGAATTGCAGATATCTCAAATTGAATTTGAGATTTCAAATTACATTCAAGATAGCTCAAATTAGATAGGAAGTCAATTTGAGATATCTTGAATTGAATTTAAGATATCTTGAAATTTAGGTTAATCAGAGATATCAACTTGCATTCGAGATCTCATTTAAAGCTCCAATGTCAGATAGCTTGAAATGGAGCAGTGAATGGGATCTCAAATTGAGTTGGAGATATCTCAAATTGATTTCCTGTCCTACTTCAGATCTCTAATTGAATTTAAGATCTCAAAGTAGACAGGAAGTCAATGAAATGGAGTTAGTTTGAGATCTGCAATTCTATTTAAGATATCTTGAATTGTATTTTGAGACATCTCTAAATGACAATTTGGCCTGCCATAGTGTTTTGAATAAGCACCGGAAGGAGGTAAAGGACTCTGCTGTCTTGACTTCAGTGTGTAGGTTGTTCCACCACTTAGGGGCCAGGGATGAGAAGGAGCGGGCTCTGGAGGAAGGAGAGTGGAGAGGAGGCAGAGTTAGTCTTTTGGCACCAGAAGACCGTAGTGGTCTGAAGGGGATGTATGGAGAGACGAGTGTCTGAAGGTAGCTTGGTGCAGTGTGGTCGAGACAGCAGTAGATGAGGGTCAATGTCTTGAATGGAATGCGTGCCGGTATCGGGAGCCAGTGGAGGGAGCGGAGCAGTGGAGTAGCGTGTGCGAATCAGGGCAGAGAGAATAATGACAAGCTGCAGAGTTCAGCTTGTTCAGCTTGTTCAGAGTTCAGAGTCACAGAGCACTCCTCGACAAACTACTCAGAGTGGGTTTCTGATCTCCCAGACTGTCGCTCTGTGGCCTATGGTGTAACAGCACTCTCCATCTGTGCTCAGACCCCAGACCGTTCACCACACAGCCATCCATTCAGTTATTAGTAATTGAGAACTCAGTTGGAACAAAAACCAGCAAGGTGGGGGGTACACCAGGACCAGGATTGAGAACCACTGCTGCAAACCACAGGGGACCTAAAATGGCAGAAGTTGTTGCAAGTTAATATTCTGTCATATAAACAACACAGATCCTTTTTTTACATGAACATTTTAATAATTTAAAAATAGTGTACAGTGCCCTTCAGATAGATAATTCATAGCCTTGAGTAAATGGGTACAAAAAATTTCATATCAAAGAAAGATTTATGGATTGCATTGTGTGTCATGCTGAAAAAAGCCAGATTAATTAATTTAAAAAAAAAAATCAGTAATCTTATTTCACAGAGCAAAATCATGTTTGTCATCAATAAGTAATTTCCATAAAACATGATTTATTCATACCTCAAAGTCAGGGGTGTCAGACTTCAGTCCTAGTGGGCCGAAGGGTCTACTGGTTTTTGTTCCAATAGGAGCTTCCAATTACTTATGCAATTTACTTGAGTAGGCTTATCTAAAACTTTCATATTAGATTGTTATAGCTCATGCCTTACAATTAGTTGATAACTCAAAACATTGAACCCATAGAACACTTCAGAGTCTGAAGAGAAGTGTTAAATTCATCCGGTTAATTGTTTAGACCAATTAAGGAGCCGATAGCTGGGGTGAAATGAATGATTTCTGGTTTGTTTCTTCCCACGGATTTACACGGAAGCTCCGCAGGTGCGGTTTGCACAAGGAAAGGGTTTTTGTTTGTTTATCCTGAACATATTCACAATTCTGCAGCAATGTCTTTAACACTAAATGACAGTGTAAGTTTAATGCACCGCACCAAGTGCACACTTGCTGTAATTTAAAAACACTCATGTTCGTGATGAGGTCAGGACAAACTCGTCACCACAATACACCATGGACACAAGGCAGTCAATAAAACAAGCATTTTATTCCAATTAGTTAAATGATATCCACAATACGTCCCAACCGGAGTGTATTCCTGCCTTGTGCCCTATGCCTGCCGTGATCGCCCCTATAGTTTCCCCCGCGACCCTCACCACTTTAGCGGTTTCGAAAATGGATGGATGGATGGATGGATATCCACAATACACGTTCACAGCAGGGGCAACTAGCAGGGCACGAAATATGTTAGTCCCAGAAGTATTTTTAACCAGCAGTTAAAATTGCCTTTAATTGGTCTGGGCAAATAAAATGTTAAAACCAATACAAAAGCTAAAAGTAGAAATATAAACTATAGTAAATCCCTAACTAAATCTAAGCCCACAACCATACTCCCTAATCACAGAGTTCACTAGCAGCAATACACAAAGAAGAATAAAGGAAAAGGGAATAAATAGTCCCGATGTACAGTCCTATATACGGTGATTTCCATCAGTCCCAATCCGGCCCAGAACACGGCTCCCATCCCAGGCTGGGGATGAAGATCCTCCCACGGGCACTCTTCTCTGCTTGTCCACGCAACCCATGCCAATTAAGGAAAGAGGGAGGGAGGGAGAGAGAGAGAGAGAGAGAAAGAATGGAATACTCAGGGTAAGGACACACTCACGGATAGTATTAAATACGTCTCTCTCACCATTTAATGTGCTTCTCTCCGTCTGTGCTGCTTGATCCGGAGCCCAAGGTGCCGGCTACCGCTACAGAAATGGAAGTCGCCAAATCTCCAAGGTAAGTCTGATAATGCATTCAACTAAAATACACTGTTAATTCATGTCTTTCGCCAATTATAATCCACTACGTTTTTCTAGACCACACTAGGTGCACGGCGTTCAGCAGCTAATGTTTTTCCAACCAGCCATTCTTCCGCAAGGACCCGTTTCGACCAACGAAGACTCGGCTCCCACCGGCTGGCACCCTCACAGTATACGGTTCTCCACAGCCCGTCCTGCTGTCTTGCTGCAGCCCTGTGGTCACGTTTGCTGCTGGTGTTCAAAGCTGCCTTTTCTGTCTGCTTCTCCGCTGCTCTCTTTCTTCTGGTCAGGGCAGCTTTTATTCACGCTGCGTGCTAACAGGTGTGGTGGCTGTGAGTGAAGGGTGGGGCGCTGTTTAGTGAAACAGGTGCGCTGCATTAACTGTGGTCTGTGTCTCAGTGTGGAGTGACGTTCAGTGCCAGGTACCTGGGCTGTGTGTCTGTTCACTTCAGTCTTCGGCTCCAGTCACAGCTCTTCTGGATCAGACTCTTCACCGGTCGTTTTTTATGGGCGTTCTCTCGCACTGACCCCAGAGGCTGTTGTCTGCAGTGCTGCAGTCTTTATTAACCCTCAGAGAAAAACAGAGAGGGGGAGCACCAAAGGGAACAGACTCACAGGGCTTACAGTGAGAAGAAAAACACTTTTATAAATTCCTGATGCATTTTGGTGGGAAATAACACCATGCTTCAGCCCAAGTACACTGCACATTGGAGATACACCCACATAAGGTGAGCACAAGCTCCTAGCACAGTTCTTTCTTTTTATATATATTCCCCTACAGCTAAGGCCCAGGTGGTCCCCATACAGAACACTTCCAGGTTGTTCCTGGTGATGGGATCTGGCAGAGAAACATAAAACAGATCCGACCCTGGAGGTCATGCCAGAGATTACTGGAGCTGCCAGTTTCATTGTGGAGCTCATGATGTATTCGTTGCATGCATCTGGCCATTTGCTGGTGGCCCTGGTTGCTGCCAGGCTCTAGCTGTGGCTTTCTCAGGCCAGGGTGCCTGAGAAGGACAAGCCACACCTCCTTGTTGCACCTATCACTCATGGCTTAACTTTTGGTCCTGCAGTTGAATCTACCTACATCAGCGCCTTGCTTCTTCCCTCACAGCAATGGCCTAGTCTGACTGGCGATTTACACTGTCCTCTACAGGTGGGAGCTTCCAAGGACCACAGGGTGTCTTTCATGTCTCTCAGAATCCTGCACCTGAGATAACACGGCAGTCTCTGACCTCCACCTACTCCAAGCAACTTGGTAATTTGCTTTCTTGCACCAATAACATTAATCTCAGCTACCACTTATCTTAGATCTGAGGTACCTGAAACTCCACCTGCAGGTATTCAAGTTTAAGATGCTCACTACTTTATCGCCAAGGCCATTCGACAGGGCTACTGGTTAAAGACTATGGACTTGAAAGACGTATACTTTCATGTTCCCATGTGTGCTGGTCAAGGTTCCCATGTGTGCTGGTCAAAGTGGAGGTTTTTGAGATTTGCGTTTCCGGACAAAGTGTTCAAGTTCCAGGTCTTGCTGTTCGGTCTTTCCCATGTATAGACACCACTCTGGTGCCATATATGCTACAATGCATGAGGGTCCTGAAATATTTAGACACCTGGCTGTTGTGTGCCTATTCATGGGAGCAGGTGGTGGCTCATATGAGATTAGTTATTACTGACCTCCAGGGGTTGGGCCTCAGGGTCAACCTGGAGAATAGCTGGTTAGTCAAGTTAAGGACTGCAATTTCTGGAGCTGCATCTGAACTCTTTGTTCATGACAGTGTCACTTGTGGATGCTTGCATTGCTGCTATGCAGACCTGTCTATCCCACTTCATACTTGGGGACAGGGTTTCAGTAAGATTGTGCCAGAGGCTGCTGAGCTTTAGAATTAAATATGACTCTGAATATTCACTTAATATTACTCTCCTTGATCGGTAAAGAAAATGGTTATCTATGATCTTAAAAACAATTATGTTTGGATTCAATTTACTTTTGGAGGACTGGTGTAATAGTTGTAAAAATGTCTAAAGAATGAAAACCCTAAACAGACCCATAGACAAAGAGAAGTTAATGGCTGGTAACTAAAGATAAGGGGCCTGATATTCAAACTTTGTGCAATTTCCGCACAAATTGTGTACAGCGCAAGTGCTACTTGGCCAAAGAAAGAGAGATATTCAAACATGGTGCAAATCTTTGGTGACATTGGATTATAGCATTTTTTACCTGTGTTGTGCCAATCTGTTTGGGGCTCACAAACTCGCCTGTGCCACTCCACAGTGCACTATTATTCCTACTGTTTGAGCCAGCTTTGCACATTTCTTGGATGAATGTACGCCGCAAATATCACACAAAAATGTGTATATTCAGTCAAAATAGGACTTTTAAGCAATTCAAATTCGATTGCGCTATGCGAATGTTTAATGACCTCTAAAGAATAAATGTCTTTATTATTATAGCTATTATTAATCACAATTTATTGTCATTGATTTCTTAAATTTTGTTTGGCTGAATTCGATTAATGATCCATTCTAACTGGATTAACTAATTAATTTTCCATGCTTTGTTGTTACATTTGCTATGAGTTCACATTCCCTGAACCTTGTAATTGAAATGCAAAAATGGAAGCTGTGTAAAAGACGTATTAATCACCTTATAATTGTCCATTCTACTCTGATACCATTTAACTTCAGGACAAAATATATATAAATAATTAAAAAAGGGAAAAATAAATAAAATAAGTTACACCCCCACTTCGGGAATCAAACTCACAATGATGGTAGCCTAAGTATCCTACAGCTGCCTCAACCAACTGTCCTGATTAGTTGTATATGACTCAATTACTGGAATTAGTCACAAATAACTGTATACATTAGAAAATAATTAGAAATAAGAACAAATGTGTGTGTATGTGTGTGTGTGCATATATATATATATATATATATATATATATACACCTATATATGTATATGTGTATGTTATATGGCTCTATGATAAGTGAATGCACTCATGGTTACTTATGCTCATATGGAGAACGTATAAAGGTGGTGAATTGTGTCTGTGTGAGGCTGGTACACCCTGCAGCATATCTTTGCCTGTGTCAGGGTTGCTGTTGCCAGAGTACAGTGCAACATTACTGTCCAAATGTCCACGGACACGCTGCATGCTACTAACTACGTTTCCTATGTATGTATGTATGTATGTATGTATTTTCATTCAGTCAATAAATGACTGTCAGGAACTTGTTCTGGTGCAGCACACATACAACTATATATAAAAACAGACAGCCCCACAATCCCATAGTTAACTGTGCGCTGGAATGTCGCTGTCCGTTATTTTGCATGTCGCAAACCTGTTTTTTGTGCAGTGCACAGCTACGAATATAGCAGGAATCACAGATAATTTCAGGCACTACCCCCGTTTTGTGCCTTATACAATTAAAGGGTGAATGGCACAGAATGGATTGTGCCACGCAAAACTGGGTGTTGAATATGGCAAATTATGTGCATCTGTCCCAAGGTGCTTAGGATTCAAAGGAAACAATATATCAAATGTAGGTTTTCTAACAGTGAATTGAGAATCTCTGAATATTGAGAATTCAGAATTATTCTTTGAAGACGTCCTTTGTACTGGCCATTTTTTTGGCTAAGAGTGAGAGGGAGTGGCATGCACTTTGTGCATCCTTCCTGATTGTATTTAGCAGATGATGGCTCCAGAGCCTCCCTGCATCCAAATCACGCTTTTCTTCCTAAACGTTTGATACTGTATCACGTCGATAAGCCGCTGGAGTTGATGGCTTTCCATCTGCACCATTTGCATTTCCTTTGCCCTGTGCAGGCATTGCAATGTTATATTTATACTCTATTGGTCAGACTGATCAACTCTGTGTCATGCTGCCCTGGTTTTGGGGCCTGTCTCACTGCATTGTGGAGACCCTTGCCTTGGGTTGAGAGGCAACTGGCCTCCAGGTGCCAGAGCAGCTATTGGCACATCCATACATGGCTTGCTACTTCATGGGCGCTCTTTTGGGGCACCCCCTTATCTGAGGTTTTATCTGAGACTATACCACACACTATTATGTGCTTTTACAGGCTGGATCTGCTGAGAGCTGCTTCATCCCTGACAGTGCCTGTGTTCACTTCTGCTGGACAGTCAAAGCAGGTTTGAGATTCAAATTTACTTATGCGACCAAGCAGTCTGTGAAATGTGGGCATTGTGAATGAGTTTCATATTTGCATTCTTTATAGCAATGTGTTCTGTAACCAGGAGTGTCCTGCAGAGAGCATCCAAAGTCCAGTGCAGGGAACTGGGAGCACTGAGGCTTCCATGGGAAAAGGACCCTTTTACAGACACTGTAGGAAACAGACAAACAAATAACCACAGACTCAACATACACACTCAAACTGCTGTTGAAATGTACGAGACTCACGGGTCAAAACAGACTCTGTGAAATATTTTCAAAACTAGTTGTCCCTCCCCAACAGCACAGCAGCCCCATTACACAATTATAACACCATTAATCGGACCCGGCCTCGTGCTTGTGATTGGTGCCTCGAGACGGTCAAAAACCGCCCCCTCGGGTGACCTACAAGCATTAAAAAGAAGTTTGTTTGCCAAATGAAATTGAAAGATCATTTGCCAAATAAAACTGAAAGATCAATTGGCAAATTAAATTGAAAGATCACTTGGCAAACAGTGCAATCAATTAATTAATTGATTTATGAATTGATTTTACCAATTGACTAATTAATTTACAAACTAATTTACTAATTTATTAATCAACTTATGAGTTAACAATTAAATTTTGCTCCATAACCTTAATTAATAGTTTCCAAATTTGGACCTGAGAATTTGACTTTTTCATGCATTTCATCACCCCAAGATGGGCGGTGAAAGAGGAGAGACTGAAATGGAGTATCGGATGAGTTTCTGGAGACAGAGAAGGAGACTACCCTGAACGTGAGTATAGGAAAAACATATCTTAAGTTACAATTTTTTTGCTAGATTTTTAAGACATTTACGTATTTCCAATAACAAGTAAAACATTCAGTCTGATTTGAACTGAGTTTAAATGCATACAGTGACTGAAGTGAAGAAACCAAATAAGTTCGAACTGGACACAGTATGAATAAAAGAGTTTTACTTCAATTCATTTCTTAAAAAAAATACGCGATTGAAACTGCTTGCGCTTAATTTTGTTTTGGATTTCTATATAAATATGTATTTTACTACATTTTTGGGACTGATATGTTTTGGTTTGTGTTTATTTGAATAAGGGATTCTCAAGCTCTCAGTAAAACACTGGTACCAGAATTCAAATATTATGAAAGAAGGGTTTGTTATTTTTCATATCAATGCATTCTGTGATTAATCTGTACAGTACTGATTGAATGTGTTTCACTGTTGAATCATAAACACTATTTTTTGTTAATTGTATTTCTTTTTCATTAAATTGAATGTTTAAATTGTAATTTGTAGTATTTAGAGCTAAGGTTTATTTTGCATTAAGGGTTATAACTTGAGTTTTATTGAGTGCTCAGTGGTACAGCAGCACCTTCCTGGATGGAGGTGTACCGCCATAGTTATATTATTTTTACAAGTACAGCACACATGTATAGATTACACTAGTATAATTATAGTATAGTTTCTTTCCTCAATTGATACTTATATTGCAGTATACATTCACATAACCTTCACTTCACTGTTTACACTACTAAGACTAGCCAAGTTCCAAACAAACCAGGTCCCATATCACTCCCCTAGTACTGTGTGGCTCCTATTAGATGTACTGTGTGGAGAAGTGGGGGTCACATAAGTAAAGATCTGTATACTGTGTCTGTGTGTGTCAACATGATGCTTGTGCTTTGTGTCATATGTGGGGACAGTTGGACACAGGGGGACCTTTTGCTTAACTTGAAGAATTCAGTGAACTGGTCGACCTACATGGCTGCATCTGCCCTGTGTATATTCAGGCAAACCGGCACATGTAATCCGGTTCTGTCTTTGCAAGAAACGTTTTTGTTGAGGGATTTACAGGGATTTATTTATTCAACAGCCCTGACAGTGTTCTTGGCAGTGTGTGGAAAGACAGACTTGAGTGCAAAGTACCTCTGAGTTGCTGCCATTATCTTCTTATTCCTTAAGCTGTAGATGATTGGGTTGACCAGGGGGGTGAGGAAGTAGTTCAGCCCACCAATGAAAATGCGCCCAATGGGGGAAATGCTGTCCACTCTCAGCCCTATATACACCACAGCCGAGGAGACATAGTACAGCACCACCAGCACTACGTGGGAGGAGCACATGTAGAAGGCCTTCTTCCGGCTCTCCACAGTTTTCATTTTCAACACCGATATTATGATCCTGCAGTAGGTGAACAGCACAAATACAAAGGGTCCCCAGTCAACCACCATGGCGAGAAACAAGGCAAAATTCACCTGGGCCATCACATCAGCACAGGCTAGAGACATTACAGTGGGGTAGTCACAGAAACAGTGTAAAACATAGTTGGAGGTACAGTATGGCACTGAACTGGCGAGGGCCACAGATACCAGGGGGACAAGGAAGCCCAGCACCCAGACTGTGGCGGTCATCGTGAGGCACACCCTTGTGCTGATGATGGTGTTGTAATGCAGTGGCTTCACTATGGCCACGTACCGGTCGTAAGCCATGGCTGCCACAAGGAATATTTCTACAGCCGCAATTGAGATGATGAAGTACATCTGCAGGAAGCAGCCCATGAAGGAGATGGTCCTGTCGTGGCCCCACAGCACTGCCAGCAGCTTCGGTATCATGGCGGTTGTCAGTAGCACATCCAGGACAGCCAGGTTCCACAGGAAGAAGTACATGGGTGTGTGGAGCCGGGGGTCCAGGGCCACCAGAACCACAATCAGGAGGTTCCCCAGGATGGTAGCCAGGAAGAGGAGGAGGAAGATGGGGAAGAGTGTGGTGTAGTGTTCCTGCAGGCCTGGCACCCCCACGATGATAAAATAGGAGGCTGAGGGCAGGGAGGTGTTGGGGTCACTCATGGCTCAGGACCACACAGGGTCTGTAAAGAGAAGAGGGGCAGCTGGGAGGAGAGAAGGACACTGGCTCAGTTATGCATTTCTCTATATTGAATAAGTAAACACCATATCAGGGGTCTAACTGCATTACACAGAACAAAGTCATGTTTGTGATCGATAAGTAATTTAATTCCAGAAAACATGAGGGTCGGATTTATTCAAACCTCTAAGTGTTCTATAAATAAAATGTAACAAAAACAAATCTACAGCAACATTCTGCTGTGTGGAAGTTCAGTGGGATCTTCTGGAACTATATAGTGACCTCCTGAAGGTTTCCTGTATCAAAGGAGATTTTAAAGTAATCAATCTGGAGGACACTGTAAATGTTTCAACATATTTGTAATTTGAAATTCTGTAACAAATATCTGTATTTCAATTAAATAAAAATAAAAATATATGTATGTAAAAACATTTTAAATATGTATATCATTTCAAAATATATATTGAATATAGAGAAACATCATTTAATGAATGTGATCAAATTGATTTACAACACATATGTTTGAAACATATGTAGAAAACAGTATTGGTGAAAATCTGTAAAGAATATAATTGATGTATCAATGAATTTCATGACATATCTTCTTAAGAATAAATTAAATAAAACATTTTAGAAGAAGCTCAAACCTTTCAGATGTCATTTCGTTGCTGTGGTCTGTATCTCTCAGTGTGGAGTGATGTTCAGTGCCAGGTACCTGGGCTGTGTGTCTGTTCTGTTCTGGACAAGACTCTTCATGTGTCGTTTTTTATGGGCGGCCTCTTGCACTGACCCCAGAGGCTGCTGTCTGCAGTGCTGCAGTCTTTATTAACCCTCAGAGAGACACAGATAAGGGGAGCACCAAAGGGATCAGACTCACAGGACTTACAGTGAGAAGAAAACACTTTTATCAGTTCCTGACTCATGTTGGTGGGAATTCAGAGACTGAATTTCAAAGTTAGCAGGATTGATGCTATCTCTGAGGAACCCCCAGAGATAGCAACTTCATTTTCTCCTACATGCCATCCATAGGAAGTTTTTTTGTTTTTCTCTCCTCCGTGCCTAAATGGTTTATTTACTTAAATGTTCACTCACTTTATTCTAGATCTTGTAAAATGTTTACAGGTCTAGATTTGATTTTATTGTATTTATGTTTTTTATTTTGCTGTACGTTTGTTGTATGTTTACCAGTTTGTAAAGTGCTCTGTGGCTACCCTGCGAAGGGCGCTATACAAATAAAAATTGATTGATTGATTGATTGATTTAACAAGCACAACAAAATGCAAAACAATATCACAGTAAAGTAGTACAGGCAGTAAACAGCAAAGTAAAGCTATTGTCACATTTCCCAGCGGCCGCTGAAGCAGTGTGTGACAGGTGGGCATTGTGAGTGTGTTCTTCAGTTGGCTGTCAGAGGGGTCCATGTAGGCCCTTGAGCCTGACAGCAAGCCTCTCTCCCAGGGGCTCAGGCACAGGCAGAGCAGACAGACACACACCTGTGCACCCCCTGGTTTGATCACAGGAGGGTATGAAGGGAGGGTCTGATCTCCACAGCTTTTCTAACAGCAGTGCAGGTTCAAGTCCAGCTGAACTCTGCAGTAGCCAATTGAAATTATGTATTTCTCAATCGGACCAATTTGAACCCTTTCCTCTCTCACAATGCAATCTCTATCTCAGGCTAAAAACCAACCCGCATGTGCTGTTATCTGCTTTCACTGTACAGGTATACCTTGCTTAGCACGAGAAAAAGAACTATTCGTGCTAAACAAAATTCCTGCTCAACGGGGCTATAAATACATTTAATTAATAGGGATAGGTTTCATCAATGTGAAAACAAACAACAAAATTAGTTGGGTAATAATATATATGTCAATCAAGAAACTGGATTCACATTCATAATAATGGACTTTTTATTTGAATAATTGAAATTTTTATTTTAATCCGCTGAACTTCTTGACTCCTGACTGTATTCTCGGTTGTCAACACTTTATTCAAGGGGAGGGGGAGTCAGTCTGAATGCAGTTAAAGGACATGCACTTTAATTAAGTTTACAGTGTTTACAAAGATCTACTTACTGTATAGCTCAGCATGTATATTTGTACAGCAGGTTTACATACTGTAAACATGTTTTGCACTCAGTTTACAGAGTAATGTAAGGTTTAAGTGTCACAGACAGTGTCGTGACTTGGCCATCACTTGGTATTTTGTTTATATTATTCAATCAGAAATTACTTTTCTATGACTTTTACTATTGTGTACTTTTCTTTCTTTTATTTGATTTTGGATTTTTATTAAATTACTGGTTTTGTGTTTTGTGTTTCTTTCACTTTTTTTTTTCACATGCATTGTATTGTTTTGCCGAGTCACCTAGCCAGAGCACATTCCCACGTGGATCCACCTGCATTCCACAGCTGATTGCTTCACCTGCGTCCCTGACCTGCAGACTAGGTCTATTTAACTAGCTGACAGATGGTCGATAGGCAGAGAGAGAGCAGCTGGTGTGGAGCTTTCAGACTGCACGTGTGGGAGCTATAGGTTGAGATGGGAGGCAGTGTGTGGAGATGAGTGGCATTCCTTCTATTCTGTGTGGATTACAAATCTGTTACCAGAGGACTGTATTGGTTCCTAGTGAGCGGCAAAGATTTGGCGAATGCAGCTGGAGAGGACGGTTTCTTCCAGGGCAAGCTAAGTGTCTAATCTCTTGCCATTTTGGATATGAATATATGTGAAAAGAGAAGACATAAAAAGATAAGGTGTTAAGCATCTTTTATTCAGTATTGCCGCCGCTGTCAGCTCCTCCCGTGTTTCTCCCTGTTGGCCCCCATGGAACACTCGGGTTACATACCTGTGAGAGATACTGGTCATAATTTTTTTTTCATACATTTCACTGACCCTTTTTTTGTGGATTTACTGTATTGTGTACCGACTGTCATTCCTGACTAAAACTGCAGACTTCTGGACTCGCCTGTCTTCATCAGCCGGAGTGTCTCGATCAACAGTGTTGCAGTTCTGCCCTCCTCCAGGATCATCCCCAGCTGCGTACTAAAGTTAGTACCGATTGCAACGAAAAAAGAGGCAGAGCAAAGCTGGAGACTGGCTGATCCCCAGCTTTAGTCCTGTACTAAGGATTTAGTTTGTTCTGCTACTAACCAGGAAGTGAAGTCGGTGAAGAGGGCCGTGCCTCACCTCAAATGGCAAATCTGGGTGATTTTTTACAGCGTATACAAAACGCTGGTGCTGACAAGCTAATGCTTATGCACATTGGCAATGCAAATCATGTTAAAATGCAAATGCCATTTACACAATATAATGCTATATTTATTTCAGTACAATAGTCGATTATTATTTTGTTCTTTAGAATTATTTTTGTTTGTGTATTTAAATATAAACTTAAGACAATATTGTGTACAATAATATATTTATGGAACAAAATACATATCTAAGCCTTAATTGCATTTCCCATTGCACTTTTTTTTCCTCAAATGAGACCCAAACCTATCTAGACTAAACATTGAATACGTTTGTCTAGGTTATTTTAAAGAAAAGAACAAGTTTAATGCACAGGTGGAGGTTTGAGCCTGGCACCTCCCACACCACAGATCTATACAGTGTTGAGCTATAGCTCTCAGCGCTGAGCCACAGCCCTGTCCCGGCACTGTATACCAGTACTCTATTGGGATATGGCTATAGACTACATACAGCTCACAATATACACCGATCAGCCATAACATTATGACCACTGACAGGTGAAGTGAATAACACTAATAATCTCGTTATCATATCATCCAACAGTAGCTCAAATTGCTGAAAAACTTAATGCTGGTCCTGATAGAAAGATGTCAGAACACACAGTGCATCGCAGATCAGTCAGGGTGCCCATGCTAACCCCTGTCCACTGTCAAAAGCGCCTATTAAGATACAACCACTTCACGGAGAAGTGAACCCTTCAGGTTCCCCAGACTAGGATAACCCCTGGACTAGGATAACCCAGTCCTGTCAGTGCAGAATGGTGGGTGGATCCTCCGCAGGATACAAGCTCAGGAAGAAACGTCACCAACACAATGCCAGATCGTTTCCCGTCAGTTTCTTTATGTCACAGCACACAATTTTATACATCTCAAAAGTCCGTATCGGGGCAGGACATATTACAGATCTAGCTGCTAGCCAGACATGGAATGTGTCCGTTATCATAATGCCTAACACTCGAGAGTTTCGGTTGACATATCTGCACGGTTTACCTAGCAGTAGATGACATAAGACTCGATCTATTATCTGGTTGGTCTGTAAAGCAGCATGTATCTTGTTTATGTAGTCAGCTCTGAGATGTTCCTTGAAATAGTTTGAGTTTTGTCCAAAACCCTCAAAAAATGTCTATTTTCCACCGTGAAAGCCCACCGCCACAATTTCACTTCCCTGTAGCTGCTGCTCCAACACATCATCTCTTTGTTTGCAACTTGTAAAGTTAAATGCTAAAATAAGACAGCCGTTACAAATGGTTAAATAATCAGTATGCCTACATAATATCAAAACAATGCTTAATAATCCCTAACAGTGAGTAGAATATGTTATATTAAATTCCTTACTGCGCCTACATTTTGCACGCGAGCATCAGAACTGGACCAGGGAGCAATGGAGGAGGGTGACCTGGTCTGATGAATCACGAGTTCAAGGTGTTGACTTGGCCTCCAAATTCCCCAGATCTCTATCCAATCGAGCATCTGTGGGATGTGCTGGACAAACAAGTCTGATCCATGGAGGCCCCACTTCACAACTTACAGGACTTAAAGGATCTGCTGCTAACGTCTTGGTGCCAGATACCACAGCACACCTTCAGAGGTGTAGTGGAGTCCATGCCTCGATGGGTCAGGTCTGTTTTGGTGGCAAAAGGGGGACCTACACAATATTAGGCAAGTGCTCATAATGTTATGGCTGATCGGTGTATTTCTGAGTGAATCCTCAGATGAGAATGCAGGTCCACAAATGGGGCCAGTTAGGTGTGAATTGGTGGCAGGTAGACAAAAGCTACTTAAAGCTGCTGTTACGAAAGAGCTGCACTGTTTCTCGGTGACAAAAAGTTAACAGTTGATTAGGGATCAGGTATCAGGAGCCAAAAAACAAACAAACAAAAAAATATATATAAGAAGCATGTGGCCACTATAGTGTCAGGTTTGCAGAATGATGGCCTTCATGGATGAACTCATCCAAGAAGATGTCATTTGTGAACTTTGTCAGCATGTTGAAATCCTAGAGATCAAGGTCCATGATCTTGAGGCTCAGCTTGTTGATCTGTGCTGTATTAGTGATATGGAAGAATTGGTCAATCAGCCCATGAGAGAAGATGGTGTGCACGCCAAAACCTAGGAGAGTTGAGACCTTATAGCAGGACAGCATAGAGAAATGCTGGGTTACAGTAGGTCATAACCGCAGAAAAGAGTGCGCACAACCCCTAGAGACACCCCAAGAGCTAGGATTGCCCAACAGATTCCAACTGCTGGACACCGAATTGGACTCAGAGGGTGATGGGAGGGCAGCTGAGCACCAGAGCACCATGGTGCCCACTCCCCACTAGAACAGAAAGGTAGATATAGTATGAGACTTGATTCTTAGAGGTGTAGATCACACAGTGTGTTCTAGTGATAAGGAGACCCGCATGGTATCTTGCCTGCCTGGTGCTCAGGTTGCAGATCTCCCTAAACTAGTAGACAGGCTACTGGCCAAAGCTGGGGGGAATTTACTGGACATGGTCCACATTGGAACCGATGTCATAGGAAAAGGTAGGGCAGAGGTTCTCCAAGACAAATTTAAAGAGTTAGGAACGAAACTAAAGAGCAGAACCTCCACGGTAGTTGAAATCTTGGTGTAGGGAAGAGAGTTTTAGGTTTATGGAGCATTGGTCTTTCTTCTGGGATAGATGTGACCTGTACAAACCGGACGGTCTACATCTAAACAGAAGGGGGGCTAATGCATGTGCAGAGTAGTTGAGAATCTTTTAAACTAGGGACCAGGGGGGCAGGGAGCTCTGACAATGGGAGATGTTCCACTAAGGAAAGAGAACCTAGTGAAGCTGCTAGTAGGAAAGTCCTGAAATGTTTGTACCTCAATGCCAGGAGTATAAGGAACCAGATATTAGACCAATAAGCCACAGTACTGGCATGTGACTATGATGTTGTAGGAGTGACAGAAATATGGCTTACAGAAAATGATGGGGATAAATACAAGTTGAAAGGATACACACAGTTTAGGAGAGACAGGCAAAATTGAAGAGGGGGTGGGGTGGCATTATATGTCAAAAATTACATTGAGGCAGAAGAACTCAAATTTGATCCCAGTAACAAAACAGAATCTTTGTGGGTTAAACTTTTGAACAGGAGATCTGGAGGATTAGTGATAGGAGTGTGTTACAGACCACCCAACTCTATTCAGCAAGATGTTGCATTGTACAATGTAATCAGGACCACATGTAGCAAGGATGTGGCTGTTATAATGGGGGATTTCAATTTCCCAAACATAGACTGGGAAAGCCCAGTCTGACTACAGAAGCAGAAATAGAAATGGTTGAGATGGTAAATTATTGCTTTCTAACTCAATTTGCCAGGGAACCAACCAGAGAGAGTGCGTGCATTGACTTGATATTTTCAAATGACCAAGATAGAGTCAGAGGGACAATAGTTAGAGAACCAATGGCAAACTGTGATCACAACATGGTTAGCTTTGAGGCATTCTTTCAAAAAACAAGGACCAAGTTTAAAATGATGGTTTACAATTTTAGAAAAGCAAACCTTGAAGGTATGAGGCAGCACTTAGAAGAGGTAGACTGGAGCACATTGGATACAGAGTCAGTTGAAAATGGATGGGTATATTTTAAGAATATACTACTTGAGGCTCAGGAGAAGTTTGTACCAAAATGTAGCAAATTGAGGACCAAAAAACATTGGCCAAACTGGTTTAATAGAAGTATGCACAAAAATATAAAGAGAAAGAAAATGTTGTATAGCGCATACAAAAGGGATAGAGACTAAACTTTAAAAATAGACTGGATAGGAAGACAGCAAATGTCATACCAATCCACAAGAAAGGGGACAAAACTGAGCCAGGAAATTACAGACCAAACAGTCTCACCTGCATCACCTGTAAAATGTTGGAAAAAATGGCTAGACAGAAAATAGAGGAGCATCTTAAAGAAAACCATATTCTTAGAGATAGACAACATGGATTTAGACGAGGCAGATCATGTCTTACTAATTTATTGGAGTTTTTTTAACATGCAACTGTAGCTGTAGATCATGTGAAAGCATATGATATGATATACTTAGATTTTCAGAAAGCTTTTGATAAGGTTCCACACCAAACACTGATCATCAAATTGGAAGCTGTAGGCATTCAGGGTAATGTAAGAAGATGAATTATTAACTGGTTGATGTAGGAAACATAGGGTGTCGATTAGAGGAGCTGCTTCTAACTGGAGTGAGGTTGTTAGTGGAGTTCCACAGGGATCAGTACTAGGGCCTGTGCTATTTCTAACCTATATTAATGATCTGGACTCTGGGATAATTAGCAAACTTGTCAAATTTGCAGATGATGCTAAAATAGGTGGCTCAGCAGATACAATCTCGGCAGCACAGGATAGTCAAAGGAACTTGGATAATATTCAGTTGTGGGCGACACCTGGCAGATGAAATTCAATGTGGACAACTGCAAGTTAATACATTCAGGTAACAATAATGTCCAGTATAATTACACTATGGGAGGAATAGAACTAGATGAAGTATCGCATGAGAAAGACCTAGGAGTCTATGTGGACTCCTTATTTTTCTCCATCCAAACAATGTGGGGAAGCAATACAAAAGGGCAAACAGGATGTTAGGGTATATTGTCAAAAGTATAGAATTGAGAACAAGGGCAGTAATGTTCAGACTGTACAATGCACTCATTATCACTTCAAGAAAGATATCGCTGCTCTAGAGGCAGTTCAGAGGAGAGCAACCAGACTTATTCCAGGTCTGAAGGTAATGTCCTAATGAGAAACTGAGAGAACTGAACATTTTCACCCTGGAACAGAGTAGACTACGTGGGGACTTGATCCAAGTCTTCAAAATAATGGAAGGCATCGACCACATCAAACCAGAGGAGCTTTTCGAGATCAGCAGGGACACAGGCACCCGGGGACACAAATGGAAATTGGGCTTCAAGGCATTCAAGACAGAAAACAGGAAACACTTCTTCAAACAGAGAGTTGTCACAATCTGAACAAACTCCCCAGCGATGTGGTAGAAGCTGAAAATTTGGGATCATTTAAAATCAGATTGCATAGGATCCTTGGATCACTCAGTTATTAATGGACACCAAACGAGCATGATGGGTCGAATGGCCTCCTCTCGTTTGTAAACTTTCTTATGTTCTTATGTTCTAACATCAGCTGTGATCCTGCACTTCACCTGGGATTAAAACAACCATAAAATATAATCACTGGCCCTGCCCTCTATCTTGTTCTTCCTACTGGCATGTTGGCTTGGCCAAGCAGGAAGTTGGCCATTTGGGCAAGATAATTTGTGAATTTCATATACATTTATACCACATATAAAAACTGAAGCACTAAAAACCATGTTAAAATCCTTAAACAAACTCGCTAAACCCATTAAAAAAGGGGTGAGACGTGCACACTTACTAAAACAATGAAAAACGGTTTCCTGACGCTGGCAGAAGGGACATTCATTACCAACCCTGGGATTAAGAAGCAACACAAAGGAATTAACTGCAACAATGGTGTGCAGCACCCTCCACTGCAGATCACCAGCTCTCGCCAGTCTCGCCAGGGAGTGTGGAGAGTAAGGCCTGGTGCTGGGACCTTATACAAGCTCTGTATAGGCACTTACCCAACACCGAGTCAAAAGACACAGCCACAAGGCCCCCCTGGGAGAGCAGGGACCCTGGGGTTGCAGTCACTTTGATGTTGGGGGTGACCAGCAGTGTGGGGAAAGAAAACTCACGCCCCTCAAACAATTCTCCCAGTAGGATTGCATCCTGCTCAAGTAGCACAGAGCGGAGGTGCACCAGCAACCTCTTAATGCAGTGTAAGGAGCACAGGCCCAGTGCTGCAGCCTAGCTGTCTGCCCCCTGCCAGCACCTCCCTAGAACATCCAGTAGGTGGCACAGTGATCAGCAGGTGGGGGAACTGGGGAGGATGCGGGTGATGTCTAGGTTGGAGTTGTGGACTAGAGGCTCCTACAGCAGCCAGTAAAGGGAGGGGGCCCCTTCTGCTTTCTGCACTCCCAGCAGCTTCCAGACCTTCATCAGGCTACGGTAGAAGGGGGTCAGTGCTGTGAGGGTCAGCTGACCACTGTCCAGCAGGAATTGGGGGAGGTCCAGGTGCAGACCTCCGGCTCACCACAGCAGTGTGCAGGCCAGCGGCCTTCAGGCCAAGCTGTCAGGACCGTACAGCAACCGCTGGAGGGACTGCAATCGAAGAGCCGCAACCCTGCTGCTGATGTGAATTGGACCCTGCCCACCCACCTCCCGGGGCAGGTACAGCACATACTGCCTCCGCCAGTGCAGCTCATCACAAAATAAATCTAGCACCACCTTCTGGAGCTCAGCCAGCAGTAGTGGAGGATGCAGCACACACACCAGGTGGTGCCACAGTGCTGAAGACACCAGATTATTAATAATCAGTGTCCTACTCGTATAGGACAACTGAGGGAACAGCCAGCGGCCCAGCCTCCCTTGCACCCCCTCCCAGTTCTTCTCCTTGGAGGCCTCATCCCCAAGGTGCACCCCCAAGTACCTGAAGCCCCCACACTGCCACTGTAGTCCAGAAGGTAGAGCCGGTGAGCCACCCCTCCACTCTCCAAACAAGACAACAGCACAGCTCTTGGCCCAGTTGTCTCAAAGTCCCGTAGCACTGCACTGAGATGATCAATATCTTGCTGGCCCCCCACGATGACCACGATGTCGTTCGCGTATGCTGAGAGCCTGAAAGGCGCCGGGCAGTGAGGGATAATCAGGCCAGAGATCTCAGTCCGCAGCCTGTGGAGCAGGGGATCAATGGCCAGTGAATACAACATCCCAACATTGATCAGCCCTGCCGTATGCCTCTACACACATGAAAAGGAAAACTTAACCCACTGTTAACCTTCACTACACTCTGAATGTCGCTATACAGGACCCGAGCCATGGCTATAAAATCAGGGCTGAACCCAAAGGCCTCTAATGTGTTCCATAAATACTGGTGTTCAACCCAGTAAAATACCTTTTCCTGATCCAGGGAAATCAGACCAGTGTCCAGACCCAATAGCCTGGATACGTCCAGAACATACGAAATCAGAAATACATTATTAAAGATGGACCTGGCAGGGACACTGTATGAGTGGTTCAAGTGCGTGACTCCCGCAGTCTGGTGGCCAGAGTTTTCGAGTACAGCTTATAGTCGGCACACAGTAAACATTCCACCAGTTCTTGCTGTCACACAGGTCTCCTTTCTTTGGCAGGAGTGTAATTACTGCTCCCTTGCAGCTGAAAGCCAGACTCTCCTGCTGGGCAGACAGCAAGTCCTCACCCAGCACAGGCCACAGGTCACAACCCCTTTAAAACTCCACTGGGAGACCATCTATGCCAGGGGCCTTGCCAATGCCCAAGCTGTCCAGGGCAGCTTAGAGCTCCTTCAGCGAGAGCCCTCTTTTGGATCTCCCCCAACTCCTGCAGCTCATGCCCTGAGGCCGAGCACAAGCAATGGATGAGCTTATTTGGGCCACACTTCTCCAGACTGGAAAAGTATTTGGTGGGGGTATCCATATGAGATGTGACCTCAATAGCGCCCCCTGTGCCCTGCTGCCAGCAGGTCTGCCAATTATGTTTTTTTGGCTTTGAGAGCCTCAATCTGCTCTGTGTCTGCTGTGGTCTCCTGAGAAGTCTGAAGCTCCATGATTTCCATCTCCAGGTCTCTCACAGACCAGATGCTGTTCTGGGTGACATTCAGAGTATACTGCTGGCAAAACTGCCTAATTTGTAGCTTCCCCACATCCCACCACTGTCAGAGAGAAGCAAAATCCCCCCGCTGTGCCCTCCACTTCTGCCAGAAAAAAATAAAACAGTTCCTAAAATGGGAGTCCTCCAATATAAGAGTATTAAAATTCCAGTATGCACTCTTAGCTTTTACGGCAGGGATGAAAACGCTACACACAACTAAACAATGATAATAAAACCAACTGCAGCCATAAAACAGGATTTAAACAACTAAAATAGTGCTTAAAACAGTAAAACCGATCTAGATAAACGATCAAGAGAGAGCGAGTCACCCCTAACTTGTATCCAAGTGTACTGCCTGTCCTCCTGATAAAGCCCCTGCAGACATCCTGTAAATCAGGGGTTCTTAACCTTTCTGACAGTGCAACCCCTTTTTGAGGTTGAAAATATTTTGTGATCCCACCCCCCTCCCCCCACACACACACACACACACACACACACACACCTCCCTCCACACATACACAGATACAGAGAGAGAGAGAGAGAGAGAGAGAGAGAGAGAGAGACAAAGAGAGATAGCCTATTATAGCCTAATATAGCCTAGTATTATAGCCTAATTATTAAATCATTTTTGATTAGAGTTTTTTAAAGAATGTAATCCTACTCACTTAATGGGATGGTTGGGCCTGCATTGATGCACAGAGGTGTTCCAGACAGGGCTTAGTACGGCTCAGGAAGAGTCGCAAATCATTTTCTACCCTCAGACGGGCTCTGTATTGTTTTTTTTAGGTAAGTAAGAGCATAGAAATGTCGATTCAAAGGGGACAAGTTTTTTCAGTGCCACAATTCCATTTGTACTGAAATCCAGAAGTCAGACAGAGGTCTGTCCATGGACCTCTGCTTCAGGGCCATATCAATTGTCAGATCAATCAATGACTCCTCTATTTCAAGAGGTATTCCTGTTGAATTTGCAGATAAAGGATTCCGAATCCATTCGTCTGTCTGTCATTCATATTTGCACTGGCTACTCATTCTGAAATATATATATATAACATTTCCCTGTGTCTGTTGTAGTGTACTGGGGTCCTGAATCGTGCCTGTCTGGGGAAAAGGTTGGGTGGTGTGAGCCCCCATCCTCATTAAACCAGGGTGGTGTAGTTGATTGTGTTCACTCGCTACTGCCAACCTTATTGTGTGATGCAAATTTTGGGTTGGTACATTTGCAAAAGTTAAATTACAAATAAGGCTTTGTAAACCAGCTCTGTTAGGACAGAACTGCTCCGGTGGCAGAACATATATATGTTTCTGATTGGTTACTTGCCTTTAGGAGGCAGGACATACATTACGCAACCTTCGTTTTGACAGGTGTGTACCCTTGGAGATGCCGCCGCCCCCACATCTTGTCATCCTTTGTGGCTGTGTACACCTGCTCACTCGCGAGCCCTGTCTAAATGCGTGCATGTATTTCCAAAATTTATGGGACAGATGAGCTGCTTGTTTTTTGTCAATATCACAGTCCAGTCAGGTGTGCAGGATGAGAGGGCAACGCGCATATCAGGCATAGAGTTCAGTCTAGTTCTGCACTTTGTCTTTATTCTTGTCAAAATGGAAATCGCATGTCACATTTATAAGTCGTTGTAAAAGGCAAAAGCAACAAAATGCTAGCTTAATTTAGCACTCGACAATCCATTTTTAACCTCCCGTGACCCAGACTTTGAAACACGACAATGTAAACAGTTTTCCTTGAAAAACAGACTACAACTGCCATGGGTTGTAACTAGGATTTAATAAAATACTATTTTGGAATCGTAGGACATTATGAAATATTCTATCTAAATCAAATAGGTGAAGAATATGTCAAGTTGTGATTAATTGTCCCTGGTGAGGAAAAGCTTGTGGTGAAAAGTGCCAGATGAAAAGATGGGTTCCCTATGATGACATCCAAGGGTTACAGACCCCTGTGGTACATTTTTTTTCTTCAGCACTCGTTATCTTTTTATTGTCTATGAATCATCTATATTGTCAGGTGAAAGATGACCTTACTTGATTAAATGAAATCTTCATTGGCGCCAGTTTCTGTAGAATCAGGCATGACAAGGCGATCTTCATTGACATTGTGTTTACATTCCATTCAGCTAATGCCCTCTCAGCTCCACCCAATTCTATCCATTCCAGGGCACTTTCGACTACTTTACTCCACAGATCTGCTGTAAGAGGCTGTACTCCTTCATTCACCACTCTGTTGATATTGTGAGCCAGCTCACAGGTCAGCCACTAGGGGTAGCTTATGGGAGGCTGGAAGAGGGCTGACCAGACCCAAAACACACCATTGGAGGGATCTTTACATGCCCTGGAATCAGCCTCCATTAATTAAGAAAGAACTGGGTGAGAGGCTACAGGCTGGGGGGTAATTAGACAGCACCTGCAGCAAATGAGGAGTTTTTGTTTGTCAAAGGGGAGAGAGAGAGAGAAAGAGAGGAAAAGCAAACAGGGCTGCAGATTTGTGTTTTGATTTTTATTTTCCTGTTTTTTGAGGAGAGACTGGCTGCAACTTTTGACAGGTGGTTTTATTTATTTTTATTTTTATGTTTTGTAATCCTCCCCAGCATTGGTCATTGAAAAAGACAAATTCAAAATAAAACCAGTCACCATTTCCTTCACTCCTTTGTCTGCCTCCACTGTGTTCTGCCCTGGAAACTGTGCTTGTGAAAGTATTGAAAGTTCACAATATGTATGATACACTGATATAATCAGAGTGCTTGTTTAAGAGAGTCACGCTCGCACATGGGCGCAGCCATCTTCGCTCTGATCTCGCCCCACTACCTGAGAACTCGATCAATACAGCCCTCTGATTGGCTAAAGCGTAGGAGCAGTGATAGTGATTCTACCTAAAGTATATCAGGCACGCAGATTCTCCAACTTTTGGACATTTAAAACATTTTAAAAATCAAGTAAAGCTAATTATTAGTTCAATTTAGGTTTCAGTTCTTTATATCGGGGTGCAGTGCGAACAGAAACCTGCTGGACATTGGTTGCCCAAGACCAGGATTGGGAAACACTGCTTTAGGCCTATATTTTTCACTGTGTGCAAACTGCAAATGTCATAGTAAATGTAAATCGAGTGGAAATTAATATTTTGATCTGGTGTTCTACAAAACAATAGGGACCTGAAGTGGAAGAAGTGGAAGAAGTGAGCTAATATTCTGTCATACAAACACAGATTTATTTTTTGTTACATGAAACATTTATAATTTTAAAAATAATAGTGAAGACTGTAATTTTTTAAAAATCTTATTGACTCCTCAATAACATTTCTACAAATATATCAATACATTGACAGCCTCCCCCCCAGTCGAGCTTTGCAAACTTTGCAAACTCTGGTTCCTCCACTTCATCCCATAGATCTCTCCCATTCGTATTGAGCTCCGGCACCTCATTGTTTATAAGTAGTTTTCCAATAGTTTACCCTGACCATTTGAATTTGTAGGAACCAATGTTTTTCAACTGTTTTTTGCAAAAGTACTGAATTTGTAAAACATTATTTAATGCAGTGATATACTCCATTTGATTTTGACCCATTGTTTTAAAATGTAATTTTTACAATTCATAAATCCGTGCATAGCAGGGTCGTGCACTGCGGGGTATATCTGTATTATAAATCCTCCTGTTCACCTGCATTAGCCCTGCTAGTGTCTGCCACAGGACTCATGACTTCAGCTAATGACTTTGGGTGGCTGTTCATTACAGCCGCACTGCTGTCTGTGTCACAGGCACCTCACCCGCTCTGTCTGAAAGTCAAAGCCTGTGGATGGGCAAGCTGCTCTATAAAACAGGGACACGCATGCAGCCCATTTATCATATGATTGTGGCCCATTTAATACTGTCCATTTCACTTGTGGTTTTGTATTTTAAAAGGGGAAAAAAAATAACGATACAGAAAATTAAAATATACAAAAATATTTATAAGAAAAGAAAAGAAGAAACAGCTTCAGTAGTCTCTGATATTTTAAAAAGAAAAATATTTTTTTAAACGGAAAGAATGGGGAGAGTTGTTCTGTGCAAACAAAAACGGTAAGCTTTGCTCATCTTACCTGCAAGTTTGCAAGACATATAACATTAAACTAGGATACGCTTTGAAACTAAGCATGCAGAGTTCACACAGTGTCCCGCTGAGACAGTGAAAAAATAATTTTAGAAATAAGAATCTGAAAATGTATGCAAAAGTCATCACTGTTGCCCTGCATTTCAGTTGGTAGACTTAAGCATTCTTTCGTATTTCCTGGCTTCTTGTCATGAAAACACACACACACACACCCACACCCCAAACCCCCAAGTCATTTAGTAGTTCCACTGAGTAAGTTTAGCGTAAGGTACACTTATAAATTTCAGTTAAAGAAGTGAATTTAAGTTTCACCTTATCAAGAATCCTAGAATCTTGTAGAACTCAATTTCTACAATAATTGGACGCAGACACCAATTCCAAAGATACAAATTCTCAAATTTATTAAAAACAAAGATAAAATGTAGCACCACACTAGTTATACGAAAAGGGAAAAATTCACTCAAGATCAACAAATCAAAGACAAATCACTTTCGTGACCAAATCAAAGACCATGGAATTGCATATGATAACACAAAAAACATTACACAAAATTACAAACACATTGACCACAATACCGGTTAGTAAGACGAAGGTGAGGTTCTCATTAGTTTTGTTAGTCGGACATCAAATAACTAATGACAGGTTAGTATTTAAGTCAAATAACTTCCCGTTATATATATCAGTCTCATTTACGTTTGGGTGCCGAGAAAGATTCTATCATTTCTTGTTACCACAATTCTCCCTAATTGATTTGACTGTTTAATGATTAAGGATAGGCAGGGCCACCTATAATCTAGTGTCTATTAACGTGTGTCAATTTCAGACCAAACAGTTAAACAGGAATGAGAAGATATTTCTCGACGTTGACAGATTTTATTTCTAAAATTGTCAAACAAAACAGTTTAATGCAGCACTCATTTATATTTAAGAAAATACTAAATTATATAACACATTCTAAAGTTTATGACTCACAGAATAACATTTCTAATTGATTTCTCAAATGTCATGAATAATAAACTCCAAACTGTTAAACTTATCTGAACTTCGTCGCAGAGAGGCCTCTCTGCCTTTGGGCTCAAATAAAAACACACGGCACGGGGTCCGTGTGGTTGGAACAAAGGCAGTCCGGTTCGGCTTTGTCCAATAACTTCCACTTCAGTCGATGCACCTGGAAGTTGGGGTTTCACGACAATAGAGTCTTTTCCAAACAGATTTTCCACTGGTTTGAAGGCTCCAAGGTTGTGCACAAAATCTTCTTTGCAAGCAGGGTTTTCCACTGTAGTTACTTGAAGACAAAGTCTTTGAGGAAAGCAGGGTCCTGTTCGTTTCCAAGGGTCAAGTTTCTTAAGACTCAATAGCTATTTAAATGACTGAACACTTCTGTATTACAGTCGACTTAGTCAATTGTCCAGCTGTAAAACTCCACTGATCAGATGGGCACAGGCGGGCAGGCGCAGGTTCTAAAGTTCTTTACTTAATAAAGTTCTTTAAAATAATTATTCGTAGGGCTCAATCTCCTTCTCCCAGTTTAACTCTTCTGTTGCTGGCAAAGACTTAGTTGGTTTCCGGTTCTGGTTCAAGCAACAGAGCTAAGTTGAGTTGAGGCAGCGAGTTACCGGTTCAGGTGAGAGAGGGAGAAAAAGATGCTGTGCACTACTTGTTATGCCTGATAGATCATAGGTGATTGGTTCTTGAGTGTGCGAGGTTGGATTTGTGCCAACCCCCCCAGTGTCCTATTGGAGGAGGCTCAATTTATGACTGATGTCAATCCATGCCATCTTTTGGAAATGCTGGTTGGCCTGGGTTCGTAGCTCTGTTTTGGGATTTCGGCTCTCGCCTGCTTCAAAGGGTTTTTATTACCTCCAGGCCCTATTCCCCAGACATTTTCACAGCAGGGATTCCAAGCCATTTGGCGCATTCTCGGTGCCATCCTCCCAAGACTGCCACGTTGACATAGAACAGTTCATGGGCCGATGAGCTCAGGAATTCTGGTAACACCTTCTGGGGAGAAGTCTTCTTTAGATCAGAGCTCTATCTCAAGGCTAGGATGCTCTATCAAAATACATCCCCCCTTAACGCTACAAAGTCCATTTTAAGTTTGTTTCATCTTACTATGCCTTGAGTGTGTACTGTATATGAAAGTTAATTGTGATTAAACGTAATTCATAATTAAACAGATACAGATTTAACTATAATCACAGCCTGTGTATTGCAGCCCAGGTTGAATATTGCACATAAAACGGAATTATTATTATTATTATTATTATTATTAATATTATTATTAATATTATTATTATTATTATTATTATTATTATTAAGCATTATGTAGGCCATTTTAACACATGGTTAAATCAATATTTTGCACATGTGGCCCGCGATAGCACTTGAGTTGTGCACCTTTGGTATAAAGGAAGCATCTGTTTAAACATGCCTGTAAATGTACAAACCAGAAAACTGTACATATTCATAGAGCATAATTTAGAGAGAGAAGAATTTAGTTCAGAATTATATAATAATTAGTAGAAGGTCTATGATCTGTAAGTCATATCAGGTTAATTTATACTGACATGCTTTACAGCATGTGTTCTGAAAGCAGGATTTTTTCCCTTTCATTAGTGGAGTGTCTGCAGTGAGTCCAGTGCATGGGAAGAGCAGCCTTTTACAGACACTGTAGGATACAGACGGACTCCCATAGACACACACACTCAAACTGCTGTTGACATCAAATGAAACTAAGAGTGGAATTAAATTAACACTTTGACCCACTTGTCAATTGCAAGTTACAAACAATGGCAATTAAAAAAAAAAAACAGGTACTTGGTTGTTATTTGCAGTTAGCAGGTGACTGGTCTCTAAGTTAAAATGTATGCTCAATACAGAAAGAGATAGGATCCATGTTGAGTTATTTTAATGTTTTGAATTATAGCTGCAAGTGTAAAAATATTCACTCAGACTCGGCTTTGTTTAATATTGTGTATTTGACATCCAGTCACTGTGGTATTAATATTTTAAATACATCTTTACCAACATCAAGGGCAGATTTACACCTGGTCAAGTGAAACAACAAAAAAATCTGAATGTTATTTGTTTGCTTTTTCTGTATACTCTGTGTGTGTGTGTGTGTGTGTGTGTGTGTGTGTGTGTGTGTATTGCCTAATACAACATGATGCTTGTGGGGACTTTTGCTTAACTTGATGAATTCAGTGAACAGGTTGACCTACACGGCTGCATCTGCACTTGAGTTTATACAGGTAAACCAGCACACATCACCTTGGTTCAGTGTTTCAGTTTTGCTCCTTTTGTGTTGAGGGACTTACAGAGGCATTAGCTTGGTCGCTTTTCTGTAATGGACAGAGAATCCAGAGATTGATTATTCAGCTGCCCTGACAGTGTTCTTGGCACCGTGTGGAAAGGCAGACTTGAGTCCAAAGTACCTTTGAGCTGCTGCCTTGATCTTCTTATTCCTTAAGCTGTAGATGATGGGGTTGACCAGGGGGGTGAGGAAGTAGTTCAAACCCCCGATGAAAATGCGCCCAATGGGGGAAATGCTATCCACTCTCAGACCTATGTACACCACAGCCGTAGAGACGTAGTACAGCACCACCACCACTACATGGGAGGAACACATGAAGAAGGCCTTCTTCCGGCTCTCCACAGTTTTCATTTTCACCACCGACATTATGATCCTGCAGTAGGTAAACAGCACAAACAGAAAGGGACCCCAGGAACCTACCATGGCGAGGAATAGGGCAAAATTCACCTGGGCCGTCACATCAGTGCAGGCTAGAGACATAATAGTTGGGTAGTCACAAACAACATGCAGGACATGATTGGAGGCACAGAACGGCACTGAACTGGCCAGGACCACAGACACCAGGGGAACAAGGAAGCCCAGAGCCCAGACTATGGCCATCATCTTGAAGCACACTCTGGTGCTGAAGATAGAGTTGTAATGCAGTGGCTTCACCACGGCCACAAACCGGTCGTAAGCCATGGCTGCCACAAGGAAAATTTCAGTGGTGCCGAAAGTAAGGAAAAAGTACATTTGCAGGAAGCAGCCTGAGAAGGAGATACTGTTGTGGCCCAGCAGCACCACCAGCAGCTTGGGTATAATGGTAGTGGTCATCAGCACATCCAGGACAGCCAGGTTCCACAGGAAGAAGTACATGGGTGTGTGGAGACGGGGGTTCAGAGACACCAGCACCACGATCATCAGGTTCCCCAGGATGGTGGCCAGGAAGAGGAGGAGGAAGATGAAAAAAAGTGTGGTGTAGTGCTCCTGCAGGCCTGGCACTCCCACGATGATGAAATAGGAGGCTGAGGGCAGGGAGGTGTTGGGGTCACTCATGACTCAGCACCACACAGGGTCTGTGAAGAGAAGAGGGGCAGCTGGGAGGACAGGGGGACACTGGCTCAGTTATGCATTTCTTCATTTTGAAGAAGTGAGCACCCAACATGAAAGGAATCAGACAATTTATTGCTTTGATTTCAATCTCTCTTTTGATTTATATAATATAATGCAAACTGTATTAAAAGTGATTATTGAATATATGTATTATAAATATTACAAATATCTTCCTATTTTGCGTTTTACAATTCATTGTAAGTTAATTCAATATAATGGAGGTTCCCATGTCCCAATATACTGTATGTACAGTGCCCTACAGATTAATCCATAGCCCTGAATAAATAATAACAAAATACATAATATTAAAGAAAGATTTACAAATTGCAAAAGAGCAAAATCATGTTTGTCATCAATTAATCATTTATTTCTAGACAACATGAGGGTCAGATTTATTCACATCTATATGTATCCCTTTAAATAAAATCTAACAAAAGCAAATCTACAACAATATTCTGCTCCTTGAAAGTTCAGATGTATCCACAAATACATAATTTACAATGTATCTTGAATATAGAACAAACATTGCTAATGAATGTGTTCTAATTTGTTATGAATATATTATAAACATTTAGAAAATGTCATATTGTTCAGAAGTTTCTAAAGAATATAATTAGATTTATGAATGTATATCATCATTTTAATTCTGTAGTAGAATCCAGATTTAAAAAGCAATGTTGCCAATGTAAGTGAGGAATAACTTAAGAAAAGATGAGGTTATTCGGGGGATGACTGTATAGAAAAACAGCATTAATGAATGTGATCAAATAGATTTTGGACACATTATATAGACAATTTAGTTTTGGTGAAAATCTGTTTGTAAAGGATATGATTGGAGTACCATTGAATATCATCACTTATCCTCTTGAGAAGGAATGGGATTAAACAAAAGCAGTAATTCTGTTGTACAATCTGGATTTAAAACATATTATAAAATAAGTTCAAACCTTCAGAAGTCTGTTCGTGGCTGTGGTCTGTGTCTCAGTGTGGAGTGAAGTTCAGTGCCAGTTACCTGGGCTGTGTGTCTGTTCACTGTTCACTGTTCACTCATCAGCTCCAGTCACAGCTCTTCTGGACCAGACATTTCACCTGTTGTTTTTTATGGGCGGCATCTCATGCTGACCCCAGAGGCTGCTGTCTGCAGTGCTGCAGTCTTTATTAACCCTCAGAGACACAGAGAAGGTGAGCACCTAAGGGAACAGGCACACAGGACTTGCAGTGAGAAGAAAGAAAACACTTTTATCAGCTCCTAAAGCATCTTGGAGGAAATCAGCTCTGGGGTGCAATCAGTCACTTGGCCCACACCCTGCTTCAGCCCAAGTACACTGCACACACCCTCTTTGCCTTTTAAATGAGACACGAGAGCCTTACTGCTGCGTTTTTTTGTAAAGCTTTTCACATACTAGCCTGCTGCTGACACAATTATTTTTTTCTATATATATACCCGCTGCAGCCTCATGGGCACCTGCGACACAGTTTCCCTGCTTCTTCTACACTGCCAGTGTCAAACTGTGTGCCTTGCCACAAGGGGTGTGTACCTCACTGCATTAAGAGTTCAGTGTCAGAGAGCTTGTTAATGCTCCCCTCTGTTGTGCCCCAACGCTGTATCCCTCGAGGCTTTAGGTGGAGAGCATGACACTAACATATCTGGGAAAGAGGCAGAGGCCCTCTCCAGACTGAGCTACCCCAGTTGCCTCTTCAGAGGTGGAGGCCCCAACCCCTTTGCACAATTTTCTGTCCTGGATCGGCTGTGCTGCACAGCATTTGGATGTGTCTTGGCCAGAGCATCTGTAGCCAGAACGCTCCCTCTTCCACCATCAGTTTTATCTATGAAGTAAATCATTAGTTTGTATTTACTCATTTCTGGGGGCAACTTTAATTTTCAGTTTCTTAATGCATTTTGGTCTGTAGTTTCATACATGTAGGCCATGTTACCCTGTCTCTCCCTTAAGGTTAATTGTTTCTTGAATTGTATACTACTACTACTACTACAACCCCATGCAGAACATTTCCAACTTGCTGTCAGATGTCAGATATTGATGGAGCTGCTTCATTGTGGAGCTCATGATGTATTCGTTGCGTGCATTTGGCTATTTGCTGGTGGCCCTGGTTGCCGCCAGGCGTCCAACTGTGGCTGTGCAAGAAGGACAAGCTGCACTTTCTTGATGCCTCCATCACTTCTGGCTTAACTTTTAGTCCACCCACAACAGCGCCTTGCTCCTACACTTCTTCCCTCACAGCGACGGCCTGGTTTGGCTGATGATTTACACCATTACATTTTTACGTTTGAGTGTGCGGTAACACTTTGGTAATTGGTCTCCCAAATTTCAGTTTATTAACATAGTGTGTACTCATTAATTATATTATTATTATTATTATTTATTTTTTTATTTTTTTATTTCTTGGCAGACGCCCTTATCCAGGGCGACTTACAACATAAGTGCAAAACAGAGTGCAAATATACAGTTAAGTACAAGGCATCAATCATTACAAATTCAATTTAAATAAAACATAGCAATTCAAAATACATTTTACAAATTCCAATTTACAATTTACACAAGTACAGTAAGTGAGGTCCTACATCCTGGATGGAGAAAACTAAGTGCTGTCAAGATGTAGGGTCACAGTTAAGGGCTACAGGAAAGGGAGCAAGGAGGAAAACAATCAAGAACACAAGAAGCATAATAAAACTGTGAAGTGCTATCTAGCAGGGATAAAAGGACTAATATTACAAGTACTGTCAAAAAAGATGCGTCTTGAGAAAGCGCCGGAATGAGGTCAAGGACTCTGTGATTTTGACTTCGGTGGGCAGGTCGTTCCACCATTTACGGGCCAGGGATGAGAAGGAGCGGGCTCTGGAGGTAGGAGACATACTAGAGAGATAGGAGGCGATAGTTACTCATAAGAACAATGTAATTAAGCATTTGCAAACATGTACTTAATATGTAGTTAATTAGTAGCTACTATGTTAATAAACTGTAAACTGGGAGACCTATTAAAAAGTGTTACTGAGTAGGCCAAACGCTGCTGGGATGAAGAATTAAATATAATGACCTCCAGAGTGGCTCAGTTGTTACAAGCTCAGAGCCTTATGAGCTGTGGGTCGCCACTTCAATCTTTGCTCATGTAATTTGCCGGGTTAGGGAGCGCTAAATCAGCTGGGTCTCTCTCGGCTCATCGCTAATGAGTATCCCCTGCTGGCTGCCTGGGCGCCTGCAGGTCTGCAGTTCTGCTGGGGGGGGAATGTGCCTCTCCTCCTAGTGGCAGTGAACCTCCAGTGTGGGGTGTATAATGATAAGTGGCTCAAGGGCAGCTGGGATTGGATGATACCGGTTGTACTTATCCTCACAGCGATGAGCCGAGATGCATTAGCACAATTGGTGATTATTTAAAAAAAATAATTAAATATAATATTTTAATTGTAAAATTTTAAGAAATTCTCAGAATACCACTCTCTTTGATGTTTAATGAAAATTTGGCCCACAATTTCCGCGCAAAATGTGTGCCGCCCAAGAAACATGCGACTTGGCGAAAAAAGGAGAGATATTCAAACATGGTGAAAGTCTTTGCGCAATATTGAAATATAACATTTTTTTCCTATGTCACGTAAACCTATTTGCACCTCGTAAACCGACCTGCACCACTACACAGTGCGATGTTATTTCCAGTTTTTGAGGCAGCTTTTCGCAGTTTTTGGATGAATGCGCTACACAAATATACTGCAAAAACTTGTACATTCAGGCTAATTATGGCTTTTACGTAATTAGGAAATAATAAGAAATAAGAACAAATGTTTGTATGTGTGTGTGTGTGCATATATATAAATTAATATTTGTATTTATATACGTATACAGTACTGTGCAAAAGTTTTAGGCAGGTGTGAAAAAATGCTGTAAAGTAAGAATGCTTTCAAAAATAGACATGTTAATAGATTATATTTATCAATTAACTAAATGCAAAGTGAGTGAACAGAAGAAAAATCTACATCATATCAATATTTGGTGTGACCACCCTTTGCCTTTGCAACAATTCTTCTGGACGAGGGCATGACTGCTTCATCACCTCCTACCCCCTAGAGGTGGTTGCCCTGGACCACGTGGCCTGATCAGTCCACAGCTACTACTGTAAAGGCTCTTTTTTCAGCCTGTAAGATATTATTTGCTAGAATGTATTTTTCTATGGGAAATTCTATACCATCTGGTTGGAAACAGATGTCTCCTGGTAGCCTGGCTTATCTATGTGTCCAGAGACCAAAAGGGTACCTGTCATCTGATTGGCTCCTAGCCAAATTCCATAGGACCCCCACACTTCTAAATAACATTAACATCAAACACAACTCATGGTGGTGGCAAAATGCGATTGGTTGAAAGGAAACCTTATGAAAGGGAAACAAAGAGAAATTTAGTTCTCTTCAAGTTCTCTTCAAGCAGTTCAAGGAGTTCAAGAAGAAGAGGAGATAACAACAAGAAAAGAGCAGGAAGAGGAGGGAGAGAGAGAGACGCAATGCTGCCTGCCTGACCAGACTGACCTAAGCTGCCCTGTGAGGAGAAGAGGAGAAACCAGGTATTATCGGTTCCTTTCTGTAATCCATCAGAAGCTTAATATTACTTATTTTCAGTAATATAATTGAATGATATTAGGTATTAGATATTAGATATTAGGGGACCCAAGTGCAGTGCGTGATTGCGGGATGGTCAGACAGGCATGGGTCAAGTACTGGCAAAGCAGGGCAATAAAGGCTAGGCGAAGACGTGGTCGTGGTCAAGGGCGATGGTCCAGCAAGCAAGGAAGAGACAGAAGCGTGGTCGGGAAGTCAGGCTAGGGGTCAAGGAAACACGAAAAATACCAGGCACGGGGAAACAAGGCTACTGGGAGCGGACACAAGGAGAAGGTTCAGGATTGCAGGGTGAACTGACAAAACTTCGCCCCAAGTGAGGGAAGTGAGGGGATTATAAGGGGAACAGGAAACCAAGTTGGGAGGAGCAGTGCGAATAGGAGAAGAGGGATAGAACAAGAGTGCACAAGGGTGTCTGGAATGTTAATAGACTGAGTGACAGATGAGAGCAGGGAGAAGTGAAGGAAAAGGCACGGAAACAGTGGCCTCTAGCGGAGGTAGAGGGTGAGTGCGTGGGGACCATGACACATTATGTGCACAAAATTATGAATGACACAAAAGGGGCACCATAGATTTGTCAGACCTCTGCACATGTCCAGGCTAGTACAGGCCTAGTGCGACAGATGTGTTTTGTGGATGAGGAGATGCATTTTAAACACTTTTGCATGTCATCACATTTTTTTTGACCTGCTGCAGTGCCTACAGCCATGCTTTTTACATCATTTGCCCCAGCGCTGAATGATTGGCCACAGCTCTCAGAATCTCCCTGCTCAACCAATCAGCGTTTGCTTGATGCACGGGCCGGCAGAGACGGAGGAGTGTGCATCGGCTTCTCTGCGAGCCTCTGTGAGCTACGCTTACACAGAAACCCCTGCTCTGCGTCACACATGCACTCGCCCACTTGTCAAGAACACTAGCCAGTTGAGCGTCTTTGTGACTGAAGTTCCTGCCATTCGTGCCCCAATAACGACCCCTAAGACCCGTAAGTCACTAAGATCCTTTCCTCTCGCCATCTTGATCCAAAATCGAGGTCAACTAGACCTGCTCAGCATTTGTATAAATGCCACAGAGCATGACAGGATGTGAATTGCTTAATTGTATCATGAAGTACACCTGTTTGGAGGCATCTGCATTTGAGTTTTCCAGTTTGTATTGAAATTTACACAGTTTAATGTCTCAATGTACTCTGAAATTAAAGCACAGAACAAATAAACAATTGGAGATCAAAAATAAATCATAGAATAATTTTATTTAACAAAATGTAACCCCTTAAGCTGACAAACCCCTCTGGTACCCTTAACAGGGCAACAAATCCGTGTGCTTCAATTTAATCCCATGTGTACTCTATACTGTTGTGTTGTTTGCAAAGTGTTTGGAGACTCTCAGCTTTCTAACAATGTGAAGCATTCTCTGGTTTGGTTTTTATACCCCAACTTACACCCCCCCTCCACATTCTGAAATAAGGGGATGGGAGATACTTCAGTCTGGGGGTCTGAGTAGGAATACAAAATCTCAGAAAATATTGACAATCATGACATGGAATCCTGGATCCTGGAACCAGACAGTCTACTGATTAAAACAAGACTATCCACTTTTGGTAGAAGTAACACACACCCGTAGAGAGCTCAAAAAGTCAAGATGAAAAACTCTGTTTACAGTGTACTAATACACACGGATTTTACATCATTGGATCTGAACTTCTCTGTGTTTGACAGAACATCAAATAATATATACTGGATTTATTGTTAGATTGTTCTGAACAAAACAAGCCTATCTGCAATGAAAATGAATGACAGTGGGCGACATGGAAACTATAAATCGGATATGTTTGAGAATGAAACGCATTGGTAGGCAAGAGAATAAGCTTTCAAGCATAATACATTAATGTGTATTTTCAACACATTGTGTTTGAAAGACACACTATTGTGTTGAGCTATGGTACATTTGCCTTAATTGAAGTTACTCTTGTCTGTAGTTTGCTTTAATTGAAGTCGATTCAGTACAGCTGCTGAGTAAATAGGTTGAAGAATGGTGATTTAGTCAAGGACTTGCAGGAATTATTTTCCAGTTAGGTGCAATTGGTGGCAGGTAGACAAAAGCTACTTATAGCAGCTGTTGAGAAAGAGCTGCACTATTGCTTGGTGACAAAATGTAAATGTCATAGTTCCCTAGCCCTGACCCTCTTTCCCCACTAGAGGCCACCAATGTTCCCTTGCCTTTTCCTGCTCCCTTCACTGCTTTCCTTTTTTCACTCTGTCAAATAACATTCCTCAACACCCTTGTGCATTTCTGCACCTGTCCTCTGTTCTCATTGGTTCTGCTCCTGCCTTCCTAGTTTCTGCTCTCCTTTATATACCCCTCACTGCCCTCACTCTGGACGAAGTGTTGTCAGCTCTCCCTGCATCACTAAGCCTTGTTCTCCTGGTTCCTTGTTCGCACTCTCTTTCGCACTCTCTTTCGCACTCTCTTTCGCACTCTCTTTCGCACTCTCTTTCGCACTCTCTTTCGCACTCTCTTTCGCCTGTGACCTCGACCATGCCTCTGATCTCTCCTTGGCTTTTGTCTGCTCATTGTACTAGCTCTGTACTTGGGTCCTTTCTCTACAGTTTTACGGTCCTCCCACAAGGCAACCGTGACAGTTAAGCAGTAGACCATGGGACAGAAATTAAGAGACTGAAAAAACTGTAACATTTAATTTAAAAGCATGTGGCCACTACAGTGTCAGGTTTGCAGAATGATTGCCTTCCTGGATGAACTCATCCAAGAAGATTTAATTTGTTAACGTTGTCGGCATGTTGAAGTCCTACAGATCAAAGTCTGTGATCTTGAGGCTCAGCTGGCTGATCTGAGCTGTATTAGTGATATTGAAGAATTGGTCAATCAGCCCATGCAAGAGATGGTGTTCACGCCAAAACCTAGGAGAGTTGAGATCTTAAAGCAGGAAAGTGTAGAGAACTGCTGGGTTACAGTAGATCGTAACTGCAGATAAGGGCACACACATGCCATAGAGACATCCCAAGAGCTAGAAATGCCCAACAGGTTCCAACTGCTGGACACCAAGTTGGACAGTGACAGCTCAGAGGGTGATGGGAGGGCAGCTGAGCACCAGATCACCATGGTGCCCACTCCCCCCCCCAGAACAGGGAGGTAGTTATTGTAGGAGACTCACATCTTATAGATGTAGATCACAGAGTGTATTCTAGTGATATGGAGGCCCTCATGGTATCTTGCCTGCCTGGTGCTGAGGTTGCAGATCTCCCTAAACTAGCAGACGGGCTACTGGCCAAAGCTGGGGAAAATCCTCTGGTCATGGTCCACACTGGAACCAATGACATAGGGAAAAGGTAGGGCAGCGATTCTACAAGACAAGTTTAAAGAGTTAGGATAGAAACTGAACAGCAGAACCTCCATGGTAGTTTTCTCCAAAATACTACCGTTACCACGTGCATGGCCAGGGAGACAGGCTGAGATTAGAAAGTTTAACATGTGGTTGGTGTAGGGAAGAGGGTTTTAGGTTTATGGAGCATTGGTCTTTCTTCTGGGATAGATGTGGCTGTTATAATGGGGGATTTCAATTTCCCAAACATAGACTGGGAAAGCCCAATTTGGAATACAGAAGCAGAAATAGAAATTGTTGAGATGGTAAATGATTGCTTTCTAACTCAATTTGTCAGGGAACCAACCAGAGAGAGTACATGCATTAACTTGATATTTTCAAATGACCAAGAGTGTCAAAGAGACACTTAGAAGAGTGAGACTGGATCACACTGCATACAGATTCAGTTGAAAATGGATGGTTATATTTTAAGAATATACTATTTGAGGCTCAGGAGCAATTTGTACCAAAACTTAACAAACAGGACCAAAAAACATTGGCCCAAATGGTTTAACAGAAGTATGCAAAAAAATATCAATAGAAAGGAAATGTTGTACAGTGCATACAAAAGGGATAGAGACAAAACAAAATACAAAGAATATGTTGTAGCGTAAGGTACACTTATACATTTCAGTTAAAGAAGTGAATTTAAATATCACCTTATCAAGAATTCTAGAATCTTGTAGAACTCAATTTCTACAATAATTGGACACAGACACCAATTCCAAAGATATACATTCTCAAATTTATTAAAAACAAAGATAAAATGTAGCACTACACTAGTTATACAAAAAGGGAAAAATCAAAGACAAATCACTTCCGTGACCAAATCAAAGAACATGGAATCGCATATGATATCACACAAATCGTTAAACAAAAAAGGTTATAAACACATTGACTACAATACCGGTTAGTAAGATAAAGGTGAGTCTCTCATTAGTATTGTTAGTCGGACATCAAATAACTATGCAGGTTAGTATTTATGTCAAATAACTTCTCGTTATATATATCAGTCTCATTTAGGTTTGGGTGCCGAGAAAGATTCTATAATTTCTTGTTACCACAATTCTCCCTAATTGATTACTGTTTAATGATTAAGGATAGGCAGGGCCACCTATAATCTAATGTCTATTAACGTGTGTCAATTTCAGACTAAAACAGTTAAACAGGAATGAGAAGATATTTCTCGGCGTTGACAAATTATATTTCTAAAATTGTCAAAAAAAACAGTTTAATGAAGCACTCATTTATATTTAAGAAAATACTAAATTATATTACACATTCTAAAGTTTATGACTCACAGAATTACATTTCTAATTGATTTCTCAAATGTCATGAATAATAAACTCCAAACTGTTAAACTTATCTGAACTTCGTCGCAGAGAGGCCTCTCTGCCTTCAGGATCAAATAAAAACACACGGCACGAGGTCCGTGTGGTTTGGAAAAAAGGCAGTCCAGTTCGGCTTTGTCCAATAACTTCCTGAGTCAATGCTCCTGGAAGTTGGGGTTTCGCGAAAGTAGTCTTTTCCAAACAGATTTTCCACTGGTTTGAAGGCTCCAAGGTTGTGCACAGGATGTCTTCTTTGCAAGCAGGGTTTTCCACCGTAGTTACTTGAAGACAAAGTCTTTGAGGAATGCAGGGCCCTGTTAGTTTCCAAGGGTCAAGTTTCTTAAGACTCAATAGCTATTTAAATGACTGAACACTTCTGTATTACAGTCGACTTAGTCAATTGTCCAGCTGTAAAACTCCACTGATCAGATGGGCACAGGCGGGCAGGCGCAGGTTCTAAAGTTCTTTACTTAATAAAGTCCTTTAAAAGAATTCTTCGTACGGCTCAATCTCCTTCTCCCAGTTTAACTCTTCTGTTGCTGGCAAAGACTTAGTTGGTTTCCGGTTCCGGTTCCGGTTCAAGTTGAGTTGTGGCAGCGAGTTACCGGTTCAGGTGAGAGAGAGGGAGAGAATGTGCTGTGCGTTACCTTTTTATGCCCTTCATAGGCGATTGGTTCTTGAGTGTGCGAGGTCGGACTCCGGTTTCAGCCCCGTGTCTCCTATTGGAGGAGGCTCGATTTATGCCTGATGTCAATCCATGCCATCTTTTGGAAATGCCGGTTGACCTGGGCTCATAGCTCTGTTTCAGGATTTCTCTTCAAAGGATTTTATTACCTCCAGGCCACATTCCCCAGACATTTTCACAGCAGGGATTTCAAAACAATCGGCCCATTCTGGGTGAGCCATACTCCCAAGACTGTCACTTTGACAGGGATCAGGAAAGGAAAGAGAGAAATATAAAGAAACATACCTCTTGCAGCTAAAGCTAATGCAAAGAGCTTTTTTCAATATTACAACAGCAAGAGGTCAATAAAGGAGGACGTGAAACAGATAAAGGGCAAAAATTTAAGTATCTTGGAAAACGAACAAGATGTGGCAAATGTTTTAAATGAGTATTTCACAGAGGTTTTTACAAAAGAAAAAACAGATAACATGCCACAGGTTAACAACCAGTCCAGGCAAATCCTAAGAGAGATCAGGATAAATGAGCAGGAGGTACTAAAGGGACCAGCAGAATTAAAAACAAACAAATCACCTGGGCCAGATGGTATATTTCCTATAGTACTTAAAGAAATGAGGGAAATTATCTATAGGCTGCTAACTCAAATATTCCAAATGACACTTAGAACAGGGGATGTGCCAACTGACTGGAAGACAGCAAATGTCATACCAATCCACAAGAAAGGGCACAAAACTGAGCCAGGAAATTACAGACCAATCAGTCTCACCTGCATCACCTGTAAAATGTTGGAAAAAATTATTAGACAGAAAATAGAGGAGCATCTTAATGAAAACCATATTCCTGGAGATAGTCAACATAGGTTTAGAAGAGGCAGATAATGTCATGATCAAGTTATTAATCTGTTTGAATTTTTTGAACATGCAACTGCATGTGTGAAAGCATATGATATGATATACTTAGATTTTCAAAAAGCTTTTGATAAGGTTCCACACCAAAGACTGATCCTCAAATTGGAAGCTGTAGGCATTCAGGGTAATGTAAGTAGATTAATTATTATTAACTGGTTGATGTATAGGAAACAGAGGGTGTCGATTAGAGGAGTCGCTTCTAACTGGAGTGAGGTTGTTAGTGGAGTTCCACAGGGATCAGTACTAGGGCCTTTGCATTTTCTAATCTATATTAGAAGATGGCAAATGTCATACCAATTTAGATGGAGGCAGAAATGGGACTATATACTTATGCAAATCTTGCAGCAGAAAGCCTGTTTTACACCCAGATGAATGCTTCAAGAAGTTCAAAAAATACAGATAGACCACTGAGCATTGGAACACAATTACATATAGTTTTTAGGTGATTATTTGTTATTACATATTTTTGTGCATTTTACATATTTCTCTTTCTTTTTTTTTCAAACCTTGCCATGTGTAAATATGTGTAAATATTGATGTAAAGCATACTTTTTTTGCTGGTTACTTTTGTTAGAGGTATGCGAAGTGCTGTAAAAAGTTTTGTAGCTTTTCTAAAGTTCTAACATTCATTTATTGTCAGAAACACTTTTTTTTAACCGTTATTCACTTGTTTTATTAATTTCCGCCTGAAATAATAGCCAAAAATGACTAATAACAGGCTTTTTCTTTTCAAAATGATTGCACTATTTTCAAATTTGAGGGTGTCCTTTGGAATAATATTGCATTGTGCATTGTTTTTTGCCAAAAAAGTGAAGTTATTTCAACTTGAACAACACATGGTCTGAAATGTTATTTTCTTCACAAAATTAAATTGGATCTCAAGAGCCTGACAGCTGCAAAATGATTGGACTGTAAAGGGTTAAGACTGTACAATGCACTAGTTAGACCTCATCTGGATACTGTGTACAGTTCTGGGCCCAACACTTCAAGAAAGATATCACCGCTAGAGGCAGTTCAGAGGAGAGCAACCAGACTTATTCCAGGTTTGAAGGGAAAGTCCTACTGAGAGACTGAGGGACCTGAACCTTTTCACCCTGGAACAGAGGAGACTATGTGGGGACTTGAGTCAAGTCTTCAAAATCATGAAAGGCATCGACCACATCAACCCAGAGGAGCTTTTTCAGATCAGCAGGGACACACGCACCCGGGGACACAAATGGAAATTGGGCTTCAAGGCATTCAAGACAGAAAACAGGAGACACTTCTTCACACAGAGAGGCGTCAAAACAAACTCCCCAGCGACATACCAAAATAATAAAATAAAATAATTCAAATGGAGGAGAAACTAATCAGTGATTATTTTAATATCTCATATTTATACAACAACTTTCAATACAATTAAAATCCTTTCAACTTGCAACATTCAGAAGCCAATATAGTCTGACAAGTGATGTGAGGTTCATAAGGATCGCAGCGATAATGGAAGAGCTCAAGAAAATTTTGCTTGATATTATAATGTAAGCAATATATTAAAATAATAACAAAAATGTATTATGTACCAGACAAAATTTGTATTTATTGCATCGTGACAGGAGACACTTCTTCACACAGAAAGTTGTCACAATCTAGAACAAACTCCCCAGTGATGTGGTTGAAGCTGAAATTTTGGGAACATTTAAAAATAAACTGGATAGGATCCTTGGATCACTTAGTTATTAATGGACACCAAATGAGCACGATGGGTCGAATGGCCTTTTCTCATTTGTAAACTTTCTTATGTTCTTAAGAACTTGCACTGAATGAGAGTCAGGGAGGGGTTAAATAGGGAGGCAAATGAACAGATAATAGCAAAGCATGTGTGTGGTAAGTACTCTGGTTGATTATGGTGATAATTCAATGGTTGAATGTGGAGAGCTGAGAGGGGAGACTGGTAGGTAAGTGGCAATGGCGACCTATAGTGGAGAACTGTGGGGATGCTTAGACTGAGAATGTGACACTTCCTCCCTTGCTACAGATTGGTTGTACAGTAACACCTCCCCCTTCAGGCAGTGCTTTCGACTTGAATATTATTATTGTTATTATTATTATTATTATTATTATTATTATTATTATTATTATTATTATTATTATTATTATTATTATGTGTTTCTTAGCAGACGCCCTTATCCAGGGCAACTTACAAAATATAAGCGAAATACAAAGTGCAAAAGTACAGTGCAGTTCAAGGCATAAAACATATTACAAATTCCAATTTACTAATGATAGGTTGCGTTTGCAACCTCGGTTATCTGAAAAAGCATTTCTGAAGGGCTGCAAGGTTTCTCGGGAGTTCTGTCTCCCGACATAGTGGAAGTTCCTGTGTGTACGTCATCATGTAAGCAAAAAGGAAAAGGAAAGGTCAGTTTGAGTGACACACACACGGGCATATAGGCAGCTTTGATAGAAAAGTGTTTTTCAATGAGGCATCCATAGAAACTTGCTTAACTCCTCCTCCTTCGGGCAATGGTTTATTTTTCAGATAACCAGGGTTGCATATGTAACCTATCATTATTTGCAGTTAGCAAGTGATTGAGCTCTAAATTAATGAGATTAATAATGATGTTATTTAAAATATTTAAAACCATGAGGGGCGGCACGGTGGTGCGGAGGTTAGCACTGCTGCCTCACAGCTCCAGGGTCCTCAGTTCAAGTTCCTGCTTGGGGTGTCTGTCTGTGAGGAGATTGCATGTTCTCCCTGTGTCCATGTGGGTTTTCTCCAGGCACTCTGGTTTCCTCCCACCATCCAAAGACATGCAGGTTAGCTTAATTGGCTTCTCTAAATTGCACTATGTGTGTTGCCCAATGATAGACTGGTGTCCTATGCCTGCCAGGATCACAACCCTCACCAGGAGTAGTTTTGAAAATTGGATAGATGGAAAAATGTATATATCTCTGTTCAATACAGAAAGAAAGGTATATTCCATGGTAAGTATTTTTAATAATTTTAATTGTAGCTGCAAGTATAATATCACTCAGTCAAACTCAGCTTTGACTGTTTAATATTCTGTATTTGGCATCCAGTCACTGTGGTATTAATATGTTAAATACATCTCTACCAGTATGATGGGCAGATTGACACCTGGTCAAGTGAAAAACATAAAATCTGAATGTTAGTTTTTTCCTTTAAATTAAGTAAGGATCTTAATTATGACCCGATTTCTTAGCAGACACCCTTATCCAGGGTGACTTACGATTGTTACAACATATCACATTATTATACAGTGTGTGTCTGTGTCACCTAGTACACCATGATGTGTGTAGTTTATTTCATATGTGGGATAGCTGAACACAGAGGGACCTTTTGAGTAAGTTGAATAATTCAGTGAACTGGTCGACCTAGTTTATACAGACAAACCACCACACATCATCTGATTCTGTCTTGCAAAATTACAAAACCAAGTCATATAGAAATATCACATTCATTTCATATTAGAACTAGTTTTACTCTCATACACTGATTGGATTTTGAAGGTTTTAAATAACTGGTCTAACATACAGATGTGTTAGTCCTGAAGAGCACAGACCCTAATGACAATCACCTACCAACCCCTATAACTGCAGACTCCTGCAGCTCAGCTCATGGGGGTTATCAATGCCTTTTATTTGTGCCCCACTTACCCTTCCAGCCTCTGTTTCTTTCTGTGTTTCATTTTCCCTTCTTTTTGTTGAAGGAATTACAGAAGCATTGGATCAGTCCCTGTTCTGAAATGGACAGACAATCCAGTAAATGAGTATTATTTATTTATTCAGCAACCCTGACAGTGTTCATGGCACCATGTGGAAAGGCAGACTTGAGTGCAAAGTACCTCTGAGCTGCTGCCTTGATCTTCTCATTCCTTAAGCTGTAGATGATGGGGTTGGCCAGGGGGGTGAGGAAGTAGTACAGACCACCTACGAAAACGCGCCCATCGGGGGAAATGCTGTCCACTCTCAGTGCTATATACACCACAGCTGAGGAGACATAGTACAGCATCACCACCACTATGTGGGAGGAGCACATGTAGAAGGCCTTCTTCCGGCTCTCCACAGTTTTCATTTTCCCCACTGACATTATGATCCTGCTGTAGGACCACAGCACAAACAGAAAGGGCCCCCAAACACACCCCATGGCGAGAAACAAGGTAACATTTAACTGGGCCGTCACATCAGCACAGGCTAGAGAGATTACAGTGGGGTATTCACAGACAACGTGCTGGACATGGTTAGAGGCACAGAATGGCACTGAAATGGCCTGAGCCACAGACACCAGGGGGGCGAGGAAGCCCAGTGCCCAGACTGTGGCCGTCATTGTGAGGCACACCCTGGTGCTGATGATGGCATTGTAATGAAGTGGCTTCACCACAGCCACATACCGGTCATAAGCCATGACCCCAACTAGGAAACCTTCAGTGGCACTGATAGAAATGAAAAAGTGCATCTGCAGGAAGCAGCCTGCGAAGGAGATCCTGTTGTAGCCCAGCAGCACAGCCAGCAGCTTGGGTATGATAGTAATGGTCAGCAGCATATCCAGGACAGCCAGGTTCCACAGGAAGAAGTACATGGGTGTGTGAAGCCGGGGGTCCAGGGACACCAGCACCACGATCAGCAGGTTCCCCAGGATGGTGGCCAGAAAGAGGAGGAGGAAGATGAAGAAGAGTGTGGTGTAGTGCTCCTGCAGGCTTGGCACTCCCACAATGATGAAATAGGAGGCTGAGGGCAGGGAGGTGTTGGGGTCACTCATGGCTCAGCGCCACACAGGGTTTGTGAAGAGAAGAGGTTCAGCTGGGAGGACAGGGGGACACTGGCTCAGTCATGCATTTATTTAGATTGAAGAAGTAAACAGCCAACAGGAAAAGAACAAGACATTTTATTGCTTTGATTTCATTCTATCTTTTCAAATGTATAATATAATGCAAACTGTATAACAAGTTGTTATTGAATATATTTAATATAATGTTGAAAAGCACATATATCAAATAGCTTTTACATGTAAAAATATTATTTAATTTGAAATAAGGTTCCTTATATCCTAATATAATGTATATACAGTGCCCTCCGGAATCATTCATAGGTCTGAATAAATATGAACACAATATATCAAATACATCCAATAATGATTTACAGATTGGATTATGTCTAAGAATATTAATCTTTAATCTGATAAGCAATACACAGAGAAAAGTCATGTTTGTCATCAGTAAGTAGTCTATTTCCATAGGACATAAGAGTAACATTTATTTATACCCTTAATATTCCTCTCAATAAAAAAAAAAAAAAATCTACAGCAGTATTCTGCTCCTTGAAATATATATTTTTACAATGTGTCTTGAAAAAAGAAAAACATATTTAAAGAATGCATTCTAATTGATTATGAATACATTATAATATTTTTTTAAGGTAAGGTATCATTGGAGTGTCATTGAATACCATCACTTATCCTTTTGAGAAGAAATTGGATGAAACTAAATCTGAGTAATTCTGCATTTAAAACATATTTTAAAAGAAGTTCAAACCTTCAGATGTCAGTTCGTGTCTGTGGTCTGTTGCTCTCGGTGTGGAGTGACGTTCAGTACCAGGTACCTGAGGTGTGTGTCAGTCTTCAGCTCCAGTCACAGCTCTTCTTGTCCAGACTCTTCACCCATCACTTTTTATGGGCGGCCTCTCACGCTGACCCCAGGGGCTGCATTCTACAGTGCTGCAGTCTTTATTAACCCTCAGAGAGACACAGAGAGGGGGAGCAGCAATGAGATCAGACTCATAGGGCTCACAGCAAGAAGAAAACACTTTTATCAGTTCCTGAAGCATCTTGGTGGGAAATAGGCTCTGGTGTGTAATCAATAACTTGGCCCACACCCTGCTTCAGCCAAAGTACACTGCACACTGGAGAAACACCCTCTTTGCCTTTTCAATGGGACATGGGAGCTTTACTACTGCTGTTTTTTGAAAGCTTTTCACACACTAGCCTGTCACTTACACATTCCTTTTTTTCTATGTCATTAGCCCTGCAGCTACAAGGCCACCTGAGACACAGTTTCCCTGCTTCTTCACAACCACCACTGTCACACAGTTTGCCTTGCCGCAAGGGTTGTACCTCACTGCATTGAGAGCTCAGTATCAGAGAGCTCTCACTCTTGTTAATGCTCCCCTCTGTTGTGCCCCAACACTGTGTCCCTCGAGGCTTTAGGTGGAGAGCATGACACCAACACATCTGGGAAGGAGACAGAGGCCCTATCCAGGCTGAGCCAACCTAGTTGCGTCTTTGGAGCTTGGGACCCCAACACCTTTGCTCAATTGTCCTGACCGGAGGACTACCATCATGTCCCATCTGTGAAGTGCCCTCGTCTTCTTCCAGTTTTCCCTCATTAACTTAAGGAGGTGCCGGCGTCATGGGACAAGTCCACCTGGGCCTTCTACTATCAAGCCAGGATGTTTGGTGATCCTGCCTTCACGGTCAGGTTTCCACCCCTTCACTCTCCACATCGCTATGGGATTTTCCTGCACATTGTATGCAGCTGAGGCCCAGGTGATACCCATACAGAATACTTCCAGCTTGTTGGCAGATGCCAGACATTGCTGGAGCTGCTGACTTCATTGTGGAGCTCATGATATATTCATTGTGTGCATCTGGCTATTTGCTGGTGGCCCTGGTTACTGATAGGTGTCCATCTGTGGCTTTCACAGGCCAGGGTGCCTTAGAAGGACAAGCTGCCCCTTCTTGATGCCCCCATCACTCCTGGCTTAACTTTAGGTCCTTCCGCAACAGAACCTTCCTCCTGCACTTCTTCCTTCACAGTGACGGCCTAGTCTGTCCGGTGATTTAGAAAAATATGTAGATAATGGGTACTTACTACGATAATAAACTGTAAATTGGGGGACCTATTGTAAAGTGTTCATGAAAGTGGGCCAAAGGCTGCTGGGCTGAAGAATTAAATTTAATGGTCTCCCGAGTAGCTCAGTGAGTAAAAGTTCAGAGCACAGACTGAGCCTTATAAGCTGTGGGTCACCTGTAATGATGAGTGGCTCAAGGGCAGCTGGGATTGGATGATACTGGTTGTACTTATCCTCACAGCAATGAGCCAAGATGCATTAATACAATTGGTGAGTATTTAAAAAAATACAAAGAAATAATAGCAAATGTATGTATGTGTGTGTGTGCATATATATATATATATATATATATATATATATGCATATACAAATACAGTACTTTACAAAAGTTTTAGGCAGGTGTGAAAAAATGCTGTAAAGTAAGAATGCTTTCAAAAATAGACATGTTAATAAATTATATTTATCAATTAACTAAATGCAAAGTGAGTGAACAGAAGAAACATCTATATCAAATCAATATTTGGTGTGACCACCCTTTGCCTTCAAAACAGCATCAATTCTGGACGACCAGAGGGGGGAGCCCCCATGGCCTCTATCATCACCTCCTACCCCCTAGAGGTGGTTGCCCTGGACCACCTGGCCTGATCAGTCCGCAGCTACTACTGTAAAGGCTCTTTGGAAAATCGTTATTCAGCCTTTCAGGTGTCCTGGCGCCTACATAGCGATAGGGGCGCTGGTTTTGAGTCTCAGCTGATGGGGGATTTAGCTAATGTCTATGGGATTAGGAAAAGCCACACAACACTTTATCATTCACAGGGGAGCTGGGCACGTGAGCTCATTAATCAGACCCTATTGGGGTCGCTGGGCGAGGCGAAGCACAGCTGATGGCCTGAGAGACTCGCTGAGCTGGACCATGCATATAATAATATCACCCACGAGTCTACCAGCTACTAGCCCTTCTACCTGATGTTTGGGCAACGGGCTCGGTTGCCAGTGGATATGGTGAAAGGAGCCTTCCTGTCAACAAGGCCACGGACGGTGGAAGGGTGGGTGGCCGAACACCATAAGGGGCTAACTAGGGCCTACAGTCATGCCTCAGCCAAGGCACGTCAGCAACAGGGATGGCGACAGGTGAGTGCCCCATTATTCCTGTGTGGGGAGGGTGTTATAGAGTTCTCTGACTCACACTAAAATCTTAGTAATTTGTTTACATTAGAAACTGCCTCTGAATATTCAGATATGAAGAAAGACAAAAATACATTAATTCATGCAGTCCTTAATTAATTAGTTACCATTATCAAATTACTTTTCATGACTTGTTGATGCATGTACATACAGACAGATGACAAATAAAAGGAAAAACCAACATAAAGTGTCTCAGTGAGGTGTTGGGCACCACGAGCTGCCAGAACAGCTTCAATGCTCTTGGCACAGATTCTACGAGTCTCTTGACTCTACTGGAGGGATGGAACATGCGCGGGCATTGTACGCAGATGTTCGCATAGGTGTCTGACAACATACTTGCACGTAACGTTGACGCGCACATAGGGGGCAGAGTGGCATTAAAACATGGCAGTCTACAGAAAACGAAATCCATTTTCTATGGTGCACCTAGGGTTGTATGGATGTAAATCAACACATACTGTTAATTACATGTTACAGAAACAACACACACACACACACAAATTGCCATAGTGCATCCTGTATGTGCAGATCTATATTGTTTTGCTATAGTTGGCTAAAGACTTAATACTAGAACCACCATAGCCGCTTTTTGCAATTCAAAAGTAAATTTCTCTGCTTATGTGAATCCCCCCCTCATATCCATTTCTATGTTACTAAATATATGAATGAAATAAATTGCCAAGCATCAAATAAGTGAGCATTTCATGGGACAAAATGTGAATTATTTTCATGAAATGTGAATTATATGCACGAAATGTGCATTTTGAGGGACAAAATACTCATTATGTGCACAACATTATGAATGACACAAAAGGCGCCCCATACTTTTGTGAGACCTCTGCACATGTCCAGGCTAGTACAGGCTTAGAGCGACAGATGTGTTTTGTGGATGAGGAGATGCATTTTAAACACTTTCGCATGTCACCACATTTTTTTTTACCTGCTGCAGTGCCTACAGCCATGCTTTGTACATCATTCGCCCCAGCACTGAGCGAATCTCGCTGCTCAACCAATCAGTGCTTGCTTGTGTGCTAGGAGCACTAGGAGGGCTATGCTTACTCAGAAACCCCTGCTCTGCATCATACATGCAATCGCCCACTTGTCAAGAACACTAGCCAGTTGAGCGTCTTTGTGACTGAAGCTCCTGCCATTCGTGCCCCAATAATGACCCCTCTGTCAAAGTCACTAAGATCTCCCTGCTCAACCAATCAGCGCTTGCTTGATGCACAAGCCCGCAGAGACGGAGGAGTGCGCATCGGCTCCTCTGCGAGCCTCTGCGGACTACGCTTACCCAGAAACCCCTGCTCTGCGTCACACATGCACTCACCCACTTGTCAAGAACACTAGTCAACACTAATAATGACCCCTCTATCAAAGACACTAGCGGACGTGTCCGGAACACGTCCATATTTTGTGGACGGTTAACTATCTGGTGCTAGACGTGTCTGTAAGCGTCCGTCACGCCCACTAAGGAAATATCTCCGCTTCTGAAAGCGATGATGTGTGCTTGACTTGTAGACAGTCAGGGAAGCGATCAGATACATTATGTCGGAAGATATAATCTCAAGTGCTGTGTGGGATCACGAAGAAATTCATTTTATTAGCAGAATGAAGTGAAATCCACGTACAGAAACAATGACTGCTTACAGTTAATATCCGAGTGTGTTAAAAACTTGGATTTCACAGGACCCATGCAGTACTGTGACTAGTTAACAATAAACTGAAGGATAATAATCGTAGCAACGGATTTTATTAATATTTTATGAACAACTGGACGGTGTTTCAGGCTGTCGTTTTGTAAATGGTGAGCAGGGACAATCTGCAGACAGTCAGTAGGAAGGCGAACACGATTCAGTTAATGTGTGCCCATTTACAAGCTAAAATGATGAATAAATAAATACAGCAGATCTGGGTTTCCCTCTAAAACATTAAGGACTGGTTTTAAAATTCATCCATAAATGCCATGACTGAGACATGCACACAAGTTAAATTATAACTTGCTATATTGTAGCTGGATGATCAATCGTGAAACGTGTGTATTTTATTTCAACTGTAACTTGCCCTGGTTAAGTAAATTATAAATAATACAGCAAAAAGTATTGTTTGCAGTTACAAATCTGCAGAGAGTAATAAGTTAAGGGAGTCATGTTGTGCGGTTTAAAATACATATATACTAGCACAAATGATGATGATAATAATAATACTAAATAGTAAATATGTAGTTATCTTTCAAGTCGGAAGCACTGCCCAAGGGGGAGGGGTTTCTGCGCACTTCTGCGGGAACCCGATCGAAACGTCACTCTATCAAGGCTGCCATTGACCCCTGCACTCGTCACTCAGAACAGGTCCCTTCCCACTTCCTGTTCTATAAAACGTGACGTCAGCGCAGGTTCGTCCTCTTTTGCCTCTTCGCTTGACTCAGGAACGTAAGCTCTCTGTGTCTGTGTTTGTAATAAACATTCAAACTGTGTATTTCGGCTGGCTGGCTCACTTCAAAGTGTTGTTCACCACCGTTTTCGCTACACATCGTCTCTGTCTTGTGTGTGTTTAGTTATTATTGATAGCTAATCCCGATTCCATCCCGTCCGCGGACCGGAGGTCCAGCTGCGCTTTCGGTTTCAGTTTCGTTCACAAGAAGAGCCTTTTAAAAATAATAGTCGTGGTTATATAGTGCTATATATATTCCGACCGCTTGCTGTGTTGGTTTTTTGTACACAGGGCTTTTTCCTCCACAGCAGGAGCGCTAGCAGCGGAGCCGCGGTGTGTCATAAGAGATCTCGCCCGCGCGAGGTGCACCTCCGCCGGCTTGCGCCCGCACTACAGCCCGCTTCTGTGGCTGTAGGAGATCTCGCTCTCTCGGTTCGCCGAGAACGAGCACTGCTAGCCCTCCCGGTCCGTGCATGCGTGCCTCGTTTTTAGATCCCGCTACGGCTGGTGGTCTACTACCCTCGGCCCCGTGGACCCCGGACTCCGCATCACCCGGTGTCCCCGGAAACCCCGGCACACACGGTGTGGTTAAGCCTACGGGCCTACGCGGCGCTTGTATCCAGCACCTGGTGTTGGCTATACACAGTGTTCAGTCCGGCAACAGCAAGGTTGTGTGTGGTTGGTGTCGCAGCACCCCCGTGTATATAAACGTTGCCGGGGGGAGACGCACTTACAGCGGCGGGCCCGCTAGGCGCTCCGCTTGTTACAGAGGCGTTCCAGTTGTTGTGTGCCTGTGCGGTGCAAACAATGATCGGCGCCTCTGCTGCACGTTTCCCTGTGCACACGCGTGTGCGCTCGGCGCTCGGTGATGAGCTCCTCTCACCCCCGCCACTGTGCCGCTTGTGGCCACCGCACCTTTCCCGCCTGGAGTGGGGAAGTCTTATTCCCCGTCTGTCTGGGCACCGACAGCGGCCGCGATTTGGCCGCGACTTCTGGGTCCGCTACGGCGTGACCGGAAGTCCACCATCTTACCGGGCGCCGCCGCACACGCCGCCGCGCCCGGCGACTCCCCACTCCGGCGAGTGACGGGGGGGCCTCGGGGGCACTGGATCTCCGCCTCTCCCCGAGCCCCCCCGCCCCCTCCTCCAGGGCTGCAGGAGTAGAGACAGCCGCGCCCCCTGTGCCTGCGTCTCCTCCTGCCCCCGCTGCTCCGCTGGCTGCCGCTTCCGCACCTGCCACGGCAGCTGCGTCCCCTGCGACAGCCACGCCCCCCCTGCATGAAGTGCCCGCGGTGCACGCCGCTATGGCCGCGCGCGCCCCCCACGCGTGTGCACGTGAGTGACAAGGAAGAGCGGTGCAGCGACGCGCTCGCGCTCCCTGCCCCTCTTCCGAGTCTTTGTTGGCTTCCTCTCCGCCACGTCGTCGGCGAAGGAGGTCAGGCTCAGCGGCCAGGGAGCACAATGAGGCCATCCTTGCTCTCAATTGCAGGATGGACCAAATCTACGCTCTCTTGGCCGCGCAGGCAGCGCAGGCGGCGCAACAAGTGCCGCCCCCCCCACGACATGACGCTCCACCGCTGGCTTACACCGCGCCGGTGGAGACTGAGGGGAGTCTGTCTGCCCCATCCCAGGAGGAGGGCAGCACACGGGCCACCTGGGAGGAAGACCGCCTGTCTCTGGGCCCCTCTGTGGAGGAGATGCTCTCGCGCACCCTCCAGGAGAGGGAGCAGTCCCTGCAGCTGGCCCGAGTGTACCCAGTGTCAGAAGAGAAAGAGCGACAGTTCTGCTGATAGCACTACGGTGGCCTCGCAGATTCTGGTTCGCGGATCTGATCGCCCTCCTCCACGGAGCGCCTTGGCAGCTCCCAGTGAGAGCGGACTTTTTGTCCCAGGTGCAGGGCACGCTTTGGCACCCCAATCCGGGCCTCCTCCAGCTCTGGGCCTGGCCCCTGAGCAGGAGCGATTGATTGCCAGGGGTCTGTCGGACGCGGTAGTTGCCACTATTCAGTCGGCGAGAGCTCCCTCTACGAGGTCGCAGTATTCCTACCGCTGGTGGAAGTTTAGCACCTGGTGCCAAGACGGCGGTCAAGACCCAAATAATTGCCCCATCGGGGTCATATTGCAATTTCTACAAGAGCTGTTGGACCAGGGCAAGTCCCCGTCCACGCTCAAAGTGTATCTGGCGGCCATCTCGACATGTCATGTTCAGATTGATGGCGAACCTCCTGCGTCTCATTTTCTGGCTGTGCAGTTTCTGAAGGGAGCTCGATGGTTACGGCCTCCTCGAACCCTTTCACTGCCTGCATGGCGCCTTGATGTAGTGCTGGACGCACTTTCCCAAGCCCCATTTGAGCCACTGATCTCAGCTGAGCTGAAGTTGTTGTCATTTAGGACTGCGTTTTTGCTGGCAATGACCTCTGCAAAGCGCGTGAGCGAGTTACACGCCCTGTCCATACACCCATCGTGTGTCCGTTTTGCGGGAGATGGCTCCAGGGTCACGCTACGGCCTAACTCTGCGTTCCTCCCGAAAGTGCTGTCTCCATTTCATGTCAACAGGCCTATTGAGTTGATGGCTTTTCACCCTCCTCCCTTCGCTTCAGAGCAAGAGAGTCGGCTTCACCTGCTCTGCCCTGTGCGGGCCCTTAGGTGCTATTTGGAACGCACTAAGGATATTCGGCGCTCAGACCAACTGTTTGTGTCTTATGGAGCGCGGACACAGGGCCAGGCGCTTTCAAAGCAGCGCCTCTCGCATTGGATTGTGGACACCATTACCATGGCCTACGAGTCTACCGGGTCCCCGGTGCCTGATCACCTGGTGGCCCACTCGACTCGAGGCGTTGCCACATCGTGGGCCCTATTTCAAGCTGCCCCCTTGGCAGACATTTGTGCGGCTGCAGCTTGGGCCTCGCCGCTTACATTTGCCCGGTTCTATAGGTTGGATGTGACGGGACCGGTCCCTTCCATTGGGAACCCGGTTTTGGCTGTAGTCGAGCCCAAGTAGCTTGCAGGCTCTGGCTCCTGCCTTCTCCCAGTCTGCCCCTGTAAGTGCATCCTGAGGGAGCTAGTGAACCGTGTCTTTCCCTTCCACCGGACTATGCCTTCCAGTTGAGCACCCACGCGAGCTGCTCCTGGATGTACGGACAGTCCTGTCGATGTGTTCCCGGGGCTTGTCGTGTGGCCTACAGGCATGTTGCCTTAAGAGGCCGCCCTGTATATAGTTCATTCATTGTAATTGTGTTGCGGTGGTGCATGCATTTGGCCTGTACCCCACTCTGTGTATTGGTCAGCAGGTCTGTGGCCCGCTCTGGCTGTATTATGCCATAGAGCAGGGGACCGCTGCTGTTGTCCTCCAGCGGAGGGCACATGAGTTCTCCAGTGCCCCACTGTGTACATAGTTCATTATTCGCACGGTAGAGCTGTAGTTGTCCTGCGTTAGCTGCGCTATTCGACAGGTGTCAACTACTCCTGTGTTCCACGTGTGGCGCATGAGTCAGCTCCTGCACCCCGTGATGTATATATGTGTATATATGTATTATGTGTTAAACAGCAGGACTGTGGCTCCATTCTAAAATATTGACTTTGTTCCTGCGCCCCATGGTGTATATAGTTCATTGTACAAAATCTAAATTGTCAGCACAATGGAGCTCTTCCACTCTGTACTGTTTAGTTGAGTTGGATGCTCTTGTGCTGTGCGCTGACAGCATGAAGGTCTTGCTGTCACGCGATATATATGTATTGTGTATTGTTTAGCTCGGCTACTCTGTTGACTAGCCAGCTATGTATTATATTGTATTTTTCTCATTGGGTCTGTGGCCCCGCTCCTATTGGATCAGGGGTCCACTGCCATGATATTGCGCGGAGGACGCATAAGTGCTTGATTGCCCGCGCCAGACATTGTGCAAGTAGATTACGGCCTCGCTCCTAGCTGCACTAGCAGAGCAGCCGGCCTTGCTCTTGTAAGCGGAGGGCATAAGAGTTAACCTCTGTAGCCACGCTTTGTATATGCTGATTGCAGACAGTTTCCGGTAGAGCGTAACTACTGTCCTCGCTCCTGGGCGGCTCAGGTGCGGCCCTATGGCGCCCCTGAGGTTACTGTCTGGAGTTGTGTTGCTGAGATCCCCTAGTGGTGCACCTCGAGGCAGGCTCCCTTATCGGCTCGCTGCCTCCTCCCTTGCGACGGTTTTGTTATACAGTAACCCCTCCCCCTTGGGCAGTGCTTCCGACTTGAAAGATAACGATAGGTTGCGTATGCAACCCCGGTTATCTGAAAAAGGAAGCACTGCCCAAGGGTTGCAAGGTCACGCGGGAGTCCAAGCTCCCGGCAAAAGAGGACGAACCTGTGCTGACGTCACGTTTTATAGAACAGGAAGTGGGAAGGGACCTGTTCTGAGTGACGAGCGCAGGGGTCAATGGCAGCTTTGATAGACTGATGTTTCGATCGGGTTCCCGCAGAAGTGCGCAGAAACCCCTCCCCATTGGGCAGTGCTTCCTTTTCAGATAACTGGGGTTGCATACGCAACCTATCGTTACTGTTGCACATGGAAACGTATTCTTATGGGAACATGCTTGTCTGAATTTAATGTTGTCTCTACACGTTTAGCTCTTCCTAATATCTCTAAACAGAAATGTGTGTTTATTACGCTGTTTACGATCATGTAAAGCAGAAAGAATAAAATAGACACATAAGACCTTTCCACGTCAGGCTATATCATGTTGTTCTCTGACTCTGTTTTTAAAAAGAAACATAAGCTAGACCCACAATCACTCTGCTCCTCCGCCTGGTTTTACAAAAAAAGCTCTGGGACACGTCCGGCACGGCATGGCATGGCACAGCACGGACGCTTAAGCCAGTGGAACCAAGGCATAAGATCCTTTCCTCTTGCCATCTTGATCCAAAATCAAGGTCAACTGGGCCTGCTCAGCATTTTTATACATGCCACAGAGCATGATATGATGTGAATTGGTTAATTGTATCATGAAGTACAACTGTTTGGAGGTATCTGCATTCGTTATGTTCCTCCACTCATTTATTCAGGTTTTTCCTAATTTATCACCCATCTGTATGCATATATATATATATACACTCACCTAAAGGATTATTAGGAACACCATACTAATACTGTGTTTGACCCCCTTTCGCCTTCAGAACTGCCTTAATTCTACATGGCATTGATTCAACAAGGTGCTGAAAGCATTCTTTAGAAATGTTGGCCCATATTGATAGGATAGCATCTTGCAGTTGATGGAGATTTGTGGGATGCACATCCAGGGCACGAAGCTCCTGTTCCACCACATCCCAAAGATGCTCTATTGGGTTGAGATCTGGTGACTGTGGGGGCCAGTTTAGTACAGTGAACTCATTGTCATGTTCAAGAAACCAATTTGAAATGATTCGACCTTTGTGACATGGTGCATTATCCTGCTGGAAGTAGCCATCAGAGGATGGGTACATGGTGGTCATAAAGGGATGGACATGGTCAGAAACAATGCTCAGGTAGGCCGTGGCATTTAAACGATGCCCAATTGGCACTAAGGGGCCTAAAGTGTGCCAAGAAAACATCCCCCACACCATTACACCACCACCACCAGCCTGCACAGTGGTAACAAGGCATGATGGATCCATGTTCTCATTCTGTTTACGCCAAATTCTGACTCTACCATCTGAATGTCTCAACAGAAATCGAGACTCATCAGACCAGGCAACATTTTTCCAGTCTTCAACTGTCCAATTTTGGTGAGCTTGTGCAAATTGTAGCCTCTTTTTCCTATTTGTAGTGGAGATGAGTGGTACCCGGTGGGGTCTTCTGCTGTTGTAGCCCATCCGCCTCAAGGTTGTACGTGTTGTGGCTTCACAAATGCTTTGCTACATACCTCGGTTGTAACGAGTGGTTATTTCAGTCAAAGTTGCTCTTCTATCAGCTTGAATCAGTCGGCCCATTCTCCTCTGACCTCTAGCATCAACAAGGCATTTTCGCCCACAGGACTGCCGCATACTGGATGTTTTTCCCTTTTCCACCATTCTTTGTAAACCCTAGAAATGGTTGTGCGTGAAAATCCCAGTAACTGAGCAGATTGTGAAATACTCAGACCGGCCCGTCTGGCACCAACAACCATGCCACGCTCAAAATTGCTTAAATCACCTTTCTTTCCCATTCAGACATTCAGTTTGGAGTTCAGGAGATTGTCTTGACCAGGACCACACCCCTAAATGCATTGAAGCAACTGCCATGTGATTGGTTGATTAGATAATTGCATTAATGAGAAATTGAACAGGTGTTCCTAATAATCCTTTAGGTGAGTGTGTATATATATATATATATATATATATATATACACATATATACATCCACACACCTACACAAAAGTTTTAGAACACCTTCAGTTTTCCAGTTCTTATTTAAATTTAATAAGAAATTATTAAATCATTCTCTGGTTTGTTTTTTATACCCCCCCTCAGAATTTATACCCCCCCTCCACATTCTGAAATTGGGGGGTGGGGGGATACTTGGTCTAAGTAGGAATACAAAATCTCAGAAAATATTGAGAATTATCACATATCCTGGAACCAGAAGTCTACTGATTAAAATAAGACCATCCACTTTGGTTGAAGTAACACAAACCCATAGAGAGCTCAAAATGCCAAGATGGAAAACCCTGTTTACAGTGTACTAATACACAAGAATTTTACTTTTTACAAAATTTTACAATTTTAATTGGATCTGAACTTCTCTGTGTTTGATAGAACAACAAATAATATATACTGGATTAATCATTAGGTTGTTCTGAACAAAACAAGCCTATTTGCAACGAAAATGAATGACGGTGGGCGACATGGAAACTGTAAATCGGATGTGTGAATGAAACGCATTGTTGAGAAAGAGCTGCGCTATTTCTTGGTGACAAAATGTCAAGCAGTAGACCAGGGGACAGAAACTAAGAGACTGAAAAAACTGTAACATTTAGGAGGGTGGTTGATCGATTTTGAAAAACTAATTAATTGAAGCTGTAAAAACACTTAAATGGTTAGATTATCCCTTAACTTAGATATGTGCAATACCAAAAAAATGAAATTGTGATTTTAACCCTAATAAGTATGTTTTTTTACGCACCAAAACATGTTTTTTTATCAAATCCACCATCTTCAATTTTCTTTACCTAGCGTCATTAAAAAGATGTTTTAAAACTTAATAAAAGTAAAAATCATAGTACAAGACCCTTGTCTAACGTTTGGATGTGATAGTTGATACATTTGTATCGATTTGTGTGAACAACACCCCAAAACATTGTCAAATGCTGCGAGTCCAGCATTTGGCGAGAAATGGCACCGAAACTCTGCGCAGCCTCTCCGAGTGTTCAGATTGGAATGTATCAGCAGAGCGGACACACTGATCCCCCTGCATTCCACTGACAGAGCCACCGCCATTCACACAGACTGAGCAGCACTGAGCATTACATTACTGTAACGTGATCAAGTACCAAGAAAAATAACTGCAGGCACAATGAAAGGCTGTTTTCATATACCACTAACAAAACAATTATATTAGTGTTTTATAAATACCACATTGATTGTAAATAGCTTACAATGTAATTGCAAACAGTTCAGAAAATCATATTAAACACAAATACATACATTAAAAACAGCAGGGAATTCTTCCCAGAGAATAAAAATCAACCATGGAAACTTTTCATTTAATCAACACTTTATTTCAAGTTTTCTGAAAGAAGAAAAACAAACATCACATTTGTTAAAGATAATGTAGTCCTACCTTTATGTAATTTGACCTCTTTTTGGCAAATTACAAAATAAGGAATAGCATTTCCTGTCGCTCTCGTCTTCTCTCTCAACAACCGGTCAAAAATCCCAAAATCCCTCTCACAGCTGGCATTGGTTTTTGAAGCGGACTGCAGCCTTCCGTGCAGCTCTACTGATACCTCAGCATACCGCCCATGTTCTAGGTGACCAGCTAACATCCTGCAGCACACTTTAACAAGACTGCCACTGCCTGCGCAGTCATGCTGTCAAAATCTGCAGTTGTTGCCTCTGTAAGTTTCTGAAGGACAGGCTACACACTCACTTCTACATTATCGAACAATTGAACATCTCTAACAAAACTCTGGCCGTCTGACTGCCATGCCTTCAATTTGTGGACAAGTTCCTGATACCTGTCATTCATCTCAAGAACATGCTCCTTTCCTTGACAAAACTCTCAAAAGAGGCTCTGTCACAATTTTACAAATTAACCCAAGTGCCCTACATCCTGCCAATTACTGTCTAACATTTAGATCAGCAAACACAGCTCCACCAATTTATTTTCATACTGAGTTTCTCTACTGAATTCCACCAAATCAGAGTTCAGGTAAAAACCCAGCTGCACTGAAAAACGTAACGTTGATTCTGTTACCTTTGAATGGTACCAGTGACACAAATTCAGATGTATACTTGCCTAACAGAAATGCACTGGTTTTCCACTTTTTTCACAGCCTATTGCCTACACTGTATACAGTTCTGATCAATCTAACTGTCCCGCTTTCTCCTACTGTTTTGTATACCCAATGTAAGCGCAAACTACCTACTTTGTCTCCACCAAAAAATAATCTCTCCTAGATAGAAAGTGTTACATCAGCCTGGTGGACCAAACCATCAGCTAAATGCAATCCACAGAAAAACTAATTTACAAGTCTTAAGTTTAGCCTTATCAGACTCACTGTAGTGTCATTGATTTTTTTCTCAGTTGCAGCTCTGTCTCCCACAAGATGTGTAATTTTTGTGATAATTTCACTCTCACAAAAATGTACATTCAAGTCACACCCCCACTTCTGACTATGTCCTGAACCATTTCTCTGACAGTATCAAATGCACACTGAGCAGAGCCTGATGTCTGTTCCCCGAGTCCTAAATGTATTCTTGTACCATGGTTAAAAAGATGCCAGCAATGCCATACTTGTAAACTATTTTTGTTGTCCCATCTGATTATAGAATGGAATGCTGGAATACGCGCATACTCCCACTGCTAAGGGGAAATGGCGGTTCATGTTTGAATTTCTTTTTCCCCAGAAATATATGGTGTATGTTGTATTTAAAGCCTTGTGAATTGCTCCCTGTCACTCAACAGGACAAACTGGCTTTTCACACCGGAGTGCAGAGAAAAAAGCCTTTAGTTTTGGCACACAGTTTTATGTTTACTGTATTTGAAAGGTTTTGTATTACTAATCTATGTAGTAAGTGGATCAGATGTTTTCTTAATTTTTCTTAATAGTAATTTGAAAACGGCACATGTAAATGCTTGTAACCTCTTCACGGAGAGCTTCTACGTTCTACGTAGCTAGGGAACGTTCGACCTCTCTACATTTAGAAGCATGTGGCCACTACAGTGTCAGGTTTTCAGAATGATTGCCTTCCTGGATTAACTCATCCAAGAAGATTTCATGTGTGAATGCTGTCCTACAGATCAAAGTCCGTGATCTTGAGGCTCAGCTTGCTGATCTGAGCTGTATTAGTGATATTGAAGAATTGGTCAATCAGCCCATGAGAGGGATGGTGTGCATGCCAAAACCTAGGAGAGTTGAGACCTTAGTGCAGGAAAGTGTACAGAACTGCTGGGTTACAGTAGGTCGAACCACAGATAAGGGCACGCACAACCCCTAGAGACACCCCAAGAGCTAGAATTGCCCAACAGGTTCCAGCTGTTGGACACCGAGTTGGACAGTGACAGCTCAGAGGCTGATGGGAGGGCAGCTGAGCACCAGAGCACCATGGTGCCCCCTCCCCCAAGAACAGGGAGGTAGTTATAGTATGAGACTCAATTCTTAGAGATGTAGATCACACAGTGTGTTCTAGTGATAAGGAGACCCGCATGGTATCTGGTGCTCAGGTTGCAGATCTCCCTAAACTAGTAGATGGGCTACTGGCCAAAGCCAGGGGGAATCCATTGGTCATGGTCCACATTGGAGCCAATGACATAGGAAAAGTCAAATTTAAAGAGTTAAGATAGAAACTAAAGAGCAGAACCTCCACTGTAGTTTTCTCCTAAATACTTCAGGTACCACGTGCATGGCCAGGGAAACAGGAAGAGGTTAGAAAGTTTAACACGTGATTGAAATCTTGGTGTAGGGAACAGGGTTTTAGATTTATGGAGCATTGGTCGTTCTTCTGGGATAGATGGGACCTGTACAAACCGGGGGGGCAGGGAGCTCTGACAATGGGAGATGTTCCACTGAAGAAAGAAAACCAAGGGAAACTGCTAGTAGGAAAGTCCTGAACTGTTTGTACCTCAATGCCAGGAGGATAAGGAACAAGATGTTAGACATAGAAGCCACAGTGCTGCTGTGTGACTATGATGTTGGCTTACATGGCTTACAGAAAATGATGGGGATGAATACAAGTTGAAAGGATACACACAGATTAGGAGTGAGAATCAAAAGAGGTGGTGAGGTAGAATTATATGTCAGAAATGACATTGAGGCAGAAGAACTCAAATTAGATCCTCGTAGCGAAACAGAATCTTTGTAGGTTAAGATTTTGAATAAAAGATCCAGAGGATTTGTGGTAGCACTGTGTTACAGACCACCCAATTCAGATATTCAGAAAGATGTTGCATTGTACTGTGTAATCAGGACTGCATGTAGCAAGAATGTGGCTGTTATAATGGGGGATTTCAATTTCCCAAACATGGACTGGGAAAGCCCGGTTGGGACTACAGAAGCAAAAATAGAAATGGTTGAGATGGTAAATGATTGCTTTCTAACTCAATTTGTCAGGGAACCAACCAGAAAGAGTGCAACTTGATCTTTTCAAATGACCAAGACAGAGTCAGAGGGACACTAGTTAGAGAACCAATGGCAAATTGTGATCACAATATGGTTAGCTTTGAGGCATTCTTCAAAAAACAAGGACCAAGTCTAAAACAGTGGTCTACAATTTTACAAAAGCAAACCTTGAAGGTATGAGGCGGCACTTAGACTGGAGCACACTGCATAAAGATTCAGTTGAAAATGGATGGTTATATTTTAAGACTATACTACTTGAGGCTCAGGAGAGATTTGTACTAAAACTTAGGAAACAGGACCAAAAAACATTGGCCCAAATGGTTTAATAGAAGTATGCAAACAAATATAAAGAGAAAGAAAATGTCATATAGTGCATACAAAAGAGATAGAGACTAAACAAAATACAAAGAATAGGTTGAACTGCAAAGAGATCTTAAGAAAGGGATCAGGAAAGCAAAGAGGGAAATAGAAAGAAACATAGCTCTTGGAGCTAAAACTAATACAAAGAGCTTTTTTCTCAGCAAGAGGTCAATAAAGGAGGCAGTGAAACAGCTAACGGGCAAAAATGGAAGAATCTTGGAAAATGAACAACATTTGGCAAATGTTCTAAATTAGTATTTGTGGCAGGGTAGCCAGTAATGGAGGCTTGGAGACAGACTAAGGGTAAACAAAAACCAAGACCTTTAATACATAAAATAAATAGGCACGAGGGCCAACAGAAATGGTCCACAAAACAGGAAACCAAAAAGACACGGGCTGGTCAAAGGACTTCACCATGCCACCAAAAAGACCAACACAGAAACGCCCCACCAAAACAGCATACTGGGCAGGTTAACTCCCCCACCTCCCCAAGGTGAGGCTGAGGCCTCCTTATATAGCAGGTGGCTGGGGTTGATTGACCTTAATTGATCAATCACCCCAGCCACCTGCAGTCCATGAGCATGCAGGGAGGGACAATTAACCCCCTCCCTGCCACAGTATGTCATAGAGGTTTTTACAAAAGAAAAAACAGATGACATGCCACAGGTTTAGAATCAGTCCAGTCAAACACTAAGAGAGATCAGGATAAATGAGGAGGAGGTACTTAAGGAACTAGCAGAATTAAAAACAAACAAATCACCTGGGCCAGATGGTATATTTCCAACAGTACTTAAAGCAATGAGGGAAATAATGTATAGGCCGCTAACTCAAATATTCCAAATGACACTTAGAACAGGGGATGTGCCAACTGACTGGAAGATGGCAAATGTCATACCAATTTAGATGGAGGCAGAAATGGGATTATATACTTGGGATATATGGGATATATACCTGCAGCAGAAAGCCTGTCTTACACCCAGATGAATGCTTCAAGAAGTAACATACAAGGCAAAAACACAGATACACCATTGAGCCTTGCAACACAATTGCATATAGTTTTTAGGTGATTGTTTGTTATTGCATATTTTTGTACATTTTACGTATTTCTCTTTCTTTTATGTTTTCAAACCTTGCCATGTGTAAATATGTGTAAATATTGATGTAAAACATTTTATGTTTTTTTTTTTGCTGGTTACCTTTAATAGAGGTATGTGAAGTGCTGTAAAAAGTTTCTAACATTAATTTCTTGCCAGAAAAACTTTTTATTTAACCGTTTTGCACTTGTTTTATTCATTTGCGCCTGAAATAAGAGCCACAAATGACGAATAACAGGCTTTTTTTTTCAAAATGTTTGCAAATTTGAGGGTGTCCTATTGAATAATACTGCTTTGTGCATTGTTTTTTGCAAAAAGTTATTTCAACATGAACAACAGATGGTCTGAAATGTTATTTTAATCACAAAATTAGATTGGACCTCAGCAGCCTGACAGCTCTAAAAAGTATTAGACTGCAATAATAACTCATCTGGAATACTGTGTACAGTTCTGGGCCCAACACTGGGGCACTGAGACTGAGGGAACTGAACCTTTTCACCCTGGAACAGAGGAGACTACGTGGGGACTTGATCCAAGTCTTCAAAATCATGAAAGGCATCCACCACATCAAACCAGAGGAGCTTTTCCAGATCAGCAGGGACACACACACCTGGGAAACAAATGGAAATTGGGCTTCAAGGCATTCAAGACAGAAAACAGGAGACACTTCTTCACACAGAGAGGCGTCACAATCTGAACCCGAGCGATGTGGTTGAAGCTGAGAATTTGGGAACATTTATAAATAGACTGCATAGGATCCTTGGATCACTTAGTTATTAATGGACACCAACCAGCACGATGGGTCTAATGGCCTCCTCTCGATTGTAAACTTTCTTATGTTCTTATGAATCATCACTCAATTGAAATGTTTTGTAAGGACCACAAAACAAGAAAGTAAACAGAGACTTATGTACCATTTACAAATACACAGTTTATTCTTTCCACGTAGAAATAAAACAAACTACTGTTGGCCGTAGTCTACGCCAGGACAGCAAGTAGGAACAGCGAACACACTCTTCTTTTAGGCAATAAGAAAACAGGTCTCCACACCGCATTAATTCCACAGACCTCTCGGTTCCCAGTTCTGGATCGCTCTGACCCTCCCAGCAACACACCCATATTCATCACCTCCTTTTACAGCCCGCCCAGTCGTAAGCATGCTTTGTCGTAAGCATGCATTTTATTATTTTTATTTCTTGGCAGACGCCCTTATCCAGGGCGACTTACAACATGCATGCCAACACAACACTGTATGCACAACCACCATTGGCAGGTGCCCGGGGGACAGACAGGTAGCTCTTTCGCACCCAGAGGGGTCATAACCTACACAGACAGAACAAAGCATGTGCAGCAGAACTATGTACACAATCTCCTGTACTCCTACACTACCCCCCATCACAGTACAGTTTGCAAGGGTCGCTACATTATTATAATGCCCCATATATTCAAGCATCGAGTGGGGGGGTGTCACTGAACACCACTATTCTCCTGGCAATCACATCTACCATCTACCCTGTCTGTACAACCTTCCTATGTGCGTTTTGCGGGGAATGAGTCCAAGGTTACACTACGGCCTAAAGGTGTCTTCATATCGGACGCTCCCTGGCAAATCCCATTGGTTTCAATGGAGATGGGAACGTGCTGCAGCAGAGGGGCAGAGATAAGAAGCAGCAAAGCAGAGTGGTGCAGAAGAGATCAAATATTTTCAACTTTCACCGCACCGTGACATAAACAGCCATCAGCCAATTTGAGGCTGAGATACCAAAATAATAAAATAAAATAATTAAAATGGAGGAGAAACTTATCAGTGATTACTGTAATATCTCATATTTATACGACAACTGTCAATACAATGAAAATCTTTTCAACTTGCAACTTGCAGAAGCCAATATAGTCTGAAAAGTGATGTGAGGTTGATAAGGATCACTTTTCAGGATCGCAGCGATAATGGAAGACAATTTAGCTTGATATTATAATGTAAGCAATATATTAAAATAATAACAACAATGTATTATGTATCGGCAAATGTTTTGTTATAAGAGACAAAATGTGTATTTATTGCATCGTGATTTATTGCTTCACACAGAGAGTTGTCACAATCTAGAACAAACTCCCCAACGATATGGTTGAAGCTTGAATTTTTGGGAACATTCAAAAACAGACTGGATAGGATCCTTGGATCACTCAGTTATTAATGGACACCAAATGAGCACGATGGGTCGAATGGCCTCCTCTCATTTGTAAACTTTCTTATGTTCTTAAGAACTTGAGAAATGAGAAATGAAATGAGAGTCAGGGAGGGGTTAAATAGGGAGGCAAATGACCAGATAATAGCAAAGCATGTGTGTGGTAAGTACTCTGGTTGATTATGGTGAAAATTCAATGGTTGAATGTGGAAAGCTGAGAGGGGAGACTGGTAGGTAAGTGGCAATGGCGACCTATAGTGGAGAACTGTGGGGATGCTTAGACTGAGGATGTGACACCTCCTCCCTTAAGACAGGTTGGTTGTACAGTAACTCCTCCCCCTTTGGGCAGTGCTTTCGAATATTATTATTATTATTATTATTATTTATTTCTTAGCAGACGCCCTTATCCAGGGAGACTTACAAAATATAAGCACAATACAATGTGGAAAAATACAGTGCAGTTCAAGGCATAAAACATATTGCAAATTCCAATTTACTAACAGTTTGCAACCTTGGTTATCTGAAAAAGAAAGCATTTCCCAAGGGCTGCAAGGTTTCTCGGGAGCTCTGTCTCCCGACATAGAGGAAGTTCCTGTGTGTACATCACCATGTATACAAAAAGGAAAAGGAAGGGTCAGTTTGAGTGACACACACGGGCCTATAGGCAGCTTTGATAGAAAAGTGTTTTTCAATGAGGCATCCATAGAAACTTGCTTAACCCCTCCTCCTTCGGGCAATGGTTTATTTTTCAGATAACCAGGGTTGCATATGTAACCTATCATTATTTGCAGTTAGCAAGTGATTGGGCTCTAAATTATTGAACTTTATAATGATGTAATTTAAAATATTAAAAACCATGAAAAATGTATTGGGGTGGCACAGTGGTGTGGTGGTTAGCTCTGCTGCCTCACAGCTCCAGGGTCCTGGGTTTGAGATCTGGTACAGGGTGTCTGTCTGTGAGGAGTTTGCATGTTCTCCCCATGTCTGTGTCGGTTTTCTCCAGGCACTCTGGTTTCCTCCCACCACCCAAAGACATGCAGGTTAGCTTAATTGGCTTTTCTAAATTGCCCAGCGTTGGACTAGTGTCCCAACCTGGGTGTATTCCTGCCTTGCACCCTATGCCTGCCAGGTTTTGAAAAATGGATGGATGGAAAAATGTATATATCTCTGTTCAGAAAGAAAGGTATGTTCCATGTTTAGTTTTTTTAATATTTTGAATTGTAGCTGCAAGTGTTAAGGCATTCAGTCAAACTCAGCTTTGATTGTTTAATATTCTGTATTTGGCATACAGTCACTGTGGTATTAATATGTTAAATACATCTCTACCAGTATGATGGGCAGATTGACACCTGGTCAAGTGAAAAACATAAAATCGGAATGTTATTCTATTGCTTTAAATTAAGTAAGGATCTTTATTATTACCCTATTTCTTAGCAGACACCCTTATTCAGGGTGACTTACAGTTGTTACAACATATCACATTATTATACAGTGTGTGTCTGTATCACCTAGTACACCATGATGCTTGTAGTTTATTTCATATGTGGATAGTTGAACAAAAAGGGACCTTTTGAGTAAGTTGAATAATTCAGTGAACTGGTCGAACTAGTTTATACAGGCAAACCACCACACATCATCTGATTCTGTCTTTGCAAACTTACAAAATCCAGTCAAATAGAAAGATCACATTCATGTCATATTAGAACTAGTTTTACTCTCATACACTGGTTGGATTTTGAAGGTTTTAAATAACTGATCTAACATACAGATGCCCTTAGGACAATCACATACAGACCCTAATGACAATCACCTACCGTATAACTGCAGACCCCTGCAGCTCAGCTCATGGGGGTTATCAGTACCTTTTATTTCTGCCCCACTTACCCTTCCAGCCTCTGTTTCTTTCTGTTTCATTTTCCCTTCTTTTTGCTGAGGGATTTACAAAAGCATTGGATTGGTTCTGAAATGGACAGACAATCCAGAGAATGAGTTTTATTTATTTATTCAGTAACCCTGACAGTGTTCATGGTACTCTGTGGAAAGGCAGACTTGAGTGCAAAGTACCTCTGAGCTGCTTCCTTGATCTTCTCATTCCTTAAGCTGTAGATGATGGGGTTGACAAGGGGGGTGAGGAAGTAGTTAAGCCCACCTACGAAAATGCGCCCACCGGGAGAAATGCTGTCCACTCTCAGCGCTATATACACCACAGCCAAGGAGACATAGTACAGCACCACCACCACTATGTGGGAGAAGCACATGTAGAAGGCCTTCTTCCAGCTCTCCACAGTTTTCATTTTCCCCACTGATATTATGATCCTGCTGTAGGACCACAGCACAAACACAAAGGGGCCCCAAACACCCCCCATGGCGAACAACAGGGTGATATTTAACTGGGCCGTCACATCAGCACAGGCTAGAGAGATTACAGTGGGGTATTCACAGACAACGTGCAGGACATGGTTAGAGGCACAGAATGGCACTGAAATGGCCTGAGCCACAGACACCAGGGGGGCAAGGAAGCCCAGTGCCCAGACTGTGGCCGTCATTGTGAGGCACACCCTGGTGCTGATGATGGTGTTGTAATGAAGTGGCTTCACCACGGCCACATACCGGTCATAAGCCATGACCCCAACTAGGAAACCTTCAGTGGCACTGATAGAAATGAAAAAGTGCATCTGCAGGAAGCAGCCTGCGAAGGAGATCCTGTTGTAGCCCAGCAGCACCGCCAGCAGCTTGGGTATGATGGTAATGGTCAGCAGCATATCCAGGACAGCCAGGTTCCACAGGAAGAAGTACATGGGTGTGTGAAGCCGGGGGTCCAGGGACACCAGCACCACGATCAGCAGGTTCCCCAGGATGGTGGCCATGAAGAGGAGGAGGAAGATGAAGAAGAGTGTGGTATAGTGCTCCTGCAGGCCTGGCACTCCCACAATTATGAAATAGGAGGCTGAGGGCAGGGAGGTGTTGGGGTCACTCATGGCTCAGCGCCACACAGGGTCTGTGAAGAGAAGAGGTGCAGCTGGGAGGGCAGGGGGAGACTGGCTCAGTCATGCATTTATTTAGGTTGAAGAAGTAAACACCCAACAGGAAAAGAACTAGACATTTTATTGCTTTGATTTAATTATATCTTTTCAAATGTATAATATAATGCAAACTGTATAACAAGTTGTTATTGAATATATTTAATATAATGTTGAAAAGCACATATATCAAATATGTGTTACATGTGAATTCAATATAATTTAAAGTTCCCATATCCCAATATAATGTATATACAGTGCCCTCCAGAATCATTCATAGGTCTGAATAAATATGAACACAACATATCAAATACATCCAGGAATGATTTACAGATTGGATTTTGTCTAAGAATATTAATCTTTAATCTGATAAGCAATCCACAGAGAAAAGTCATTCATCAGTAAGTAATCTATTTCCATAAAACATGAGAGTCAGATTTATTCATAAATATTAATTTCAATAAAATCCAAGAAAAACACATCTACATCAGTATTATGCTCCTTGAAATATATTTTTTACAATGTGTCTTGAAAATAGAAAAACATATTTAAAGAATGCATTCTAATTGATTATGAATACATTATAAGATTTTTTTAAGGTAAGGTATCATTGGAGTATCATTGGAATATCATCACTTATCCATTTGAGAAGAAATGGGATGAAACTAAATCTGAGTAATTCTGTATTTAAAACATATTTTAAAAGAAGTTCAAACCTTCAGATGTCAGTTCGTGTCTGTGGTCTGTTGCTCTCAGTGTGGAGTGACGTTCAGTACCAGGTACCTGAGGTGTGTGTCAGTCTTCAGCTCCAGTCACAGCTCTTCTGGTCCAGACTCTTCACCCGTCACTTTTTATGGGCGGCCTCTCGCGCTGACCCCAGGGCCTGCATTCTACAGTGCTGCAGTCTTTATTAACCCTCAGAGAGACACAGAGATGGGGAGCGCCAATGAGATCAGACTCACAGGGCTCACAGCAAAAAGAATACACTTTAATCAGTTCCTGAAGCATCATGGTGGGAAAAAGGCTCTGTTTTGTAATCAATAACTTTGCCCAAACCCTGCTTCAGCACAAGTACACTGCACACTGGAGAAACAATCTCTTTGTCATTTCAATGGGACATGGAGGTTTACTGCTGCTGTTTTTTTAAAGCTTTTCACACACTAGCCTGTTGCTTACGCATTCCTTTTTTCTATGTCATTAGCCCTGCAGCTACAAGGCCACCTGAGACACAGTTTCCCTGCTTCTTCACAACCACCACTGTCACACAGTTTGCCTTGCCGCAAGGGTTGTACCTCACTGCATTGAGACCTCAGTATCAGAGAGCTCTCACTCTTGTTAATGCTCCCCTCTGTTGTGCCCCAACACTGTGTCCCTCAAGGCTTTAGGTGGAGAGCATGACACCAACACATTTGTGAAGAAGACAGAGGCCCCTCTCCAGACTGAACCAACCCAGTTGCATCTTTGGAGGTTGGGACCCCAACACCTTTGCTCAATTGTCCTGACCGGAGGACTACCATCATGCCTCTTCCAGTTTTCCCTCATTAACTTAAGCAGGTGCAGGCATCATGGGACAAGTCCGCCTGGGCCTTCTACTATCAAGCCAGGATGTGTCTATTGGTGATCCTGCTTTCGTGGTCAGGTTTCCACCCCTTCACTCTCCACATCGCTATGGGATTTTCCTGCACATTGTATGCAGCTGAGGCCCAAGTGATACCCATGCAGAACACTTCCAGCTTGTTGGCAGATGCCAGACATTGCTGGAGCTGCTGACTTCATTGTGGAGCTCATGATATATTCATTGTGTGCATCTGGCTATTTGCTGGTGGCCCTGGTTACTGATAGGCGTCCATCTGTGGCTTTCACAGGCCAGGGTGCCTTAGAAGGACAAGCTGCCCCTTCTTGATGCCCCCATCACTCCTGGCTTAACTTTAGGTCCACCCACACTTCCTCCTGCACTTCTTCCCTCACAGTGACAGCCTAGTCTGTCCAGTGATTTACAGCAATATGTAGTTAAAGAGTACCTACTATGTTAATAAACTGTAAATTGGGAGACCTATTGTAAAGTGTTCATGAAAGTGGGCCAAAGGCTGCTAGCCTGAAGAATTTTATTTAATGGTCTCCCGAGTGGTTCAGTCAGTAAAAGTTCAGAGCGCAGACTGAGCCTTATAAGCTGTGGGTCACCTGTTCAATCTCAGCTCATGTTATTTGCCAATTGTGACCGGTAGTGCTCAGTGACGGCACACAATTGGCCAATGCCACCATGGTAAGGGAGGGCTAAATTGAGTCTCTCGGCTCATCGCTAATGAGTATCCCCTACTGGTATATAACCGCCAACCTGCAGTTTATACAGGCTATACTGAATATGAAATAGCCAACAATCTGGTCTTTGCAATACAATTCATAATTGTGAAAGATTTATAATCACCCAATTTTCTACACATCATATATTCATCATTATCATTATTTATTGTATTAGATTTGTCTATCGTGATCGGCTCAGCAGGTTTCTAACTTTCCTTTGGAATTAAATCTTGATCACATTGCAAACTCCGGTCTCCGGATCAATTCCTTGATGCTAATTATTTTGTATCAGGTGTAGGGCTGGCGACAGGTTGACTGGTGCACAAAATGTATTTTTCCTAATGGATAAATGGAGCCTCTTGACTACAGCAAAGAGAGAGAGTGTCACAGTCTCCCCTGCTTCTACCTTAATTCACCACCAGAGGTCTCCCTCTCCCGAATATTAACTCAAATGCTTCTCCTTTCCTTTGTCCAGTTCAACCAGTTCTTCCACATTCTTTCCTTCCAGGTGCACCTGTTCTGTCCTCCTCTCCTGTCATTGGTTAGTCATTCATTCACCTGGTTCAAACCCTCTTTTGCTACACAGTATTTAAACCCCTTTGTTTCCTAGCTTCTTTGTGAAGTCTGCATTCTCTTTTGGATCAATTCCGAGCCTTGTTTCTTATTTGCTTAACCGTGTATTTGACCTTTTGCTACCCTCTCTCGTTTACCCCTTTTTGGATCTCCCTACTAGCCTGTTTGCCTGATCGATTGACCTTGGATTGTCCTTGTTATCTCTCTCTCGTTTTGCCCTTATCGGATTATCTGCTTCATATCTAAGCCTGCAATTGGATCCTTTCCTTTGGTCCTTGAGGACGTCACAGAAGACTTTGCCATTAACATGGATCCAGTGGCTTTACCAAATGTTGCAGCAGCTTTGACGGCTCAGGGGGCATTATTGGGTGAACATGACGAAATGTTAAGACAGATCAACTCCACTTTGGAACAGCTACTGAAAAGACTGCCTGCTTTATCTCCCAAATCCACCAGACAGACAACACCAGAAGTACACTCCGAACATCCCTGTATTTTTCCTTGGAGAACCTGTCGGCCCCTACTCACACAGGTAAACACGCTTGGTGGGGAGTTGTGTGACAATGTGCACATCATTATGAATGACAAAAAAGGCGCCCCATACTTTTGTGAGACCTCTGCACATGTCCAGGCTAGTACAGGCTTAGAGCGACAGATGTGTTTTGTGGATGAGAAGATGCATTTTAAACACTTCCGCATGTCACCACTTTTTTTTTTTTACCTGCTGCAGTGCCTACAGCCATGCTTTGAACATAATTCGTCCCATCACTGAACGAATGGCCACAGCTCCCAGAATCTCGCTGCTCAACCAATCAGCACTTGCTTGATGCACAGTCCCGCAGAGACGGAGGAGTGCACATCGGATCCTCTGCGAGCCTCTGTAAGCTACGCCTACACAGAAACCCCTGCTCTGCATCACACATGCACTTGTCAAGAACACTACTCAGTTGAGCAGTCTGTGTGACTGAAGCTCCTGCCAATCGTGCCCCAATAATGACCCCTCTATCAAAGTCACTAAGATCCTTTCCTCTTGCCATATTGATCCAAAATCATGGTCAACTGGGCCTGCTCAGCATTTTTATACATGCCACAGAGCATGATAGGATGTTAATTGCTTAATTGTATCATGAAGTACAACTGTTTGGAGGCATCTGCATTTGTTATATTCCTCCACTCATTTATTCAGGTTTTTCCTTTAATCTGTATGACCCTACATATATGTATATACACATATACATAATAAATAAATAAATAATTTTCTGGTTTGTTTTTTATACCCCCCTGGAATTTATACCCCTGCCTCCACATTCTGAAATTGGGGGGTGGGGGGATACTTGGTCTAAGTAGGAATACAAAATCTCAGAAAATATTGACAATTATGACATATCCTTGAACCAGACAGTCTACTGATTAAAACAAAACCATCCACTTTTGATAGGAGTAACACCACCCGTAGAGAGCTCAAAATGCCAAGATGGAAAACTCTGTTTACAGTGTACTAATACACAATGATTTTACATAATTGGATCTGAACTTCTATGTGTTTGACAGAACATCAAATAATATTGTAATGACCCAGGGGTTTTGGCCACAACAGGGACTTAAACACTGTTTTCCCTCACCACAATGCAGTGATCTTACCACATCACTAAAGGGCCCAGGCCTCTTAGTAAGGCTTGAGATCGGTACACTACTCCCCCCATCATTACAGTGTGCCCTTGCACTGTTCTTCCATTTCCTCACTGAGAATGGCCTGACGCCTGACGTGTTCTCCCACGCCACAATGCAGCGATCTTACCGCATCCCTAAAAGGCCCATGCCTCTTAGCAAGGCACGAGATCACTACAATAAATACTGGATTAATCATTAGGTTGTTCTGAACAAAACAAGCCTATTTGCAATGAATATTAATGACAGTGGGCAACATGGAAACTGTAAATCAGATGTGTGAATGAAACGCGTTGTTGAGAAAGAGCTGCGCTATTGCTTGGTGACAAAATGTTAAGCAGTAGACCAGGGGACAGAAACTAAGAGACTGAAAAAACTGTAACATTTAGAAGCATATGGCCACTACAGTGTCAGGTTTGCAGAATGATTGCCTTCCTGGATTAACTCATCCAAGAAGATTTCATGTGTGAACGCTGTCGGCATGTTGAAGTCCTACAGATCAAAGTTCATGATCTTGAGGCTCAGCTTCCTGATCTGCGCTGTATTAGTGATATAGAAAAATTGGTCAATCAGCCCATGAGAGAGATGGTGTGCACACCAAAACCTAGGAGAGTTGAGACCTTATAGCAGGACAGCATAGAGAACTGCAGGGTTACAGTAGGTCGTAACCGCAGAAAAGGGCACGCACAACTCTTAGAGACACCCGAAGATCTAGAAATGCCCAACAGGTTCCAACTGAGCATCATGGTGCCCACTCCCCACCAGAACAGGGAGGTAGTTATAGTATGAGACTCGATTCTTAGAGGTGTAGATCACACAGTGTGTTCTAGTGATAAGGAGACCCACATGGTATTTTGCCTGCCTGGTGCTCAGGTTGCAGATCTCCCTAAACTAGTAGACGGGCTACTGTCCAAAGCCGGGGGTAATCCAATGACATAGGAAAAGACATTTAAAGAGTTAAGATAGAAACTAAAGAGCAGAACCTCCACGGTAGTTTTCTCCGAAATACTTCCGGTACCACGTGCCAGGCCAGGGAGACAGGCAGAGATTAGAAAGTTTAACACGTGATTGAAATCTTGGTGTAGGGAACAGGGTTTTAGATTTATGGAGCATTGGTCGTTCTTCTGGGATAGATGGGACCTGTACAAATCTGGGGGGCAGGGAGCTCTGACAATGGGAGATGTTCCACTGAAGAAAGAAAACCAAGGGAAACTGCTAGTAGGAAAGTCCTGAACTGTTTGTACCTTGTAAGATATTATTTGTTAGAATATATTTTTCTATGGGAAATTCTATACCATCTGGTTTGGTAGAGGAAACAGACCTCCTCCCTTTTATCTAAGTTCCCTGGTAGCCCCTGGTAGCCCTGGTAACCCTATCTTTATGACCAGAGACCAAAAGGGACCTGTCCTCTGATTGGCTCCTAGCCAAATTCAAAATGACCCCCACTTCTAAATTACTTTAGCATAAGGCACCCAAGTCATGGTGGTGGCAAAATGCTATTGGTTGGAAGGAAACCTTATAAAAGGGAAAACAAAGAGAATTTGAGTTCTCTTAACTTCTTCATCCTGCAACGAGACACAAGACAGAGCTGGAGAGGAGAGACAGAGAGAGACACACCGCTTCCTGCCTGACCAGACTGGCCTATAAGCTGTACTGTGAGGAGAAAGAAGAAAATGGGTATTATCTGTTTCTTACTGTAATCCAGCAGAAGCTTAATATTACTTATTTTCAGTAATATAATTGAATGATATTAGTTTCCTATTTTTGTCAAAATAAATGATTATTGCACATCTGTGACTTGACCGCATCTTCCCTCTAAAAAGAATCTTAAAAGAGAAACCAATTGACCTATGAGTTTTCAGTTCAACTATTTATTTAGATTGACTGAAAAACCAAGCAATTCCAAATTCTCTTACAACTTCAATGCCAGGAGGAAAAGGAACAAGATGTTAGACATAGGAGTGACGGAAACATGGCTTACAGAAAATGATGGGGATGAATACAAGTTGAAAGGATACACACAGATTAGGAGTGAGAATCAAAAGAGCTGGTGGGGTAGAATTAGATGTCAGAAATGACATTGAGGCAGAACTCAAATTAGATCCTCGTAGCGAAACAGAATCTTTGTGGGATAAACTTTTGAATAAAAGATCCAGAGGATTTGTGGTAGGAGTGTGTTACAGACCGCCCAATTCCATTTTTGGTAGGTTTGCGTCTCAGACAGCACAACTCAATTATTATGAAAACAATTTAAATCCCAACACCACATAGCATAGTTAGTGATAATAAAATAAAACAGTAAGAATATGAATAATAACTCAATAGTACTATGTGAACAGAAAAACACATGAATATAAAATGCAAAGCAATTAACAAAATAAAGAAATAAGGTAATATAATAATAATGTCACCGTCCATGACACCAGTTGAGAAGGAGGTTATGTTAAGCAGAGGGGCACAAGAGCTTTGTATATGGTTTGTTTGTTGCAACAGACCATTGTCCCCTGTAAAGCGTGGATGTGACCCCGAGGGCCCCCGTGGCCTCTACACCTCCTCCCTTGTGACAGATTGAAAATAAAGAAATTAGGTAATATAATAATGTCACTGTCTGTGACACAAGTTGAGAAGGAGGTGACTAAGCGACAGATTGGTTGTACAGTAACCCATCCCCTTTGGGCAGTGATTTCATTTGAAGATAACCATCATTATTTGCAGTTAGCAGGTGATTGGGCTGTATATTAATTAGATTTATAATGAGGTTATTTACAATATTTAAAACAATTAAGGTATATATATATATATATATATATATATATATATCTGTTCAATACAGAAAGAAAGGTATAATCCATTTTAAGTATTTTCAATGTTTTGAATTGTAGCTGTAAGTGTAAAAACATTTACACAAACTCAGCTTTGATTATTTAATATACTTTATTTGACATCCAGTCACTGTGGTTGTCATGATGGGGCTCCTGGAGTGACAGCAGGGAGGTTTATCCAAATGCGGTTGATACTGTAAAACCAGGAGCAGAGATATACTTAATGGCGAGAGAATCTGAAAAACAAAGCCAAGGGGATAAGGCAATAGTCATAGTTGGGCAGAGTGTCAAATGATCAAGCAAACAGAGCAAACCAGAGAATCCAAGAAGTGGTGAATGAGAGCAGGTGTAGGTCAAAACACTAGGAAGCAGGGGACAATAATAGATCAGACTTGGTAATGCTGCATGGGGCAAAACAATACTTCGCATCTTGGGAACAATGGAGTATATGTATTGAGTCTAATGAGCAGGTGTAAATGGATACATGTGGAGACATTGAATCAATCAGACAGGGATTAAGATTGAATGATGAGAAGTGGGGATCCGGGAACAAATACTGATGAAAAGGAGACCTCTGGTGGCAGACTTTGGGAATGCTCAAGTAGTAGATGTAACAGTGATATTAATATGTTAAATACATCTCTACCAGTATGATGGGCAGATTGACACCTGGTCAAGTGAAAAACATAAAATCAGAATGTTATTTGTTTGCTTTCAATTAAGTAAGGATCTTTATACAGTGTGTGTGTGTGTGTATGTCACCTAGTACAACGTGATGCTTGTAGTTTGTTTAAAAATTGGGGACAGTTGGACACAAGTGGACTTTCTGAGTAACTTGAAGAATTTAGTGAATTGGTCGACCTACATGGCTGCATCTACCCCTGAGTATATACATGCCAACCAGCACACATCTTCTGGTTCTCATTAATTTCATATTAGAACTACTTTTACTCTCATACACTGGTTGGATTTTGAAGGTCTAAAATACAGATGTGTTAGTCCTGAAGAGCACAGACCCTAATGGCAATCACCTACTAACCTCTATTAGTGCAGACCCCTGCAGCTCAGCTCATGGGTGTTATCAGTACCTTTTTATTACTGCCCCACTTACCCTTTCGGCCTCTATTTCATTCTGTGTTTACAGAAGCATTAGATTGGTACCTGTTCTGAAATGGACAGAGAATCCAGAAAATTAGTTTTATTTGGCAGCCCTGACAGTGTTCCTGGCACAGCGTGGAAAGGCAGACTTGAGTCTAAAGTACCTCTGAGCTGCTGCCTTGATCTTCTCATTCCTTAAGCTGTAGATGATTGGGTTGACCAGTGGGGTGAGGAAGTAGTTTAACCCACCAATGAAAATACGTCCATCAGAGGAAATGCTGTCCACTTTCAGCCCTATATATTCCACAACCGTGGAGCCATAGTACAGCACCACCACCACTATGTGGGAGGAGCACATGAAGAAGGCCTTCTTCCGGCTCTCCACCGTTTTCATTTTCACCACCGCTATTATGATTCTGCAGTAGGTAAACAGCACAAACAGAAAAGCCCCCCATGTAACCACCATGGCGATCAACAGGCTAAGATTGACCTGGGCCGACACATCAGCGCAGGCTAGAGACATTATAGAGGGGTATTCACAGACAATGTGCAGGACATGGTTGGAGGTACAGAATGGCACTGAGCTGGCCGGAGCCACGGACACCACGGGGATAAGGAAGCCCAGTGCCCAGACTGTGCACATCATTGTGAGACACATCCTGCTGTTGATGATAGAGTTGTAATGCAGTGGCTTTACCACAGCCACGTACCGGTCATAAGCCATAGCTGCCACTAGGAAAATTTCAGTGGCACTGATAGAAATATAAAAGTACATCTGCAGGAAGCAGCCTGCAAAGGAGATTCTGTTGTGCCCCAGCAGCACCGCCAGCAGCTTGGGTATGATGGTGGTTGTCAGCAGCATATCCTGGAGAGCCAGGTTCCACAGGAAGAAGTACATGGGTGTGTGGAGCCGGGGGTCCAGGGACAGCAACACCAGTATGAGCAGATTCCCCAGGAAGGTGGCCAGGAAGAGGAGGAGGAAGATGAAAAAGAGTGTGGTGTAGTGCTCCTGCAGGCCTGGCATTCCAACAATGATGAAGTGGGAGGCTGAGGGCAGGGAGGTGTTGGGGTCACTCATGGCTCAGTGCCACACAGGATCTGTGTAGAGAAGAGGGGCACCTGGGAGGGCAGGGGGACACTGGCTCAGTTATGCATTTCTTTAGGTTGAAGAAGTACATTTTCAAATGTATTATTTACTGTAAACTGTGTAACAAATTGCCTTAGAATATATTTAATATAATTCTGAAAAGCACATTAATCAAATATCTTCATATATTGCTTTTTACATGTGATTTCATGATATAAAGATGTTAATTATGTGAATGACGTTGATATATTTGAAGGTTCCCATGCATGTACAGTATATGCAGTGCCCTACAGATTCATTCATAGCCCTGAATGAATAGGAACAGAAATCATCATATCAAAGAAAGATTTACGGATTGCAATATGTGTCCTGCTGAAGAAAGTCTAATATATTGAATTTAAACAAGGAAAATCACATTATAAATAAATACTACAGCATGCAGCACCCTTCTAATATACAAAGAGGTCCTTCCCATCTATTCATACAGAATGGTACACAGTTTCCAATGGTTTAGGTATGGACACCAAGGGATATATATATATATATATATATACATACAGTATATAACATATCAACATACAAGGCCATTTCCAGGCTTTTGAGGGCCCTAAGCAGCATTTGATTTGGGGCCCCACCTCACTTCCCGATCCCATTTTTTACAATGACATACTGTACATGTAGTTGGTTTAAAATGTTTTGCCCAAGGCTTATAGTCATCAGCACCCCATCATGTGTAGTCTGAAGTCTGTCATTCAACAACAAAGTTCAATGTATTTATTATTTTTTGCTAGGGGGCCCCCTAGTGGTTGGGGGCACTAAGCAGCCGCTTATGCCTAGAAACGGCCCTGTCACCATAATCTAAAATGCACATGAAAGTGGCATTCATAATTTTCTTCCGATTTACACCAGTTAAACAGGTTTTCTTTCTATAGAGGAAACCAATCTTGATCTTTAGTTTCTTCACAAACTCAGTTACATGTGTCTGAAAATATATTTATAGGAAGTAACAAATTAAATTTTAGTAACATTAGAATTAGAAATGTAATAATAATTTAAATCATGTGACCTTGAAAAAAGCATGCATTTTGATGTATTTGCATTTAGCACAAGCTTATTCTCTGCAGAGCAAAAACATCAGATTTGAGATGTAACAAGGCTTGCTCAAACAGTTGGATTAATCTTACATTTTCTTACAGCTTCATCAATGTTATTTACATAAAGAGTAAACAGTAGAGGGCCGATCATCAAACCTTGAGGGATCCCTTTATGTAACTCAGGGAACTCCAATTTGACCCCATCAACTATAATAGTCTGAGTTCTATACTGGAGATAATTATAAAACCCTCTGCAAGCATCAGACCCCAATCCATGATGACAATTTAATTAACAGAATTGCATGATCCACTGTATCGAAAGCTTTAGACAGATCCACAAACATGGCAGCACAATGTTTTCTACCATCTTAAGCATTAGCGATATCATTTACGATAAGCATTGTTGCTGTTGTGGTGATATGACCAGGTCTAAAAACAGAGGGATTCATATTTAAAATACCATTAATTGATAGAAAATAATGCAGTTTTTGCAAGGCATGGAAGTCTTGACATGGGTCTGTAGTTCGATTATCACCTCCTTTGTGTAATGGTAATATGACATGCATTGCACAGAGCAAAGTCACGTTTGTCATTCAATTCTAGAAAACATGAAGGTCAGATACATTCGTTAAATAAAATCCAGCAAAAACAAATCTATAGCAACATTCTGCTCTTATATAGAGACCTCCTGAAGGTTTCCTGTATTAATGGAATTTATTAGGAATGAATACATCTGGAGAGCACTGTACATGTGTGCATCTTGTTCATAAATATATATATATATTTGGAAACACTACCTATCCTATAATATATATGCAAATATATTTACAAATGTATAAATATTTATAATGTACCTTTTATATGGTCATCTCCCGACGTGACATCATAATTAGTTCCTACAAACCCCTCTAACACAATGTCAAAAAGGGAAGGGTGGTTCCAAACAATCAATTTTGACCAAACAAATATATATATATTTGTACTTATGAAAGATTTACAAAAAGTATGAAATCTGACAAACAAATGACAGTTGAAGGAAAAGGAGACACTCTTAAACTGTAAACCCAAACAGAAGAGTCTATTAGAAGCGATCATGAAAACAATAAGCCGTTAAATGTAAAAGAGAAAAAAGAGAGAGCAGGGAGAAGATTTGTATACAAGTGCTTACTGCAGAATGAAGCTCTGGTGTTGCCAGAAATAAAAATGCACTAGTAACCCACAATCAATACAAATATTGCCCAACACCAGCCCGATATTCTCTTTTATGACAAAGCCAAAGGATATGTGGTGTTTCGACCCTCCACTATATTTAAATATATGAATAAACCCATGCTCCCATTCTTTGAAGTAAAACCTTTTGCACTGAAACCATTTACCCATCATTCTTTTAAAAGTAAATAAATAAATAAAATCAGCAGCCACAATCAAGCAGTTTGCGAAGAGTGAACTGACTTGCTGTACTAGAGTGCAGTTGGGTCTTCAGTGATTCAGCCAAAAGCTGCGCTCTTCTGCACAGAAACAAATCAATTGAGCAATTAGTTCCAATTAATCCTTCTGAAAGATCATTGGTGACCTTAGTCAGATGCTGCACAGAATCTGAGATTCGAGGATAACATTTAGCAACAGTAGTGAAAATGAACATGTGCCTGTTAGTGCTATGTTGCCGATGTAAGTGTGGAACAATGTAGGACAAGACGATGTAATTCGGGCAATGACTGTATTGAAAAGCAGCATTAATGAATGTGATCAAATAGATTGTTGACACATTACATAGACGTATCTAGGCAATATAGTTTTGGTGAAAATCTGTTTGTAAAGGATATGATTGGAGTATCATTGAATATCATCACTGATCCTCGAGAATGGATCTGGATTTAAAAAATATTTTGAAAGAAGATCAAACCTTCAGAAGTCAGTTCGTGTCTGTGGTCTGTGGCTCTCAGTGTGGAGTGATGTTCAGTGCCAGGTACCTGGGCTGTGTGTCTGTTCACTTCACTCTTCAGCTCCAGTCACAGCTCCTTTGGACCAGACTCTTCACCTGTCGTTTTTTATGGGCGGCCTCTCGTGCTGACCCCAGAGGCTGCTGTCTGCAGTGCTGCAGTCTTAATTAACCCTCAGAGAGACACAGAGAAGGGGAGCACCAAAGGAAACAGACTCACAGGGCTTACAATGAGAAGAAAACACTTTTATCAGTTCCTGAAACACCTTGGTGGGAAATAGGCTCTTGTGTGTAATCAATAACTTGGCCCACACCCTGCTTCATCCCAAGTACACTGCACAGTGGCAAATCACCCTCGCTGTCATTTCAATGAGACATGAGTGCTTTACTGATGATGTTTTTTGAAAACTTTCACACACTAGCCTGTCACTTACACATTCCTTTTCTTCTATGTCATTAGCCCTGCAGCTACAAGGCCACCTGAGACACAGTTTCCTTTTTCCCTTTTTCAGAACTGCCACTGTCACAAAGTTTGCCTTGTCGCAAGGGTTATGTGCCTCACTGCATTGAGAGATCAGTGTCAGAGAGCTCTCACTCTTGTTCATGCTCCCCTCTGTTGTGCCCCAACGCTTTATCCCTCGAGGCTTTAGGTGGAGAGCATGACACCAACACATCTGGCAAGGAGACAGAGGCCCTCTCCAGGCTGAGCCACCACAGTTGCCTCTTCGGAGGTTGGGACTCCAACACCTTTGCACAATTTTCTGTCCTGGATCATTGCGTCTTGGCCGGAGGACATTCATCACGCCCCATCTTTGAAGTGCCCTCATTCTTGAAGTGGGAAAAAATATTTATTATTTTCTTTATACTCTTTATATTATTAATTGTTCTTTATGTCGTTATTTCAGTTTACTCCAACTTTAATTATCATTTTCTTAATGCATTTTGGTCTGTAGTTCCATACATTAGGTCATGTTACCCTGTCTCTGCCTTAAGGTTTGTTTCTTGAATTGTATACAACTACTACAACTACAACTACCCAGGTGGTCCCCATAGAGAACACTTCCAGCTTGCTGGCAGATGTCAGATATTGCTGGAGCTACTGACTTCATTGTGGAGCTCATGATGTATTAATTGTGTGCATCTAGTTATTTGCTGGTGGCCCTGGTTGCCCACAGGTGTCCATCTGTAGGCCAGGGTGCCTGAGGAGGACAAGCTGCCCCTTCTTGATGCCCCCATCACTCCTGGCTTAACTTTTGGTCCACCCACAACAGAACCTTCTTCCTGCACTTCTTCCCTCACAGTGACGGCCAAGTCTGTCTGGTGATTGACACCAATATGTAGTTAATGACTACCTGCTATTTTAATAAACTGTAAATTGGGAGACCTATTTTAAAGTGTTTCCGAGTGGGACAAAGGCTGCTAGGCCCTAGCCCGGCCCTGGCCTTGTCCGACAGCTTATCAGAATTCTTGGCCCAAGTCCGACTGGAGCCCATGTTTTTTTTTTTTCATTACACAGCCTATACTACTGTTGCAGCCATTAAAATAGTTCAGTTTTGTTTTTAATGGCAAAGTGGTTATATTTCTTTTCATTTCTATATTAATTTAATTTAGAAAAGTGTTTGGAGCATTTTTTGTTTGTTAAATTAAAGTTTTTGTTTTTTTAAATGACGACCAACAGCAGTGAGTTGATCACATTTGATCAATTTAGCCTCTCAAATCAACACTTGACTTGTCTACAATAAAATCCATAGATACATAACACTTCAAGCATATCACACAATGTAAGTTTAAATGTTTATTATCACCACCACAGTAAAAAGGCATTTTTGACAAGCTGAGGCAGGCTGCTCTGCTGCTCACAACGGTGTGCAGAAAAATGAACTAACGGGCTATACAATCTAAACAAATAGAATAACCTGCATGTTTTTTTTTATCTTACCTTACCTCAAAAATCAAGGAATATGGCCACTTATTTCCAATAGTTTCCAACAGTTAGACTAATGAACATAAAGTCCAATCAAATGAAAAACAGGACAGCCTCCTAGTCTTAACATGGCTACAGCCAGAAGAACAGTCTCTTACAGAGCATCGTGGAGAAAAAGCACAGCATCCACATCTTCTATAACTCTTCCAGCTGCACTGAAGGCACACTCGCTGCTACTGTTGCTGACAGGGACACTAAACACTGTGTCTTGACAGTCGTGGTAGCATGGTCTCGTTAATTATAATTATTAGTTAGGCCAAGGCCAAGTGTGGATGCGGGTGCAAATAAAGTGTAATAATGATAATAGTAGTAATATAGGGCACTTTTTCGAAAGGGGGGGCTGCGGGGGATTTGACCTGAACTTGAGTTGAACTCGGGGGGGTCCCTTCCTAGGGGGTGCGGGGTGTTTGTACCGCGTCACAGAATAATTACCATATTGATGGGTTCCGAAGGAATGTGCACGTTGGTGGGGGTCTTCAACTGTTTTTCAAACCCTCCAAAAGATTTGTCTTTAAGCCAGACTGATTCTTTAGTAAAATAGCTATTTTTCCCTACGCGAGTGAAGCTCCAAAAGAGTTCTATTAAAGCCCTCCCGATTCTTTAGTAACATAGATACTTCTACTTAAGTCTCTTCAACAGGGCCAAAGCTGTTACATCTTTCAAATGGACAAGGGTTATGTCAGTCTGGAGCTTTTTGAGCAAGTGGGGGTGGCGAGGAGATGTCTACGTCTTTAGTAACCTCTAAAGACTTTAAGACTTTATTTCAACAGCGAGGACGGGCAAAAATGTGGCGGGGGTTGGTTGCATGCTGCTAAAGACATCGACAAGGACTTTGTCAACATTACCCCCACGCCCCCACCCGTCTAACTGTGATGTAATACATGACATATTAAAAATATTGTATAAAAGTAGCCACCCCCCATGCTCTTGGTTTAGATTAAAAGAGCATGTCTGTTACGAGACTCTACAGCCCTCTTACGAACGAGGACTTCCCTTGGTCCTACAATCCTGACATTTTATACCAGACTGAGCGCTCTTACCGCGGCAACCCACCACTACCTCAAGACGAAACAGCCCGCTGTTCAATGGAAGTAACGACTAACACCACCGACTCCCCGGCTCAAGAGACCCCGAACATCACTGCTTTTGCGGCGGCGTCTCAGGAGAGCTGTACTATGGCTCTAGAAACACCTCAACCAGCGCTGAGCAAACCAATGATCATCAAACCTGCCGGGGGGCGTGACGAAGGTGACGGTTTTAGACCAGAGGTCCGTGCTGAAGTAAGTAGAATTATTAAGAACGTCCTGGTGTATATACTGAATGCTCTCATCGATCGAGCCCTGAAAGAAGTCTGCCTGGGGTGTGAAGTGAATCATCCTAGCCAGATGAGACACAGCTGTCTGTTTGAACCAGAAACATATTATTTCCATCTCTATTTCAAGGATATTTACAAAAAACTGAACAAACCTTGGTTGAAACCAGTGCTAGTCAAAGCATTATCTTATCATCCTCTGCATGTCTGTCCCGTGCAGGTCCAGAAAATTATAGATTAAATTTTGATGGAGCTGAAAAAGGAGCCGTACATCAGAGAGAAACTCAACCAGCTGTTCGACGAGTTGGATGAGAGCAGCAGAAAAACCTCCGGCAAGCTGAAGGAATATTTCTTCCGTAAAGAAAGTAAAGCAGAGTACAAGGAGAAGGAATTTGATCTGTTCGAAACCGACTCAGAGGCTGAAAGCAACTGAAAGCACCTGAAGATGGGGAATGTTCTGGATTGTTTCTGTAACCGGATTTGTTGCCAACAAACCGCGACAAATCTGAGGGCCCTATTGTACAAAGTATTGGAAAAGAAAGTGGCCGACGAGCGCCTTTTCTCTACAGATTTGACTGTCGACGATGCTCAACTTTCTACGATGCTCAAACTCTACGATGTGATCTTGGGGGTCTAGCTCATTTGTTAACTCGCACAGATAATCTCCAAGCGGCGGCATCCAATCACCCGGTCTGCTGACAAAGACTACAGAGTCTGTATCATGATATAAAGTTCGCTCCTGCAGACGCTCCATTAAACTATACAATTCTAATCTAGCATAAGCTGTTGTAAAAACAGCTATAAAAACGTTGACATTCCCCGGCTTGGTCGGGAAATCTTGAGGTCGTTGCCACTGAACCTGAGCTACTGTCAGTTACAAAGCTAAAGTGTGACACATCATGCTCTTTGGAAAACAGAAATTGAAGAAACTGCGGTGGATCTTTAATCAAGGTAGTGTTTATTCTATTAGACTGCTCTCCAAATTTACCCAACAGACTATTTAGAATCAGTTTTGATATCTGTCTCTTTGCTGGGTTTACAGTTATGTTGCTCGGATCCAACCTGATTCCCTCTTTTTCAAGATATTTCTGAATATAGCTCTCTTTACTGGTTTCATCAGTACACCATGAAGGGTAGCCGGAAGCCTCCTACTTCCCTTTAAGGTGTGTCATGATATAATCGACAAAGAGCGTGTCAGATTTTTCAGAGAAATGCCAGACCTCATACACTTTACTGACTCTGTATCCTTTCTCAATCGCTTTATTAAGCTCCACGCTGCACCACACCCCTGTCAATGACCTCTCATCATCCTCATGCGGACACTCCACCGTCTGGTTTTCAGTTTCAACGCACGTTCTACATAGCGGGAACATCCATTTTCCCGAAGATCTATAAGGCAAAACTGGCAAGAAAAGCCCCCTGGGTGGATACATCGTGACCTTGATTAAGCCAAAGTATTGCTGGAGATCGAGAAAGTCGCGATAAATTATGGTGGGGTGTCCTACGGGGTAAATTTTTGTCTTGTTGACAAAGGGATACAGGCTAGTGAAATCATAGTAATCTATTCTCTCCTCAGTCTTTGCCTCGTAATGTAAACAGATTGCGTTAGTGCGCCCTCCGAACAAAGCGTCTCTCGGTTCGAGACGTTCAGGAAAATCAAAGGTTTTCATAAACGTTCGTACACTACCATCCTGTTTTTTCATAGCCGTCCACTCATGTTCCCACATCACTTTCACAGTTAAACCATAGGTGTTTTTTAGAGTCTCGATTCTTTGTAAGAAATCAAAGTGCATATCTCCACAGATTTGATGAGTGACAGGATTAAAACTGTTTGCGTCAAAGCACCGAGGACAACCGTGGTAAATACAACCGGCAAACTAATAAGCCGTACGAACCCCATTTTCCTCTGAAAAACCATCCAGAAAGTAGGGACCCATTCTAACCTCGCCATAATTCAAAGCGTGTCTGATCAAGATGTTATGATTGTCAGACATATATATATATATATATATATATATATATATATATATATATATATATATATATATATATATATAAATATATAAATGTTTAAAAGAATAACTACATCTAGAATGTTGTATTACAATAATAGACAACGTTAATAATTGTCTCAATAAATCGTGTGCTACGAAAACATTAATAATAACGGTCTAAGTAAGTACATTGTAAAATGACAAGAACCCGGACAATATTATCGTTTCATAAATAATAGTTTTAAATACTCGGTTGTAAAAACGTATAAACGATGCAAACAGACCGTTTAAATGCAGACGTCTTCTTAGATCCGGCGTTCCTGATTCAAGCTCATCATCATCACTTTCGGTGTCTTAAACGGAGACATGTATAAACATGAGTTAATACCCTAGGTTAGTCTGGGCGCTGCAGCCAGGTTACTTTCACTTTCAAACGTAGACTACTACCATCCTTTAAACACTACAGATCCCAGCATGCCTCGGGGGTCAGACTGCGTGCGCATCATTCTGCTCAGATGGCTCGGCGCAGGCGCTCAGCACAGCACGCCCGGACAGCGCAAGACAATAGAGCCATTGTGCGCACTGTGTACAATATGAGCACGGCTCCATCTCTCGGAGTAATGAAATAAAGGTCTCACTCACCCTCGGAACGCGTTCTTTTCCGTAAATACTTGACACAGGTCGTTCTGGATAGATCCTCTGATGAAAACACAAAATAATATAAAAATCCGCCCCGTATAGTTCCATAATTTAACATCACACATCCTGGCGATATTTATTACATGTATAAAATGGAAAGTATTGTGTGTTCTGGTCCGTGCAGGCAGCGTGGTGACCAAATGGACTGAACCTCCGCCGCGACCCGCATTTAAACACCGCGCTGTGCGCGTGAACGCGCTGATGACCACCGCAATCCCCGCAACCTTTCCGTTCACGCGCTTGTAAAAATGTCTTTGACAATCCGTAGGGTGGCGCTCGAGGATAAGTAATCTAAGTTTGTTGATGAAAATAAGCGTTCCAGCCTGCACTCGGTATATGTGTAAACACACACACACACAGCCTCTGCTACGCTTTAATACAACCCGGGTCTGAGAGGTTTGGTGTGCTATTTACTTTATTTTTCAGTTACAAGCACATATTATTCATATTCAATTCTAGACGTTTTCAAATATTGTTTTCATGATTTCCATGGAGCCCAGACTTTTGTATTGTTAATCCCTGTTCAGTTGGTAGTTGCAATCATCGATGTCAATTCGACAGTTTAAATGTTCCGGTTTGTTTTGTGTTGTGTTGTATTGCTTTTGGATTTTTTTGTATGCAGACTGTTTGGTTTCTAAGTTTAGTGAAGTTGGTTTGGGTCTGTTTACTAGATCACTCGTACTCATAGTTTGGTACTATCCGCTTACTTTTCGTGGGGTGCATGTCTGGGAGCACCCTGTGAAATCCCATGGTATTTGCACTGTATTTATGTTTCTACACCGTTGTCCCCCTTAAGACATAGGATGGCAAATAATAGTATTAAAATGGTGTCATTCAATGTTAGAGGGCTTAACTCTCCAATTAAAAGGAAGAGAGTGCTTGATTTTCTGAGGAAAGATAACATTTCAGTAGCCTTTCTTCAGGAAACACACTTAACTGACCTAAAACACCAGAAACTTAGACGTGATTGGGTGGGTCAGGTACATTTTTCTTCTTTTAATTCCAAGAAACAAGGGGTTGATATATTAATCCATAAAGATGTACCTTTTTAACTAATTACTTTTAATGCTAGTAAGAACGGCAGGTATATACTAATTAAAGGATTGTTGGCAGGGGAGGAGGTACTTTTTCTTAATATTTATGCACCAAATGAGGACTCCCCTCGGTTCATAACCAATATTGCTTTGTTACTGGCAGAGCTCTTGTTACGTGCGTGTGCTCTGTGTCTGTTCTCCTCCTATCCCTATTGTACGCAGGTGTCCCGCTGTGATTGGCTCTCTTCCCCGTCACTCAACTCCGCTGTTCCGTGCTGTTCCTGTCCAATCAGATGTCTCCAACTACTGCTTAAATACCCCCTCATTCCTCCATTACGGGAGACTACCGATTGCAACGCTATTTTGTGTTGCTACCCTGTCTGTTTGTGTAAAATACCTTTGTGATTGATTGTTTTTCCTTGTGTAAATATCCACTGTTTCTTCTCTGTTTCGTTTCCGTTTACATTGTATTCTGTATTGTGCTCTGTTCAGGGGAGAACGGGTAGATAGGTGAGTTACCCATGGGTTTACACGGTTACACGTAGGGATGTACAGTGAGGGGAAAAAGTATTTGATCCCCTGCTGATTTTGTATGTTTGCCCACTGACAAAGAAATGATCAGTCTATAATTTTAATGGTAGGTGTATTTTAACAGTGAGAGACAGAATAACAACAAAAAAATCCAGAAAAATGCATTTAAAAAAAGTTATACATTGATTTGCATGTTAATGAGGGAAATAAATGTTTGACCCCTTCGAATTAGTACTTGGTGGCAAAACCCTTGTTGGCAATCACAGAGGTCAGACGTTTCTTGTAGTTGGCCACCAGGTTTGCACACATCTCAGGAGGGATTTTGTGCCACTCCTCTTTGCAGATCATCTCCAAGTCATTAAGGTTTGGAGGCTGATGTTTGGCAACTCGAACCTTCAGCTCCCTATGGGATTAAGGTCTGGAGACTGGCTAGGCCACTCCAGGACCTTAATGTGCTTCTTCTTGAGCCACTCCTTTGTTGCCTTGGCTGTGTGTTTTGGGTCATTGTCATGCTGGAATACCCATCCACGACCCATTTTAAATGCCCTGGCTGAGGGAAGGAGGTTCTCACCCAAAATTTGACGGTACATGGCCCCGTCCATCGTCCCTTTGATGCGGTGCAGTTGTCCTGTCCCCTTAGCAGAAAAACACCCCCAAATCATAATGTTTCCACCTCCATGTTTGACGGTGGGGATGGTGTTCTTGGGGTCATTCATCCTCCTCCTCCAAACACGGCGAGTTGAGTTGATGCCAAAGAGCTCGATTTTGGTCTCATCTGACCACAACACTTTCACCCAGTTCTCCTCTGAATCATTCAGATGTTCATTGGCAAACTTCAGACGGGCCTGTACATGTGCTTTCTTGAACAGGGGGGCCTTGCGGGCGCTGCAGGGTTTCAGTCCTTCACGGCATAGTGTGTAACCAATTGTTTTCTTGGTGACTATGGTCCCAGCTGCCTTGAGATCATTAACAAGATCCTCCCGTGTAGTTCTGGGCTGATTCCTCACCGTTCTCAAGATCATTGAAACTCCACGAGGTGAGATCTTGCATGGAGCCCCAGACCGAGGGAGACTGACAGTTATTTTGTGTTTCTTCCATTTGCGAGATGGTGGAGAGTTTGGAATCTGATTGATTGATTCCTTCTGTGGACAGGTGTCTTTTATACAGGTAACTAGCTGAGATTAGGAGCACTCCCTTTAAGAGAGTGCTCCTAATCTCAGCTCGTTACCTGTATAAAAGACACCTGGGAGCCAGAAATCTTGCTGATTGATAGGGGATCAAATACTTATTTCCCTCATTAACATGCAAATCAATGTATAACTTTTTTGAAATGCGTTTTTCTGGATTTTTTTGTTGTTATTCTGTCTCTCACTGTTAAAATACACCTACCGTTAAAATTATAGACTGATAATTTATTTGTCAGTGGGCAAACGTACAAAGTAAGCAGGGGATCAAATACTTTTTTCCCTCACTGTATGTTGTCTAGCACATTAGGTATTTAGGTAGGGGCGGTGATCACCCCTCTGTACTAGTTGTTAGGTTTAGATAGTTTAGTTAGTGTAGCTAGTTAGGATCGTCCTACAAATCCAAGTCAGGTAGTGGTTTACTCTTTTAGACTAGCTTAGATAGGTTTTGTTTTGATTCAGTGTTAGCCGACACCGCCCAGGGTGTTTGCCTCTGTATATTTGTTCATTATTTGTATCATTATCATCACGTGTTTTTGGTATACTGTACATACTTGTATATACTCCCTCCCCATTGTAAATAAACCCTTCTTATATATATATATATATATATATATATATCTTATTGATATTGTGTTGGTTTTTGCACTCCCTTCACTCTCCCACTACTGCATTTGTGTGTTTTATGTTAAGTTCCTCTTATCCCCTTACATCAGCCACTTGGGGTCAACATAATTGGGGGCTCGTCCAGGAGTTCTATTCTTTCCGTAGTTGCACGCAAATAGTGGTAGTGTTTGTGTGGGTGTTGTGCTGTGCTGTGCAGGTGTTGTGTTTATATTATTGGTATTGGTTTTTGCGGTGTATTTTGTCACAATTATGGCCAGTTTTGATTTAAGTGCTTTTCTGAGTGTCCCGTCTCTGGATCATCTTGATGTGTGTCGCAAGGCTGATTTATATGCTATAGCGGATCACTTCTGTTTCACAGTTCCGAGGAACATTGTTAAAGCTCAGCTTAGACAGATCGTCATGAATAAGTTGGTGGAAGGGCAAGTGCTCGTTGTGCCTCCGGTGTTGCCTGATCCTGCCTCTGCCCCGGTCACCCCGGTGATGCGCACGGCGGCCCCGGCGGCGTGGCCCGTGCCCGGTCTGAAGGAGAGTGCGGGCAGCGCGGAGGCCTGGCAATACGGGTGCGGAGGCATACACTGCCGTAGAGGCCAAGGCTCCGGTGACAATGCCCCGCTTTGACCCCCTCTCCCCTGGGTTTTCTGGGTCCGCGGCGAGCGATAGACTAAAGATCCGTCTGGCACATCTTCATCTAGAGGCGCAGGACAGGGAACGGCAGGCTGAACATAATCTGCGGCTGGAGATCCGCAGGATGGAAATCGAGGCAGAGAAAGAGGTACAGCTGCGGAAGCTTGAACTGGAGGCGACGTCCCTCGCAGCTGGCACTGCGGGGCGGGAACTTTCTCCGGTAGCCTGTCCTGGGTCTTCTCCACCAGCTCATCCCACTGACACCTTTGATGTAAGTAAACAAATCGCTTTAGTTCCCCCTTTCCGTGAAACAGAAGTCGATTCCTATTTCGGTGCATTCGAGTGCATTGCAGCTTACCTGCGATGGCCAAAAGACATGTGGCCTCTTTTGCTGAAGTGCAAGTTGTCTGGGAAAGCGTAGGAGGTGATGTCTGCCCTCTCTCTGGAGGACAGCTTGTGTTATGACACTGTTAAGGCTACAGTGCTCCGTGCTTATGAGCTTGTACCTGAGGCTTACCGACAAAGGTTTAGGGACCTCGAGAAGTCTACTAACTGGACTTTTGTGGAGTTTGCTAGGGAAAAAGAAACCCTGTTTGACAGATGATGCACTGCCAGTAAGGCTACTGATGTGGTTTCACTCCGAGAGTTAGTGTTACTGGAGGAATTTAAAAATAGCTTACCTGACCGTTTGGTTACTTATCTAATTGAACAAAAGGTAACATCATTGGCACAAGCAGCTGTGTTAGCTGACGAGTTTGTATTAACACACAAAAGTGTTTTTGTATCGTCCCGTAGAGCGTTTACCGCCACTCCCGGCTCCTCGGCTCCTCGGCTCCAGTCGGTCATCCCTCAGTGGGTCTTCCCCGTGAGAGAGAGGAGCGGGAGTGTTTTTATTGTCACCAGTTGGGCCATATTGTTGCCGATTGCCCAGCCCTGAAACGCAAATCGCAGCCACCTTCCTGTCCACCAAAAGCAGTGGGCTTGATTAAGACCATTTCTCGCCCCACGACAGTTATGCCTGAGGTTACGTGTATTTCTGATTCACCAGATCTCAGTTACAAACCATTCATTTTGGATGGTCTAGTGTCATTGACTGGCGATCAGGAAGATCAGCGACCTGTTCGCATTCTGAGAGACACTGGTGCCGCACAATCATTTATAGTGTCTGATCTCTTGCCCTTCTCCAATGACTCGTTCTGTGGGGAGAGTGTGTTGGTTCAGGGCATTGAGATGGGTTTTGTGTCAGCTCCTCTACACCGTGTACATTTCAAGTCCGACTTGGTTAGCGGAATTTTCAAAGTGGGGGTGCGGCCTACACTGCCGGTGCAAGGTGTCACCTTCATATTGGGGAATGATATTGCTGGAGGTAAAGTGCTGCCTGTATTGGAAGTGTTGGATTGTCCGGACACTCAGTCAGATTATTTGGCCCAGAGCTTCCCTAGTGTGTTTCCAGCATGTGCTGTTACCCGTGCTCAGTCCTGAAGGTTCGGTGACGTGATTGACCTGTCTGACTCGGTTCTTGCCCCAGGGTTTGTAAACGGTAGCTTGAGTTCCCCCTTGTGTCCAAATGAATCCAATGTGGGAGCATTGCTTGCTAAAACGAATGTCCTGGCTTTGCAGTTGAATGTCAACCGTGTTTTTGCTTACAATTATGTGTCTTGCTACCCGATATCCCGAGGCTATTCCACTACGTAGAATTACAGCTCAGTCTGTTGTAAAAGCACTAATTAAGTTATTTTTTACATTTGGGCTCCCGAAAATTGTACAGACAGACCAAGGCACACATTTTCTCTCTAACGTGTTCAAGCAGGTTTTACAGTCCCTCTCCATTGTACACCACGTCTCTAGTGCATATCATCCGGAAAGGTGCGCTAGAGCGTTGGCATCAGACACTTAAATCTATGCTGCGCAAATTTTGCCTCGAGTCAGAGCGAGAATGGGATGAAGGTGCTCCCCTTGCTTTGTTCGCTATACGTGAAACAGTGCAAGAGTCGCTGGGTTTTAGTCCTGCTGATTTAGTCTTCGGTCACAGTGTTAGAGGTCCCCTGAAGGTGTTGAAGGATCAGTTACTGACCACTGACTCCTCCACACCCACAAATGTGCTGGATTATCTTAGTCGTTTTCGTGAGCGGTTACACAAGGCGTGTGCTCTAGCAAGAGACTCCCTTTCCTCTTCACAGAGGAAAATGAAGCATCACTATGATGAGCATGCTGTCACACGTTCTCTACAGCCAGGTGACCAGGTTCTGGTTTTGTTGCCTATTCCAGGGTCCTCCCTCTCTTAAGTTAAGTTAAGTTACACTGATTATGTGGTTCGAACTCCCGACCGCAGACGCCAGTCTCGAGTGTGCCACATTAACATGTTAAAGTTATATCACTCGAGACTGACCCCTCCAGTAAAGTCGTCAGAGAAGATTGCAGAGCCCGATGTCTGCTCTGCTGTCCCAGCCTCTGTGGTTGACACTATGGAGGTTAGTTTTGGTGATGAGAATGGCCTGGTGTTGCGAAACACTCCTCAGCAATGCGCTCGGTTGCTTAATTCTGAAATGTTGCTGGTCTTCCCTTCCCAATTAGACCATCTACCTAGTGAGCAAAGAGAGGACATTATGGAATTAATCCAGGATTTCCCCTGTCTTTTTGTTGATGTCCCCACTCGCACTACAGTTTTGGAACACGATTTAAACGTGGGAAACGCTGCTCCTATTAAACAACATGCCTATCGCGTTAATTCTAACAAAAGGGACATCGTGAAACAGGACGTAGCATATCTGCTAGAAAATGGCCTTGCTACGCCGAGTTCTAGTCCCTGGAGTTCCCCTTGTATTTTGGTCTTTAAACCCAACGGTACCTTCCGATTTTGTACGGATTACCGGAAGGTGAATGCCGTGACTGTCCCAGATTCGTTCCCGTTACCAAGATTAGATGATTGCATAGATAAGGTTGGCTCCGCCATATTTGTCAGTAAGCTGGATCTCCTGAAAGGTTACTGGCAAGTACCATTAACCCCTCGTGCCTCCGAGTTCTCTGCTTTCGTGACCCCAGATAACTTTCTGCAGTACTCTGTCATGCCCTTTGGCATGCGCAATGCTCCTGCCACTTTTCAGCGTTTGGTGAATTTAATCTTGTCTGACATTCCACACTGTGATGCATATCTGGATGACTTAGTTGTTTATTCATCTGACTGGTCGTCTCATATCATGACGTTACGAACTGTATTTGAGTGTTTAGCCCAGGCATCATTAACACTCAACCTGGCTAAATGTGAATTTGGAAAAGCTACGGTTTCCTACCTTGGCAAACAGGTTGGCCACGGTCAAAGGAAAAAGATATCATAACTGGTGACTTTAATACTGCTCTTTTCCCTAATCTGGACAAATCAAACAAAAATATGGAATCCAATCCAAACATGTCAAAAGCTATTCAAGTTTGGTGCGAAGAGGCTGGCCTTTGTGATGTCTGGAGGAAGTTACACATCTCTGAAAGGGATTATATATTTTATTCTTCTAAACACTCATCTTACTCAATTTTGGATTATTTTTTACTTCCTAAAAAGATACTGGAGAAAGTACATTCCTGTGAAATTGGCAATATAATACTTTCTGATCATGCCCCAATATATCTTTCCATAAGTTTCTCTAACCTTCCCCATCAAACCCCCCGATGGAGACTAAACCCCTCTATTTTAGCCAACCCCATTACTCTTGACATTTTCAGATCAAAACTCAAAGAGTGTCTCTTAATTAATGATACTCCAGATATTTTGATCAATATGCTTTGGGACACTGTGAAAGCTGTTGTAAGAGGATAATTTATGTCATTTACTAAAGCTCAGAAGCAGGAAAAAGCACAAAGTTTTGACATTGAAGATACAAATTGCTGAATTAGAAAAAATACACAAAGAGACTAAGAAAGCAGATGTTTTCTCCTTATTGACTAAACTAGAGGAGAACTGAACACTCTCTTAAAAGAAAAAACTGAATATCTAACGAGGCTTACTAAACATTCCTGTTATGAAGGAGTTGACAAACCAGATAAACTGCTAGCTTATACATTAAAAAAGGACATAAATTAAATACAATTCAAGGGCTGAGAACTACCTAAGGTAATATCACATATGATCAAAATAGCATCAATGAAGCTTTTCATAACTTTTATTCCAAACTTTACACCACAGAATCTAGCTCTGATAATTTTAGTTGTAAAATCTTTCTTGATAAGCTTTCTATACCTCAGGTTTCTCAGGAAGCCAGAGATTTATTAGACTCTCCATTTACACTGTCTCAAGTTAAGTCAGTAATACAAAAATTGAAGAATAACAAGTCACCCGGGCTGGACGGTTTTACAAACGAATTCTATAAAGTTCTCAGAGGAAATCTCTCCATTATTAACAAAACTATTTAACTATATTAAAGAATCCGGATGCATCCCCCCTTCTTGGAATTATGCCTCTATATCGGTTATTCATAAAAAGGAGAGGGACCCTCTGGAATGCAGCTCATACAGACCAGTATCTTTACTTAACTCGGACCTAAAAGTGTTCTGCAAAGTATTGGTAAAAAGGTTGGAGGGTGTTCTTCCCACGATAATTAAAGAGGATCAGAATGGTTTCATCCTAAAGCACCAACTGTCAGATAATGTTCGATGTTTACTTAATATTATGCACCATATTCACAAAAGTAGAACACCTGCCATGATTGTTTCGGTTGATGCAGAGAAGGCTTTCGATATGGTGGATTGGGGGTATCTTTTTACTGTGATTCAGGCATTTGGATTTGGTGAAGGTTTTGTAGACCTAATTAAGGCTTTGTATGCTAATTCTATGGCTCTGGTATGCACTAACGGGATTCTCTCTCCCAGGTGTGGGTTGCAGCAGGGCACCAGACAGGGAAGCCCCCTTTCCCCTCTGCTATTTTCTATATCTATAGAACTCTTGGCCATTTCAGTGAGAGAAAACCATAGCATTCATGGTTATAATATAGCTGAACAAAACCATAAATTGTCATTATATGCAGATGATTTATTTCTGTTTATTACTGATCCTGAATCCTCTATCCCTTCAGTATTGGATACTTTTAAGGAGTTTGGTATACTTTCAGGGTTTAAATGTAATGTTAGTAAAACTGAAGTCCCTTCCCCTGAACCTAGATATATACCCTTTCATTGGGTGATGCATGGCTTTAAATATCTTGGGATTTTTATCCTGTTTAACCTCAATAACCTCTACAAAGTAAACTATCCTGGGCTCTTAAGAGATTAAGATGGACCTGGATAGATTTACCTATATCTTTGCTGGGACATATAAACACTATACAAATGGATGTTTTACCAAGATTACTATTTTTATTTCAGACCCTGCCTGTGCATGTACCAGCTTCCAGTCTAAAATATTTAGATAAGAGCTTTCTTATGGAGGGATAAGAGACCCAGAATCAGCTATACTAGACTAGTGTCTCCTGTAAATTCAGGTGGCTTTGGCCTTCCGGATATGAGATTACATTTTTGGGCAGGTCTGTGGTTGGATATTGAAAACCAAGGTGTCCACACTACATCCCTGTCGGGCCTTCCGTTTCTTCCTAGTCTTGCGGCTACTTCAGGATCCTCTATAAATCCTTTTGTGAAATGTACTGTGAGGATTTGGAGGGAGGTCCAGAAATATGTGGGCATTCCCTCAGACATTTCTAGATTGACTCCTATATGCTCAAACCTACTCTTCCCTCCACCGACTCTCGATACTACCTTTTTGAAATGGCAGAGACTGGGGTTAATTTGTTTAGGAGATTTCTTTGACAACTGTAATTTATTAACTTTTGAGGAACTGAAATCTAAATTTGGTCTATCCCCTAAGGATTTCTTCAGATATGCACAGGTAGTAAATTATATAAATAATAAAACTAACAGGGCCTTCATGGATCATCCCTACTCTCAATTGGAAATCAATATAATCTCTCCAGGCACAGATAAAATTTTATCCAAAATATATAATATACTGATTGACAGGAAGAGTCTGGGTTTTGAGGATATGATCCAAAAATGGTGTCCTTGCTTATCTGTAGAAGAAGATCTCTCATTCAACTCTTGTGAAGAAATCTGGGGTCATGGTCATGCTAATACCATTTGCAGTAGATGGAGGGAGATGCAGTTGAAAATCCTTCTACAGTTTCATTTCACCCAAATTAAAATTAATAAGATTGATAATAACTACCCCCCGGATTGCTGGTGAGGATGCCATGCCCAAGGTTCATATTTACATCAAATTTTGGACTGCCCCAGGATATCCTGTTTCTGGACTGAGATCTCCAATATAAGTCAGATTATTCTTGATATGGAAATCCCCAAACTCCCTGAGATATTTTTGTTGGGTCTTTCCACCAGTCTTCAAATTGACACTTATCAAAATAACCTCCTTAAATGTATTAGCTTGGCAGCTAAAAGCACCCCCAATCAGGGTATGGATTTCATATATGTGGGAGTTATATGCCATGAAAAGGATATCTTTCTCTCTCTCTTTGAAACTGGAAAAATTCCACAAAGTTTGATCACCTTTTGATAGATGGTGTTCCTCCCAGGGCCTTTTTCAACCATTATTTAATTTCCATGTACAATCGAACGATACCTCTGTCCCTCTATGAAGCATGCTATGGCGCAGTTAATCAGATTATCATAGTGCTGAACTGAAATTTAATTTTGTTCCTTACCATTAATTTGCTAAGTGTATCTGGAATACCATAGCCTTTTTTTTTTCTTTTTTTTTTTCCTTATTTTGGTGAGTTCTGCGTTAGATATGTATATTTATGCATGTGTGTGTATATGTACACATGGGTGTCAGTGTATGTACGTGTGTGTGTACATGTATATTTGCCTGTCATTGTTAAAATCTTGAATAATAATAATAATAATAATAATAATAATAATAATAATAATAATAATAATCAAAAATAATATCTTACAGTGAGTAACCTGCTCTTCATGTCATATTGTGGTGTGACATGTGATTTACATGTAGCTTATTTTACGGTGATCATCTGTCCACATGTCAGTTGTCATGATCACATTTATCAACGACATGACCCCCATGATCTATTCAACCACATCCCCTCTCTTGGCAGATGCCATTTCTTTGCACTTTCAGGAGATTGTGGTGGAGTCAGGGAGTAAACTTGTAGCTGACAGACGGCCGTGGGCTGCACCTACACTTATTAGCTCTCGTGCTAACTGAATTAAACCGTTCCCTGCTAATGTTTCAAATGGCTGAATATCCATACAATAGACATTCACGCATTCACATTCACCGTAGAGGGAGTTGGTTTGGCGAGGAAATCACTCGCACTCATTTGTTTGCTGCTACTGATTGGTGCACTACATAAGAACATAACAACATAAGAAAGTTTACAAACGAGAGGAGGCCATTCGACCCATCCTGCTTGTTTGGTGTCAATTAATAACTGAGTGATCCAAGGATCCTATCCAGTCTATTTTTAAATGTTCCCAAACTTTCAGCATCTACCACATTGCTGGGGAGTTTGTTCCAGATTGTGACACTTCTTCACACAGAGAATAATCTCCTGTTTTCCATTTTAAATGCCTTGAAGCCCAATTTCCATTTGTGTACCCGGGTGCGTGTGTCCCTGCTGATCTGGAAAAGCTCCTCTGGTTTGATGTGGTCGATTCCCTTCATAAATTTGAAGACTTGGATCAAGTCCCCACGTAGTCTCCTCTGTTCCAGGGTGAAAAGGTACAGTTCCCTCAGTCTCTCAGTAGGACATTCCCTTCAGACCTGGAATAAATCTGGTTGCTCTCCTCTGAACTGCCTATAGAGCAGCAATATCCTTCTTGAAGTGTGGTGCCCAGAACTGTCCACAGTATCCAGATAAGCTCTAACTAGTACATTGTACAGTCTGAACATCACTGCCCTTGTTCTCAACTCTACACATTTGACAATATACCCTAACATTCTGTTTGCCTTTTTTATTGCTTCCCCACATTGTTTGGATGGAGAAAGTGAGGAGTCCACATAGACTCCTAGGTCTTTCTTTTGTGATACATCATCTAGTTATATTCCTCCCATAGTGTAATTATAGTGGACATTTTTGTTACCTGCGTGTATTACCTTGCACTTGTCCACATTGAATTTCATTTGCCAGGTGTCGGCCCACAACTGAATATTATCTAAGTCCCTAGTACTGATCCCTGTGGAACTCCACTAGCAACCTCACTCCAGTTAGAAGCAAATCCTCTAATCGACACCCTCTGTTTCCTATACATCAACCAGTTCATAATCCATCTACTTACATTACCCTGAATGCCTACAGCTTCCAATTTGTGGATCAGCCTTTGGTGTGGAAACTTATCAAAAGCTTTAAGAAAATCAGCATCATATCGTATGCTTTCACATGATCTACAAGTGCAGTTGCATTTTCTAAAAATTCTAATAAATTAGTAAGACATGATCTGCCTCGTCTAAACCCATGTTGACTATCTCCAAGAATATGGTTTTCATTAAGATGCTGCTCTATTTTCTGTCTGATCATTTTTATCAACATTTTACAAGTGATGCAGGTGAGACTGATTGGTCTATAATTTCCTGGCTCAGTTTTGTCCCCTTTCTTGTGGATTGGTATGACATTTGCTGTCTTCCACATCCCCTGTTCTAAGTGTCATTTGGAATATTTGACTTAGAGGCCTATGAATAATTTCCCTCATTTCTTTAAGTACTGTTGGAAATATCCCATCTGGCCCAGGTGATTTGTTTGTTTTTAATTCTGCTTGTCCCTTTAGTACCTCCTCCTCATTTATCCTGATCACTCTTAGGGTTTGTCTGGACTGATTGTTAACATGTGGCATGTTATTCTTTTTTTATTTTGTAAAAACCTCTGAAATACTCATTTAGAACATTTGACACATCTTGTTCATTTTCCAAGATTCTTCCATTTTTGCCCTTTATCTGGTTCACTTCCTCCTTTATTGACCTCTTGCTGTTATAATATTGAAAAAAGCCCCTTGCATTAATGAGCTATGTTTCTTTCTATTTCCGTCTTTGCTTTCCTGATCCCTTTCTTAAGATCTCTTTGCAGCTCAACATATTCTATGTATTTTGTTTTGTCTCCATCCCTTTTGTATGCGCTATACAACATTTTATTTCTCTTGATATTTTTTTGCATACTTCTATTAAACCATTTTGGCCAATGTTTTTAGATCCTCAATTTTGCTAAGTTTTGGTACAAATTGCTCCTGAGCCTCAAGTAGTATATTCTTAAAATATAACCATCTATTTCTCTGAATCCGTATCCAGTGTGCTCCAGTCTACCTCTTCTAAGTGCCACCATATACCTTCAAGGTTTGCTTTTCTAAAATTGTAGACCATTGTTTTAGACTTGGACCTTGTTTTTTGAAAGAATGCCTCAAAGCTAACCATATTGTGATCACAATTTGCCATTGGTTCTCTAACTAGTGTCCCTCTGACTCTGTCTTGGTCATTTGAAAAGATCAAGTCAATACATGCACTCTCCCTGATTGGTTCCCTGATAAATTGAGTTAGAAAGCAGTCATTTACCATCTCAACCATATCTATTTCTGCTTCTATAGTCCCAACCAGGCTTTCCCAGTCTATGTTTGGAAAATTGAAATCAGCCACATTCTTGCTACATGCAGTCCTGATTACACTGTACAATGCAACATCTTTGTGAATATCTGAGTTTGGTGGTCTGTAACACACTCCTACCACTAATCCTCCAAATCTCTTGTTCAAAAGTTTCACCCACAAAGATTCTGTTCTGTTACTGGGATCTAATTTGGGTTCTTCTGCCTCAGTGTAATTTTTCACATATAATGCTACCCCACCCCCTCTTTGATTTTGCCTGTCTCTCCTAAACTGTGTGTATCCTTCCAACTTGTATTCATCCCCATCATTTTCTGTAAGCCATGTTTCTGTCACTCCTACAACATCATAGTCACATGCCAGCACTGTGGCTTCCAAGTCTAACATCTTGTTCCTTATACTCCTGGCATTGAGGTACAAACATTTCAGGACTTTCCTACTAGCAGGTTCCCTTGTTTTTTTTTTCCTTAGAGGAACATCTCCCATTGTCAGAGCTCCCTGCCCCCCTGGGCCCTAGTTTAAATGATTCTCAATGCTTCTGTTTAGATGTAGACCGTCCGGTTTGTACAGGTCCCATGTATCCCAGAAGAAAGACCAATGCTCCATAAACCTAAACCCCTCTTCCCTACACCAAGATTTCAACCACGTGTTAAACTTTTTCTCCCTGGCCTAGCACGTGCTACCGGAAATATTTCAGAGAAAACTACTCTTTAAATTCATCTTGCAGAACCTCTGCCCTACCTTTTCCTATGTCATTGGTTCCAATGTGGACCATGACCAGTGTATTCCCCCTGGCTTTGGCCAGTAGCCCGTCTACTAGTTTAGGGAGATCTGGAACCTGAGCACCAGGCAGGCCAGATACCATGCGGGTCTCCTTATCACTAGAACACACTGTGTGATCTACGCCTCTAAGAATTGAGTCTCCTACTATAACTACCTCCCTCTTCTGTGACCGAGAAATAGCGCAGGTCTTGTGAACTATGATGTGAAAATTTGCCCGAAGCCCGGCCCTAGGGGCGCAAATAAGTCGGGGCCCATCGGGCTTGGGCTGAAATGCAGGGCTCTACCCTGTAGGTATGTGTGTGTGTGTTGCCCAGCAATGGCCTGGTGTCCTGTCCTGGGTGTATTCCTGCCTTGTGCCCTGTGCCTGCCGGGATCAGCTCCGGCTTCCCCGCGACCCTCACCAGGATAAACAGTTTCGAAAATGGATGGATGAATGCCTGGCCTGGAAGGCCCAGATGTGGAAGCTCAAGTCTCAGCGGAGTCTCTCTGAACAACAAAATGTAACAGCCTTTATAGAAGCATGACACGTGGTTCTGTGGTCAGGGTCAGTCACATGCTCCCAAAAAGTGTAGTTTCGTAATCTGTCTTCCTGGGGGAGGCATGGGATGCAGAAACCAGATGGCTGCCATTCATGTACTGCAAGAAGTTCAGTCCCACAATCCTCATTAACAACTGTCAATCAATCATTACCGTGTGACATATCCAGCCACCTTTTGAAAAGACACTTAAGTCCACAAACAGACTCTAAACAAGAAAGCAGCTGCGGGCTTTTATTCACTGTGTGGTCCTTTTATCATAGAGAGGAATTTCCAACTTGTTGGCTTTTGCTAGGTCTGTATACATGCTATTATTTCTATAAAAACTTGTATATTCAGGCTAATTAAGGCTTTCACGCAATTAGGAAATAATACTAAATGAGAATAAATGTATGTGTGTGTGTGAGGAGGCTGGTCCATAGAGGCAGAGGAGGTTGAATAAACCATTACCAAATCCTAGTATAATGTATAAAATAATTTCTCTCTTCTTTGGAAAAAGTCCATTATTGAAATTGTGATTAAAATTATTCAACAGCGACACCTGGAGGCAGAGTGGAAAGGGCAGGTTGTGTGAAGTGGTGGTGGGGGGCAGAGGAGGACGGGCTCTTGCTGTCATCCTTAGGGTGGGATCTCTTATATCAGTTTAATGTACTTCATTTTTATTTCATGCTAACCTGTTATTGGCCAAAACACATAAAATGATGATACAAGGGACGTCCTCCCTAACCAATCAACAACCAGAATACAATATTGGCATTGCGTTCATCCTATGATAATTTTCAAATTTCATCTTCATTCCTTTACCACTGTATTGTACATGAGTGTGACGAACTGGTGGTAAAGCGATAGTGATGGATACAGTACCATATTAGAAAAGAGACATTATTAGTGCAAACTGTGAAACACTTTTAGATTTTTCAGATTTACGTTTCCCTTTTTATCGAGAAGTAGCTAGCTAGTGTTAGCTTGTTGTGGCAGCCCTGAAGGACATTACGCACACACAAGGTACATTTCCATCCAGAGCCCACAGTGATTAGATGTGTCTTTCCCTCTCATTCACCTGGCCCCTTTTTTATATTCATCCTTTGTGTTGTAATATGATATATGCTAATATGATATTTGTTTGTTATGGAAGATGGGGATAAACTTCGTTTGCATTACCTTACCTTTTTTGTATAGTAAGTGTGCATTAGGTTGGTAGTTGGATTATTGCTACATTTGAACATAAGAACATAACATAACTTGAACATAAGACAGTAGAGATAAGTAGCCAACTAGTGTAAAGTAACATGATGCAGTGGGTTGGTTTTCCTCCTGTCCTCCCCAATTATTTGAGTCAGCAGCAAATTTTTTGAGTTATTTTTCCAGTTTTTATTGAAATTTAAGCAGTTCGAGTCCAGTGAATAACCTGAAATGGTACAAAGGTAAGCGGTAAATTGCCAGTGGTTAAAAAAAAAAGTTTAGGTCACCAAAAATTGAAAAATAATGTAAATTTTACAGTTACATACTGTGTTACTACACCCTCTTAAGCATTATTTGGCAGTGTTCCTGTGCATAGAAGTTACACTGTATTCCTACAATGCGCACATTGTTTGTCTACCAGTTTCATTCTCAAACACATCCGATTTACAGGGGGACTTTCTGTGTAACTTGATGAATTTATTGTATTGGTCGACCTACGCGGCTGCATCTGCCCCTGAGTATATCCAGGCAAACCAACACATGCCATCTGATTTTGTCTTTGCAAAATTTGTAATTTCAGTCTCCCTCCTTCTTTGTTGAGGGATTTCAAGAGGCATTGGCTTGGTCCCTGTTCTGGAATGGACATAGAGAATGCAGAGTTTGAGATTAGTTTTATTCAGCAGCCCTGACACTGTTCTTGACACAACGTGGAAAGGCAGACTTGAGTCTAAAGTACCTCTTAGCTGCTGCCTTGATCTTCTCATTCCTTAAGCTGTAGATGATGGGGTTGACCAGGGGGGTGAGGAAGTAGTTCAACCCACCGATGAAAATACGTCCATCGGGGGAAATGCTGTCCACCTTTAGCCCTATATATTCCACAGCCGTGGAGCCATAGTACAGCACCACCACCACTACGTGAGAGGAGCACATGAAGAAGGCCTTCTTCCGGCTCTCCACAGTTTTCATTTTCACCACCGCTATTATGATTCTGCAGTAGGTAAACAGCACAAACAGAAAAGCCCCCCATGTAACCACCATGGCGATCAACAGGGTAAGATTCACTTGGGCCGACACATCAGCGCAGGCTAGAGACATTATAGAGGGGTATTCACAGACAATGTGCAGGATATTGTTGGAGGTACAGAATGGCACTGAGCTGGCCGGAGCCACGGACACCACAGGGGAGAGGAACCCCAGTGCCCAGACTGTGGACATCATTGTGAGACACACCCTGCTGTTGATGATGGAGTTGTAATGCAGTGGCTTTACCACGGCCACGTACCGGTCGTAAGCCATGGCTGCCACTAGGAACATTTCGGTGGCACTGATAGAAATGTAAAAGTACATCTGCAGGAAGCAGCCTGCAAAGGAGATTCTGTTGTTCCCCAGCAGCACCGCCAGCAGCTTGGGTATGATGGTGGTTGTCAGCAGCATATCCAGGAGAGCCAGGTTCCACAGGAAGAAGTACATGGGTGTGTGGAGCCGGGGGTCCAGGGACAGCAACACCAGTATGAGCAGGTTCCCCAAGAAGGTGGCCAGGAAAAGGAGGAGGAAGATGAAGAAGAGTGTGGTGTAGTGCTCCTGCAGGCCTGGCATTCCAACAATGATGAAGTCGGAGGCTAAGGGCAGGGAGGTGTTGGGGTCGCTCATGACTCACACAGGGTCTGTGAAGAGAAGAGGGGCACCTGGGAGGTCAGGGGGACACTGACTCAGTTATGCATTTCTTTAGGTTGAAGAAGTACATTTTCAAATGTATTATTTAATGTAAACTGTGTAACAAATTGCCCTAGAATATATTTAATATAATTCTGAAAAGCACATTAATCAATATCTTTTTACATGTGATTTAATGCTTATGCTTAGAAACGGCCCTGTCACCATAATCTAAAATGGACATGAAAGTGGCATTCATAATTTTCTTCCGATTTACACCAGTTAAACAAGTTTTCTTTCTATAGAGGAAACCAATCTTGATCTTTAGTTTCTTCACAAACTCAGTTACATGTGTCTGAAAATATATTTATAGGAAGTAACAAATTAAATTTTAGTAACATTAGAATTAGAAATGTAATAATAATTTAAATCATGTGACCTTGAAAAAAGCATGCATTTTGATGTATTTGCATTTAGCACAAGCTTATTCTCTGCAGAGCAAAAACATCAGATTTGAGATGTAACAAGGCTTGCTCAAACAGTTGGATTAATCTTACATTTTCTTACAGCTTCATCAATGTTATTTACATAAAGAGTAAACAGTCGAGGGCCGATCATCAAACCTTGAGGGATCCCTTTATGTAACTCAGGGAACTCCAATTTGACCCCATCAACTATAATAGTCTGAGTTCTATACTGGAGATAATTATAAAACCCTCTGCAAGCATCAGACCCCAATCCATGATGACAATTTACTTAACAGAATTGCATGATCCACTGTATCGAAAGCTTTAGACAGATCCACAAACATGGCAGCACAATGTTTTCTACCATCTTAAGCATTAGCGATATCATTTACGATAAGCATCGTTGCTGTTGTGGTGATATGACCAGGTCTAAAAACAGAGGGATTAATATTTAAAATACCATTAATTGATAGAAAATAATGCAGTTTTTGCAAGGCATGGAAGTCTTGACATGGGTCTGTAGTTCGATTATCACCTCCTTTGTGTAATGGTAATATGACATGCATTGCACAGAGCAAAGTCACGTTTGTCATTCAATTCTAGAAAACATGAGGGTCAGATACATTCTTTAAATAAAATCCAGCAAAAACAAATCTACAGCAACATTCTGCTCTTATATAGAGACCTCCTGAAGGTTTCCTGTATTAATGGAATTTATCAGGAATGAATACATCTGGAGAGCACTGTACATGTGTGTAAATGCATCTTGTTCATAAATATATATATATATATATTTGGAAACACTACCTATCCTTTAATATATATGCAAATATATTTACAAATGTATAAATATTTATAATTTATCTTTTATATGTTCATCTCCTGACGTGACAGCATAATTGCTTCCTACAAACCCCTCTAACCCAATGTCAAAAAGGGAAGGGTGGTTCCAAACAATCAATTTTGACCAAACAAATATATATATATTTGTACTTATGAAAGATTTACAAAAAGTATGAAATCTGACAAACAAATGACAGTTGAAGGAAAAGGAGACACTCTTAAACTGTAAACCCAAACAGAAGAGTCTATTAGAAGCGATCATGAAAACAATAAGCCGTTAAGTGTAAAAGAGATAAAAGAGAGAGCAGGGAGAAGATTTGTATACAAGCGCTTACTCCAGAATGAAGCTCTGGTGTTGCCAGAAATAAAAATGCACTAGTAACCCACAATACAAATATTGCCCAACACCAGCCCAATGTTCTCTTTGATGACAAAGCCAAAGGATATGTGGTGTTTCGACCCTCCACTATATTTAAATAAATGAATAAAAACACGCTCCCATTCTTTCAAGTGAAATGTTTTGCACTGAAACCATTTACCCATCATTCTTTTAAAAATAAATAAATAAATAAATTAGCAGCCCCAATCAAGCAGTTTGTGAAGAGTGAACTGACTTGCTATACTAGAGTGCAGTTGAGTCTTTTACACAAGTGATTCAGGCAACAGTTGCACTCTTCTGCGCAGAAGCAAATCAATTGAGCAATTAGTTCCAATTAATCCTTCTGAAAGATCATTGGTGACCTTAGTCAGATGCTGCACAGAATCTGAGATTCGAGGATGACATTTAGCAACAGTAGTGAAAATGAACATGTGCCTGTTAGTTCTATGTTGCCGATGTAAGTGTGGAACAATGTAGGACAAGACGATGTAATTCGGGGATGACTGTATTGAAAAGCAGCATTAATGAATGTGATCAAATAGATTGTTGACACATTACATAGACGTATCTAGGCAATATAGTTTTGGTGAAAATCTGTTTGTAAAGGATATGATTGGAGTATCATGGAATATTATCATTTAATATTTGAGAAGAATGGGATCAAACTAAATCTGAGTAATTCTGAGGTAGAATCTGGATTTTACAAATATTTTACAAAAAGGAAAAGATCAAACCTTCAAAAGTCAGTTCGTGGCTGTGTTCTGTTGCTCTCAGTGTGGAGTGACGTTCAGTGCCAGGTACCTGGGCTGTGTGTCTGTTCACTTCAGTCTTCAGCTCCAATCACAGCTCTTCTGGATCAGACTCTTCACCTGTCGTTTTTTATGGGCATCCTCTCGCACTAACCCCAGAGGCTGCTGTTTGCAGTGCTGCAGTCTTTATTAACCCTCAGAGAGACACAGAGAAGGCGAGCACCAAAGGGAACAGACTCACATGGCTCACAGCAAGAAGAAAACACTTGTATCAGTTCCTGAAGCATCTTGGTGGGAAATAGGCTCTGGTGTGTAATCAATAACACCTGCTTCAGCCCAAGTACACTGCACACTGGAGAACCACCCTCATTGTCGTTTCTATGAGATATGAGAGCTTTACTGCTGCTGTTTTTTTTTAACTTTCACACACTAGCCTGTCACTTACGCATTCCTTTTCTTCTATGTCATTAGCCCTGCAGCTACAAGGCCACCTGAGACACAGTTTCCCTGCTTCTTCAAAACTGCCACTGTCACACAGTTTGCCTTGCCACAAGGGTTGTGTGCCTCACTACTTTGAGAGATCAGTGTCAGAAAGCTGTCACTCTTGTTCATGCTCCCCTCTGTTGTGCCCCAACGCTTTATCCCTCGAGGCTTCAGGTGGAGAGCATGACACCAACACATTTGGCAAGGAGACAGAGGCCCTCTCCAGGTTGAGCCACCACAGTTGCCTCTTCGGAGGTTGGGACCCCAGCTCCTTTGCACAATATTCTGTCCTGGATCGGTGTGTCTTGGCCGGAGCACCATCATCACACCCCATCTTTGAAGTGCCCTCGTTCTTGTAGTTCACTGGTTTGTGAATATGTTTGAGCTCAATTGACTGCAGAGTTTGATCTTGTGGCCCCCGAGGGCTCAATCCAAAGCTGGTTCAAGTCTAGGTTCCCTTAGAAGGTATAAATTCAGGGTAGATGTCCTTACCAGTATGCTGCCCTTCTTTCACAAGCCATAGAGCTGAAGAAGACAGGGAAGTAGAGGACCCAAGTGTGGAGTGTGGAAAAGGTGGTCAGAAACAGGAAAGATGTACTGGAAAGATGGGGAAAATGAAGGCAAGGCTGAAGGCGTAGTCGAGGTCACAGTGAGTTGAAGGAAAATCAGAGGTCACAGAAACAGTAGATCAAAACAAAGGGAACTGCTCAGAAATGTAGCTGTGAGACAAACAAGAACTTAGACTGAATGAGAGTCAGGTAGGGGTTTAAATAGGGAGGTAGATGACCAGATAATAGCAAGCAGGTGTGTGGTAAGTACTCTGGTTGATTATGGTGATAATTCAATGGTTGAATGTGGAGAGCTGAGAGGGGAGACTGGTAGTTAAGTGGCGATGGCGACCTCCAGTGGAGAACTGTGTGAATGCTTAAACTGAGGATGTGATACCTCCTCCCTTGCGACAGATTGGTTGTACAGTAACTCCTCCCCCTTTGGGCAGTGTCTTCGAGAGTGAAGAGGCTCCAAATTCCTCACCCGTACATGAGGTTACCAAAGAGCACATAATGAGACCAGCTTCTACCTGTTTGTACTAGATGCATCTCTCTGCAGACACACAATACAAATTTAGTACAGAACGTACGTTCTAGTAAAACCACAAGAAGATGGGGAAGTGGGCACACAACCCCGCTTTGCCTATCTAGACATGTGTTAGATACGTGTCGAATATAAATAACAAAATGGCCACATAAGTCTCCATATTTGGGCATAAAATAGAAAACATTGTGTTTAAGCTTAATCAGGAAGATAGTGAGGATATCATAAGATAGGAAGTTGTTTCCCCCTTATTGGTTCAAACTCACCCTGTCCAGGACATCACAGTATGTATATAACATCATGTAAGCTCTATGATTTTAGGGAAGTAAGAACAGAGACCTGCATGTCTGTGTGTATTACTTTTCTCCAAGCGGCTTGAATAAAGACTCTATTTGATTCAATCTACTCTACCATCTGATTAAAAGGGGATTCTTCAGTTGGCGTCACGATGGGATATCGCTGGAAATGCTAACGATATTTTGCATTTGCAACCTCTGTTATCTGAAAAAGAAAGCATTTCCCAAGGGCTGCAAGGTTGCTCGGGAGTTCTGTGTCCCGACATACAGGAAGTTCCGGTGTGTACCTCACCACGTATACAAAAAGGAAAAGGAAGGGTCAGATTGAGTGACACACACATAGGCAGCTTTGATAGAAAAGTGTTTTTCAATTAGGCATACATAGAAACTTGATTAACTTGATTGGGCAATGGTTTCTCTTTCAGATAACAATCATTATTTGCTGTTGCTCTAAATTAATGAGATTTATATTGATGTTATTTAAAATATTTAAAACCATGAACAATGTATATATTTCTGTTCAATACAGAAAGAAAGGTATAATCCATGTTATTTTTAATGTTTTGAAGTGTAGCTGCAAGTGTAAAATCATTCAGTCAAACTCAGCTTTGATTGGTCAATATTCTGTATTTGGCATCCAGTCACTGTGGTATTAATATGTTAAATACATCTCTACCAGTATGATGGGCAGATTGACACCTGGTCAAGTGAAAGACATACAATCAGAATGTTATTTTTTTGTTTTAAATAAGTAAGGATGTTTATATAGTGTGTGTGTGTGTGTGTGTGTGTGTGTGTCACCTGTGGGATAGTTTAACTTGAATAATTCAGTGAACTGATTCTGTTTTTGCAAAATTACAAAACCCAGTCATATAGAAATATCACATTAATTTCGTATTAGAACTATTTTTACTCTCATACACTGGTTGGATTTTGAAGGTTTTAAATAACTGGTCTAACATACAGATGTGTTAGTCCTGAAGAGCACAAAGCCTAATGGCAATCACCTACCAACCCCTATTACTGCAGACCCCTGCAGCTCAGCTCATGGGGGTTATCAGTACCTTTTATTTCTGCCCCACTTACCCTTCCAGCCTCTGTTTCTTTCTGTTTCATTTTCCCTTCTTTTTGTTGAGGGATTTACAGAAGCATTGGATTGGTCCTTGTTCTGAAATGGACAAACAATTTATTTATTTATTCGGCAACCCTGACAGTGTTCCTGGCACAGCGTGGAAAGGCAGACTTGAGTCTAAAGTACCTCTGAGCTGCTGCCTTGATCTTCTCATTCCTTAAGCTGTAGATGATTGGGTTGACCAGTGGAGTGAGGAAGTAGTTCAACCCACCAATGAAAATACGTCCATCGGGGGAAATGCTGTCCACCTTCAGCCCTATATACTCCACAACCGTGGAGCCGTAGTACAGCACCACCACCACTACGTGAGAGGAGCACATGAAGAAGGCCTTCTTCCGGCTCTCCACAGTTTTCATTTTCACCACCGCTATTATGATTCTGCAGTAGGTAAACAGCACAAACAGAAAAGCCCCCCATGTAACCAGCATGGCAAGCAACAGGGTAAGATTCACCTGGGCCGACACATCAGCGCAGGCTAGAGACATTATAGAGGGGTATTCACAGACAATGTGCAGGACATGGTTGGAGGTACAGAATGGCACTGAGCTGGCCGGAGCCACGGACACCACGGGGAGGAGGAAGCCCAGTGCCCAGACTGTGCACATCATTGTGAGACACACCCTGCTGTTGATGATAGAGTTGTAATGCAGTGGCTTTACCACGGCCACGTACCGGTCATAAGCCATGGCTGCCACTAGGAAAATTTCAGTGGCACTGATAGAAATATAAAAGTACATCTGCAGGAAGCAGCCTGCAAAGGAGATCCTGTTGTTTCCCCACAGCACCGCCAGCAGCTTGGGTATGATGGTAATGGTCAGCAGCATATCCAGGACAGCCAGGTTACACAGGAAGATGTACATGGGTGTGTGAAGCCGGGGGTCCAGGGACACCAGCACCACAATCAGCAGGTTTCCCAGGATGGTGGCCAGGAAGAGGAGGAGGAAGATGAGGAAGAGTGTGGTGTAGTGCTCCTGCAGGCCTGGCACTCCCACAATGATGAAATAGGAGGCTGAGGGCAGGGAGGTGTTGGGGTCACTCATGGCTCAGTGCCACACAGGATCTGTGTAGAGAAGAGGGGCAGCTGGGAGGAAAGGGGGACACTGGCTCAGTTATGCATTTCTTTAGGTTGAGGAAGTAAACAACCAACAGGAAAAGAATCAGACATTTTATTGCTATATTTTCAATTGTATAATATAATGCAAACTGTATAACAAGTTGTGATAAAATATATTTAATATAATATTGAAAAGCACATAAATCAAATATCTTCATAACTTGCTTTTACATGTAAAATTATTATTTAATGGGAATTCAATATCATTGAATTCCTACATCCCAATAGGGTCTACCTGGGGCATTCTGAAAAGCACATTAATCAAGTATCTTCATATATTGCTTTTTACATGTGATTTCATGATATAAAGATGTGAATGATGTGTATGAGGTTGATATATTTGAAGGTCCCCATGTCCCAATATACTGTATATGCAGTGCCATCCAGATTCATTCATAGCCCTGAATGAATAAGAACAAAAATCATCATATCAAAGAAAGATTTACGGATTGCAATAAGTGTCCTGCTGAAGAAAGTCTAATATACTTCATTTACACAGGGAAGACCACATTATAAATAAATACTAGAGCATGCAGCACCCTTCTAACATACAAAGAGGTCCTTCCCATCTCTTCATACAGAATGTAACACAGTTTCCAATGGTTTAGGTATGGACACCAAGGGATATATATATATATATATAGTATATATAGTATATATATATATATATATATATAGTATATATAGTATATAACATACAGAGAAGGAAAAAAGTATTTGATCCCGTGCTGATTTTGTACGTTTGCCCACTGACAAAGAAATGATCAGTCTATAATTTTAATGGTAGGTGTATTTTAACAGTGAGAAACAGAATAACAGCAAAAAAATCCAGAAAAACGCATTTCAAAAAAGTTATAAATTGATTTGCATGTTAATGAGGGAAATAAGTATTTGATCCCCTATCAATCAGCAAGATTTCTGGCTCCCAGGTGTCTTTTATACCGGTAACGAGCTGAGATTAGGAGCACTCTCTTAAAGGGAGTGCTCCTAATCTCAGCTCGTTACCTGTATAAAAGACACCTGTCCACAGAAGCAATCATTCAATCAGATTCCAAACTCTGCACCATGACCAAGACCAAAGAGCTGTCCAAGGATGTCAGGGACAAGATTGTAGACCTACACAAGGCTGGAATGGGCTACAAGACCATCGCCAAGCAGCTTGGTGAGAAGTGACAACAGTTGGTGCGATTATTCGCAAATGGATGAAACACAAAATAACTGTCAGTCTCCCTCAGTCTGGGGCTCCATGCAAGATCTCACCTCGTGGAGTTTCAATGATCATGAGAATGGTGAGGAATCAGCCCAGAACTACACGGGAGGATCTTGTTAATGATCTCAAGGCAGCTGGGACCATAGTCACCAAGAAAACAATTGGTAACACACTACGCCGTGAAGGACTGAAATCCTGCAGCGCCCGCAAGGCCCCCCTGCTCAAGAAAGCACATGTACAGGCCCGTCTGAAGTTTGCCAATGAACATCTGAATGATTCAGAGGAGAACTGGGTGAAAGTGTTGTGGTCAGATGAGACCAAAATTGAGCTCTTTGGCATCAACTCAACTCGCCGTGTTTGGAGGAGGAGGAATGACCCCAAGAACACCATCCCCACCGTCAAACACGGAGGTGGAAACATTATGCTTTGGGGGTGTTTTTCTGCTAAGGGGACAGGACAACTGCACTACATCAAAGGGACGATGGACGGGGCCATGTACCGTCAAATCTTGGGTGAGAACCTCCTTCCCTCAGCCAGGGCATTGAAAATGGGTTGTGGATGGGTATTCCAGCATGACAATGACCCAAAACACACAGCCAAGGCTACAAAGGAGTGGCTCAAGAAGAAGCACTTTAAGGTCCTGGAGTGGCCTAGCCAGTCTCCAGACCTTAATCCCATAGTAAATCTGTGGAGGGAGCTGAAGGTTCGAGTTGCCAAACGTCAGCCTCGAAACCTTAATGACTTGGAGAGGATCTGCAAAGAGGAGTGGGACAAAATCCCTCCTGAGATGTGTGCAAACCTGGTGGCCAACTACAAGAAACGTGTGACCTCTGTGATTGCAAACAAGGGTTTTGCCACCATTTCCAGGCTTTTGTGGGCCCTAAGCAGCATTTGATTTGGGGCCCAACCTCACTTCCCGATCCCATTTTTTATAATGACATACTGTACATGTAGTGGTTTAAAATGTTTTGCACCAGCCTGAGTTCTATACTGGAGATAATTATAAAACCCTCTGCAAGCATCAGACCCCAATCCAAGATGACAATTTACTTAACAGAATTGTATGATCCACTGTATCGAAAGCTTTAGACAGATCCACAAACATGGCAGCACAATGTTTTCTATCATCTTAAGCATTAGTGATATCATTTACGATAAGCATCTAAAAACAGAGGGATTAATATTTTAAATACCAAGAATTGATAGAAGAGAGCGCAGTTGTTTATTAACTAAAGATTCTACAATTTTTGCAAGGCATGTAAGTCTTGACATGGGTCTGTAGTTCGATTATCACCTCCTTTGTGTAATGGTAATATGACATGCATTGCACAGAGCAAAGTCACGTTTGTCATTCAATTCTAGAAAACATGAAGGTCAGATACATTCTTTAAATAAAATCGAGCAAAAACAAATCTACAGCAGCATTCTGCTCTTATATAGAGACCTTCTGAAGGTTTCCTGTATTAATGGAATTTATTAGGAATGAATACATCTGGAGAGCACTGTACATGTGTGTAAATGTATCTTGTTCATAAATATATATATTTGGAAAGACTGCCTATCCTTTAAAATATATGCACATATATTTACAAATGTATAAATATGTATAATTTATCTTGAATATGGTCATCCCCCAACATGACATCATTATTGATTCCTACAAATCCGTCTAAACACAATGTCAAAAAGGGAAGGGTGGTTCCAGACAATCAATTTTGACCAAACAAATGTATATCTTTGTACTTATGAAAGATTTACAAAAAGTATGAAATCTGACAAACAAATGGCAGTTGAAAGAAAATGAGACACTCTTAAACTGTAAACCCAAACAGAAGAGTCTATTAGAAGCGATCATGAAAACAATAAGCCGTTAAGTGTAAAAAAAAAAAAAAAAGAGAGAGCGAGCAGGGAGAAGATTTCTGTACAAGCACTGACTGCAGAATGAAGCTATGGTGTTGCCAGAAATGAAAATGCACTACATAGTGCAAATATAGCCCAAAACCAGCCCAATATTCTCTTTTATGACAAATCCAAAGGATATGTGGTGTTTCAACCCTCCACTATATTTAAATCAATGAATAAACCCATGCTCCCATCTTTCAAGTAAAACTTTTTGTATTGAAACCATTTACCCATTATTCTTTGAAAAGTAAATAAATAAGTAAAATTAGCAGCCCCAATCAAGCAGTTTGCGAAGAGTGAACTGACTTGCTATACTAGAGTGCAGTTGGGTCTTCAGTGATTCAGCCAAAATCACTGAAGAAAATCAATTGTGCAATTAGTTCCAATAAATCCTTCTGAAAGATCATTGGTGACCTTAGTCAGATGCTGCACAGAATCTGAGATTCGAGGATGGGAGACATTTAGCAGCAGTAGTGAAAATGAACATGTGCCTGCTTAGTGTTATGTTGCCGATGTAAGTGTGGAACAATGTAGGACAAGACGACGTAATTCGGGCAATGACTGTATTGAAAAGCAGCATTAATTAATGTAATCAAATAGATTGTTGACACATTACATAGACATATTTAGCCAATATATTTTTGAAAATCTGTTTGTAAAGGATATGATTGGAGTATCATTGAATATCATCACTGATCCTCGAGAATGAATGGGATGAAACAAAATCAGTAATTCTGTTGTAGAATCTGGATTTAAAAAATATTTTGAAAGAAGTTCAAACCTTCAGAAGTCAGTTCGTGTCTGTGGTCTGTGGCTCTCAGTGTGGAGTGATGTTCAGTGCCAGGTACCTGGGCTGTGTGTCTGTTCACTTCAGTCTTCAGCTCCAGTCACAGCTCTTCTGGACCAGACTTTTCACCTGTCGTTTTTTATGGGCGTCCTCTCGCACTGACCCCAGAGGCTTCTGTCTGCAGTGCTGCAGTCTTTATTAACCCTCAGAGAGACACAGAGAAGATGAGCACCAAAGGGAACAGACTCACAGGGCTTACAGTGAGAAGAAAACACTTTTATCAGTTCCTGAAGCACCTTGGTGGGAAATAGGCTCTTGTGTGTAATCAATAACTTGGCCCACACCCTGCTTCAGCCCAAGTACACTGCACACATTGAAGAATCACCCTTCCTGTTGTTTCAATGAGACATGAGAGCTTTACTACTGATGTTTTTTTTTAACTTTCACACACTAGCCTGTCGCTTACACATTCCTTCTCTTCTATGTCATTAGCCCTGCAGCTACAAGGCCACCTGAGACACAGTTTCCCTGCATCTTCAAAACTGCCAGTATCACACAGTTTGCCTTGTCGCAAGGGTTATGTGCCTCACTGCTTTGAAAGATCAGTGTCATAGAGCTCTCACTCTTGTTCATGCTCCCCTCTGTTGTGCCCCAACGATGTATCCCTTGAGGCTTCAGTTGGAGAGCATGACACCAACACATCTGGGAAGGAGACAGAGGCCCTCTCCAGGCTGAGCCATCACAGTTGCCGCTTTGGAGGTTGGGACTCCAACACCTTTGCCCAATTTTCTGTCCTGGATTGGTGTGTCTTGGCCGGAGGACCATCATCACACCCTAGTGCCCTCGAAAAAAAAAGGTGACATGCCACAGGTTGACAATCAGTCCAGTCAAACCCTAAGAGAGATCAGGATTAATGAGGAGGAGGTACTAAAGGGACAAGCAGAATTAAAAACCAACAAATCACCTGGGCCAGATGGGATATTTCCAACAGTACTTAAAGAAATGAGGGAAATTATTTATAGACCGCTAACTCAATTATTCCAAATGACACTTAGAACAGGGGATGTGCCCACTGACTGGAAGACAGCAAATGTCATACCAATCCACAAGAAAGGGGACAAAACTGAGCCAGGAAATTACAGACCAATCAGTCTCACCTGCATCACCTGTAACATGTTGGAAAAAATGATTAGACAGAAAATAGAGGAGCATGTCAATGAAAACCATATTCTTGGAGATAGTCAACATGGGTTTAGACGAGGCAGATCATGTCTTACTAATTTATTAAAAACATTTGAACATGCAAATGCAGCTGTAGATCATGTGAAAGCATATGATATGATATACTTAGATTTCCAAAAAGCTTTTGATAAGGTTCCACACCAAAGACTGATCCTCAAATTGGAAGCTGTAGGCATTCAGGGTAATGTAAGTAGATGGATTATTATTAACTGGTTGATTTATAGGAAACAGAGGGTGTCGATTAGAGGAGTTGCTTCTAACTGGAGTGAGGTTGTTAGTGGAGTTCCACAGGGATCAGTACTAGGGCCTTTGCTTTTTCTAATCTATATAAATAATCTGGACTCTGGGATAGTTAGCAAACTTGTCAAATTTGCAGATGATACTAAAATAGGTGGCTCAGCAGATACAATCTTGGCAGCACAGGCTATTCAGAGGGACTTAGATAATATTCAGTGGTGGGCTGACACCTGGCAAATGAAATTCAATGTGGACAAGTGCAAGGTAATACATGCAGGTAACAAAAATGTCCACTATAATTACACTATGGGAGGTACAGATCTAGATGAAGTAACGCATGAGAAAGACCTAGGAGTCTATGTGGACTCCTCACTTTCTCCATCCTAGCAATGTGGGGAAGCAATACAAAAGGCAAACAGAATGCTAGGTTATATTGTCAAAAGTGTAGAATTTAAAACAAGGGAAGTAATGTTAAGACTGTACAATGCGCTAGTTAGACCTTATCTGGAATACTGTGTGCAGTTCTAGGCACCACACTTCAAGAAGGATATTGCTGCTTTAGAGGCAGTTCAGAGGAGATCAAGCAGACTTATTCCAGGTCTGAAGGGAAAGTCCTACTCGGAGAGACTGAGGGAACTGAACCTTTTCACTCCAAGAAGAGGTGACCAGGGACCGTGCGGAAAGGCATTCACCAAGGGCTGGTCAGGTGGAGGCTTTAAGCTCCTCCATGTTAATTCCGGGGTTGCCTCCAGTTCCAGTTTCTCCTGTGCCAAATCAGATGGCTATAGGAGGGTGGAACGGTCCCAGAATGTTGCCGTTTGTGGAGGATGAGGATATAGAGCATTACCTCACCACTTTTGAGAGGATTGCCGTGGCTTGTAATTGTAAGTCAGACTGGGTGCTGCATCTTGTCCCTCTGTTGTCGGGGAAAGCAAGAGCGGCTTATGTCTCAATGGACATGCAGGAAACTTTTGACTATGAGAGGGTCAAAGATGCAATTTTGTGGAAATATGAGATCTAGGCAGAGACTTACAGAGTGAGGTTTTGGTCCACAAGGGTGCTGGAGCATGAGATACCAAAGGAGCTTCATGCATGACTCAAGGACCTTTACGAGAAATTGATTAATCCAAAAGTGCATACAAAAGAGGAAATAGGAGATGCAGTAGTGCTGGAGCAGTTTCTGCGAATGCTCAATCCAGATGTACAAGTTTGGATAAAGGAACATTGTCCGGCCACTTCCAAGGAGGCAGCGGAGCTAGCAGAGGCCTATATTGCAACACGGAGAGGCTTTAAAGGACTTAAGTTTGGGATGGAGCAAAGGATAAACCGCTCGGGGCCTGGTATGTCTGTGGGTGATCATGGTTGTGGTCTTAAATACCCTAGCAGAGTCCAGAGGCCAGAAAGGCAGAGTAGACATTAGAACCCTATTGTGTGTTACGGTTGTGGACAAGTAGGGCATATAAAACCTAAGTGTCCTTTGTGGCCCATTAGTGAATCTAAGTTGTGTTTTGTGCCTAGAAGTGTGGACTCCAATTTTTTGCTTGAGACTCCAAGGCAAAGAACTGTCCCAGTAAAAGTGTCCGGGAAAGTGCTAACGGCCCTTATAGATACAGGTAGCACCCAGACTTTGATCAGGAGAGATTGTATTGATCCAGGGTGGATCACTGGAGAAAGAAATATCAGAGTACGGTGCATACACGGTGATGAAAGCTCATACCCTGAAGTAGATCTGTAGATAGAAGTTGCAGGGCAGACGTACATCTTGTCAGTCGGTATTCTTAACCAGGCCCCCTATCCAGTAATCTTGGGGCAGGATCTTCCAGTTCTTATGGATTTGTTGCTAAATGAGGATAAAATTCCAGGTGCCCAGGTATTGGTAGTTACTCGTGCACAGGCAAGGACGAGGGAGAAGGTTTCTGAGAAAGAGCTGTGGGAAGCCCTACCTTTTCCCCAGAGTGGTGAAATTGGTAGAAAGTCTAGGAGGCAACAAAGGAAGGAGAAGTTTTTAGGAACAAAGTGTGTGGAGGAGATGTTGAGTCCCGAAGTGAGTGAGGGTGTTGAATGTTTGCCTTCTAATATTGACGAGTTGCAGAGCCAGGACTTAACTTTAAGGTCTTGTTTTGAAAGGGCAGAACGGGACCGAAACAGTGAGAAGCAGGAAAAGTTTGTGGTGAAAGAAGGGAAACTGTTCCATGTGGTAGATGGGATGGAACAGTTGGTGGTGCCAGCTAGTTTAAGAAGAGAGGTTATGTGACTGGGGCATACTGTGCCATGGGCTGGTCATTTGGGACAGGTCAAAACAAGAGATAGAATTTCTAGGCATTTCTTTTGGGCCGGGTTGGTACAGGGATGTTGCTGATTTCTGTAAGTCGTGTCCTGAATGTCAAAGAACTGGAGCTGTAAAGAGAGGTGATCGGGCTCCACTGATTAGCTTACAAGTTGTAGATGAACCCTTTAGTCGAATGGCTATGGATGTGGTAGGGCCCTTAGAGAGAAGTCGGACAGGAAATCGCTATATTTTAGTTGTGTGTGATTATGCAACGCGATATCCAGAGGCCTTCCCCTTGAAAAAAGTCAAATCACGGCAGGTAGCTAATGTTTTGTTGCAGTTGTTCTCAAGGGTAGGTATACCCCGAGAGATAATTACCGATCAGGGTACCAATTTTACATCTACCTTAATGAAGCTGATTTATGGATTACTAGGCATTATTGGTATTAAGACCACTCCATATCATCCACAGATGGATGGACTAGTTGAACGCTTTAACCAGACTCTCAAAAATATGCTGCGGAAGTTTGTTTCTGAGACTGGTTCAGATTGTGATCAGTGGCTTCCCTATCTTCTTTTCACCTACCGGGAGGTTCCTCAAGCTTCGACTGGTTTTTCACCCTTTGAACTCCTGTATGGACGACAGGTGAGAGGACCCTTGGCCATTTTGAAAGAGGCTTGGGAAGGAGCACAGCCCCAACGTCAGCTGAATGTACTGGCCTATGTGGTTAAAATGAGGAACAAACTGGACCAAATTACATCTTTAGTGAATGACAACATGGCTAAAGCTCAGCAACAACAGAAATGCTGGTATGATCAGTCATCACGTAACAGGATATTTGTTCCAGGGCAGCAAGTGTTGTTGCTATTGCCTACGTCGGACAGTAGTTTATTAGCTAAGTGGCAAGGTCCCTACAAGGTTGTAGCAAAAAAAGGCATGCCTGAAAAAAAAAAGAAAACCCAGGTGTATCATGTAAATGTACTTAAAGAGTGGATTTCCAAAACAGAGTCTGCAGGTGACCAACTTTACGTCCGTCAGGTATTGGAAGAAGAGGAGGTCAAGGAGCAGTATTTTCCTACATCTGAGGGACAGTTGGCCTTACCTAATATGGAACACTTGACCATGGAGCAAAGAAGTAAAGTAAGACAAGCCATACCTGAAGGTCTGTTTAGAGAGGAGCCGGGCCGTACCACTTTGGTAAAACATAATATTCGCTTGGTAAGCCCTGGGCCTGCTAGGGTAAAGTTAGCCCTAAATGAGGAAGTGGACACAATGTAAAGAGGGGGGATCATAGAACCCTCATACAGTGAATGGTGCAGCCCAGTGATCTTGGTGCCAAAAAAGGATGGTAAACTAAGATTCTGTGTGGATTTTTCCAAGTTGAACAGTATATCAGCCTTTGATCCTTACCCAATGCCCAGAGTGGATTAACTTATAGAACGTCTTGGAAAAGCTCGATATTTGAGCACATTAGATCTTTGTAAGGGTTACTGGCACGTTCCACTTGTGGAATCTGCTAAGGAGTTGACTGCCTTCAAAACATCCCGAGGGCTGTTCCAATTTACAGTGATGCCATTTGAGCTACACAGGCTGCGGCTACATTTCAGTGCTTGATGGATCAAGTGCTACGTGGGGCAGAAGATCATGCGGCAGCTTATATAGATGATGTGGTTATTTTTTGTGACAGTTGGGAAAAGCACCTTTTACATCTGCAGTACATTTTTTACCGAATACATGCTGCAGGGCTGGTTATAAATGCCAGCAAGTGTACCCTGGTTAAGCCTGATGTGCAATACTTGGGGTATGTAATTGGGGGTGGAACCATCCGTCCTCAGATGGATAAAATGGGGGCCATCCAGAACAAGCCTAGACCATATACAAAGAAACAGGTTAGGTCATTTTTAGGCCTGGTAGGGTGGTGTCTGCGATTTATACCTAGTTTTTCAGAACGAGCTGCAGCACTCACAGAGTTGACAAGAAAATCTAGTTCTAATAAAGTGAAATGGACCCAGAAATGTGAGGATTCCTTTGTTTACTTGAAGAACTGTATGTGTCAACAACCTGTGCTTCAGAGCCCTGATTTTGACCTTCCCTTCACAATGCAAACAGATGCCTCCGGGGTGGGGCTAGGGGTGGTGTTGCTTCAAGGTGAGGGGTTACAAAGGAAGCCCATTGTGTACATCAGCCGGAAATTGTTCCCTCTGGAAACGCGATACTCCACTGTAGAATAGGAGTGTCTAGATATTAAATGGGCTGTAGATACCCTAAAATATTATCTGTTAGGGAAAGAATTTGTACTGGAAACTGATCACTGTGCATTACAATGGCTCCATAAGATGAAGAACACCAACGCTCAAATGACTAGGTGGTATATATCCATGCAACCCTTTAGGTTTTCTGTGAAGTACTGTGTTGGGAAAGATAATGTTGTGCCAGACTTTTTGTCTCGTCTTTCTGATGGGGGCGATCTGAAGGAGGGAGGTGTGTGATGAGGCAGTTAGACAGGCCTCATCACGGAAATCAAGAGAATGGAGATTAAAGTATTACCTACCTCGCTTTGCAAGTTTTGCCAAGGAAATACCCAGTCAAAGGTAATCCATGTTGTTAACGGGCGCATTTGCATATAAAAACAAACGTATGTTTGTGCTTTATAGTGGTCAGTGGGTTTATCCATTGTTACAGGATATTAACAGGTTTTAAAGGTTCATATAAATACCGCACCATTTAAACTTGTTTAATTAAATAGCTTTATTGTCATGTAAAGTCATCAATTATTCTTATGCACGGTCGTCTTCCTGGTTGAGGCTTATTCTGACGTTTCCTTAGTGGGCAAAGGCTTTCATGGGGTGGAGCAAACCACTATGTGTTAGGTTAAGGGGGGGGACTTGAATTGCTGCTAAAGGTATTAGTATATATATGTAACTCATACTGTGTAAATGTGAGTGGGGTATAAAATGAATGAAATTTTGTTTAAATGTATTTATTGAATTTAAATTATATTACGATAACATATATTACAATATGTATTGCTATATGGAAGCGTACTTGTGTGGGGTGAATGTTGGACCGGTCCAGACAGGGGGAGGGGCATCAGAAAGTTTAAAGGACGCCCTTAGGCATCAATGGGGAAGTTCTGGTGAGTCTATGCTCTGTGGAGGTGGTTGTGTCAAGCTGTGTATTAGTTTCATTCAGAATATTCAAAGAAAGAGCATTTTGATTCTGAAAGGTGTATAGCCAATAATTTGCTTCTTTTTGTTTATTTACTTTGATTTTTGAGAAAATTCGTAATATAGTTAGTTGAAGTTAGTTTTTTATTTTTCTAGACTCACAGCATCTGGTTGGCTAGTTCTTTCACACCTTCAATAAACCCTGGGATATTTTGACATTAATGCTGACTCTGCTGCATTTTTAACATCATTGGTCACCTGGCCATAACTATCTTATTCACACAGCAATATGTAGGAAGCTAACTGATGTATTCGGTATAGTAATGCTGCTATGCCAGCAGCATCCAGTTGAAGAGGAGCCGCAGCCCCGGCCTGGTTCATACCAGAGAACAGCATTAGGCAAGGGGGAACCTGGGCAGGGAGGGAGACATAACACAACACCAGTATTGTGCATGCTGATGGGGATGTTAATAGTAAACATATTGATAAATATTTATTTTCTCTTAAACTTTCTTTTCTTCTTAAAATATATGAAAAGAAAAGAAGTCAAATAACCGTAGAAAAGAATGAGTAAAAAATATAATTATTCCAGTTTTATTATTATTATTAATTGTAGTTTATTTATTAATTTATATGCATTCTAAGAACTCATGTGTACATTTTTACACAACTTTACAAAATTACAGTACATTAATGTGTCTTTTTAATCTGTTTTACCCACACACATGTTAAAAAGTGTATTATTGTGTTGTGCTGTTGTAACACACGGCATGGAACCCAGGTGTGAAGAAGCACAGCGAAGTCAATCAGGCGTGGGACAAAGGCCAGGAAACGGAATCCACAGGAGCAGGGCAAGAAGAGTGGTGAAGGGGCAGGCAGGATGTCAGGCGATCAGGCAAACAAATCGGAAGGGGCATTACAAGAAGTGATGATCAAAGGAGGTAATCAAAAGGTCAAAAGGATATAGCAGGCAAAATATGGGAATGCTTAGAATGACACTGGGAAGTAATCAAGACTTAGTGATAAGTGTCTGAGGGTGTTTACATAAGAGGGACAGTGGGGCTGAAAACCATGGGAGTGTCACGGTCTCTCAGGGGAAGGACCACAGAACTTAGGGAGTTAGGACCCAGGTGCAGTTTACGTAGAGTGGGCAGACAAGACAAAGGGGCTAGGCAAAGACGTGGTGGAGGAAACAAGCAAAGGTCGTGGGAACAGGCAGACAGTCTAGCAGAGGCGAGATGGAATCATAAAAGGAAAGCCAGGCAAAGGAAATCAAAGAGCTGAGGAGACAAGGAATACTGTTTTATTGTTTAGAGTATTTTACATTTTACAAATGAGGAGACAAGGAAGCGAGGAGATGGCTTGGAATCATAGCAAATACTGACGAGACTTCGCCCGGAGTGAGGGCAGTGAGGGGTTTAAGACAGGGAGCAGGAATGGGGAAGAAAGGTGCAGAGCCAATGGAAACAGAGGAAGAGTGAACAAGTGCACATGGGAGACCGGAATGTTAATAGGGTGATTGATAGGCGAAAAAAGAACAATGAAGGGAAAGGAAAGACAGGGAGACAGTGGCCTCTATTGGAGAGAGAGGGTGATGGCTTAAAACCCTGACAGGGAGGTGGCGTTGGTTCAATGGGAGGAGAGGGAAAGGATAGCAGTGGATGGAGAAGCAAAGCGAATGACAGGAGTGTGTGATTAGGAGCTTGCACCTATTGTTGAGGAATGTTAGGTTAACATTCAGAGGATGCCGACCTCTGGTGGTGAACCAGTGTGGAAGTGTGGAGGTAGGATGGTGTATTTTAATATGAAATTGTGTTGTCCTTGAACACATTAATTTTAAGAGTGAGATAAATTGAATAGTTCAGTGATTAATCATTTAGCATTATTTAAAATCATGAGCAACAGAATAACATCAATGAATCATCACTCAATTAAAATGTATTACAGTGCTCCATATACACAGAATTGTCTCAGGATGCTGCACAATTTCTGTATTCCATCAGTTAACGCTTCTCTGTCATATTGTTAAAATGTTGCTTAGCTGTTTGTACATGTAACATCAAATAGATCAAAGATCAAATCAAAATGTATTAAAACAAAAATGACCAGCGTCACTAAGGTCCAAGGTCACAATAAGTGCTTTCACACCAGATGCGGTGTGGCAACACAGTGCGGCAGATCCCATTGGTTCCAATGGAGACGGGAGTGCACTGTGGCAGAGGGGCAGAGTTATGAAACAGCAAAACAGAGCGGCGCTCAACAGATACAATATTTTCAACTTTCACCGCACCACACCCTGATGTAAACAGCCATCAGCCAATTGGAGAAAAGTACAAGGCTCAATGGATATACCAAAATATTTAAAATGGAGGACAAACTTATCAGTGATTATTTTAATCACATATTTATACAACTGTTAATACAATGAAAATCCATTCAACTTGAAACTTGCAGAAGGCAATGTAGTCCGAAAAGTAATGTGAGACTGATAAGGATCACTTTTCAGGAACACAGCGATAATGGAAGAGTTCAAGAAAATGTAGCTTGATATTATAATGTAAGCAATATAATAAAATAATAACAAAAACATATTATGTACCCACAGATGTTTTGTTATAAAAAAACAGAGCTGTGATTAAATTGTACACATTCTTAAATTAAACTGTTCAATAAATGTTGGATTGGCAGATTAAAGCTCAATTATAATAAATATCATAATCTTAATATTAATATATGATGCACGATGATGCCTTCTCTGAACATATCCGTGCAAATGACACAAAACTAGCATATACTGCTCTGGAAAAAATAAAGAAAACACTGCAAATTATTCTTAAATCAGCATCTCTACATGTGTGGGAGCCATTCCATTCCAGTGTCTGTTGAATTCCAACACAGGCACACCTCATTCTACTGAGTGAGTTACTGATTAGGTGATCACCTGATCCAAATCTTATTTAATGAGGAAAAGTATAAAAACCAATGCTGTGGTCATCACTATCTTCTTGCAATCTTGCAAAAACAGTGCTAGTAGTACCTCAGAAGTAATTTGAATAAAAAAATAACTATTGACTATGCCAAAAGAGTTGAAAATGAAAGTTTTGAGTGAGGAAAAGAAAGGTTCAATTCTGGCTTTACTGGCAGAGGTATACAGTGAGCGTTGGGTTGCTTCCATCCTTTAAATTTCAAAGATGGTGGTTCATAAGAACAAGGTCAAGCAGCAGACATTGGGGACAACAAAGCTACAGACCGGAGAGGTGGTCACTCGACAATCATAATGGCAAAAAGAATGGCAAATAGCAGCTGGGGTGAAGTGCACATCGAGGATGGATGAAAACAGGCTCCTAGGCGCATGGCTGAAGTCGTGCGAAGCTAGAAGAAAGCCCTTCATCAATGAGAAGCAGAGAAGAGCCAGGCTGAGGTTTGCAAAAGACCATAACGATTGGATCGTAGAGGACTGGAGTAAGGTCATCTTCTCTGCTGAGTCCAATTTACAGCTTTGCTCAACACCTGGTCATCTAATGGTGCACCCACTGTGGAATTTGGTGGAGGATTGGTATTGATCTGGGGGTGCTTCAGCAAGGCTGGAATCGGGCAGATTTGTCTATGTGAAGGATGCATGAATCAAGCCACATACAAGGTTGTCCTGGAAGAAAACTTGCTTCCTTCTAATCTGACAATGTTCGCCAACTCTGAGGATTGGTTTTCCCAGCAGGACAATGCTCCATGCCACACAGGCAGGTCAATCAAGGTGTGGATGGAGGACCACCAGATCAAAACCCTGTCATGGCCAGCGCAATCTTCAGACCTGAACCCCATTGAAAACCTCTGGAATGTGATCAAGAGGAAGATGGATGGTCATAAGCCATCAAACAAAGCCGAGCTGCTTGAATTTTTGTGCCAGCAGTGGCATAAAGTCACCCAAAATCAATGTGAAGTTGAAACATTAGTATTGTGTTGTTTAAAAAAATAATATTGTAAGAAAATGGAACCTCCTGTACAAGTGACTGGAACTAAGACAATTCAGGTTCAATGTCCAGAATATAGATCACCGTATACAAGTATACCGGGTACAGCAAGGCAAAACTGATTCCAAGACTTTATGGACAAGTCAGCTTTTATGAGTTGAACCCCTGTCCAACTTCACCTTCCAGAGTGACCACCCCACCCACCAGAGTATCCAATGGCAGCTTCATATTAGCATACCAAGTGACAATGGAGCCCTCACCCCGCTCTCCCACATTCCAGGGTAACGGCCCCCCCATTCCCCTCACCCGTACCTTTCTCGGAGGTGATTCACTCATCCCTCCCAACACTTTTGATATGCTATTGATACAAGACTGGTAAGCAAACTGTCTCCTAACCAGCCTTTTGTTCCTATTGATACCAGAGACCCCACCTTGCTTAACCATCTGTGTTTACCTACTGTGAACATTTGGGGAGACTTTAAACTGTGTAATATTACCAGGGTGGAATTTCCCCAGCTTCAGTTTTATTCCTTACAATATGAACTTATTTTCTTTGCATTATTTGAGGTCTGACAACACTGCATATTTTTTTTGTAATTTTGACCAGATAAATTAAATAAATGCTCTAAATGACAATGTGTTTATTTGGAATGTGGGAGAAATGTTGTCAGTAGTTTATAGAATAAAACAAAATGTTAATTTTACCCAAACACATATCTATAAAACCAGAGAAACTGATAATTGTGCAGTGGTCTCTTAATTTCTTCCAGAGCTGTATATTAACAATGTATAAAACTAACTTTATTATAAACAAACACACAACAGCATGGCTGCATTGAGTAATTTTAGGTTATTGTGCAGGGGATTATGATAGTGGTATTGGAGGAGCTGGGGTTTAAAAATATGTATGTAGGTCTGTATATTTATTTTGTCTAAAATAAAGGTTAGGCTCTTACATTTTGAAGTAATTTCATGCTTATTGCTTGGCAATCAAATTTCAAAAAGCTTTGATACAATGAGAGCCCGCCCACTGCCCTGCTGCCCTGCTGCATCTGCGGCACATTCGGTGTGAAAGGGGGTTTACGGTGAGTGCTCCGCTGTGCACAAGGACACATCCAGTGTGAAAGTACCCAACCTTTCAGTTTCTCTGGAAGGTGATATCTCCCTTCCAAGTAAACAGGCCAATAGAGATGATGCCTTTCCAACCTCCTCCCTTCTCTTTGGAGGAGGAGAGTTGACAGCACATGTTGTGCCCTGTTTATACCCTCAGGTGCTCGGACCAGTTATTTGTGTCCTATGGAGCGTGGCCACAAGGCTAGGCATTCTCCAAAACAGCGCCTCTCACACTGGATTGTGGACACGATCGCAATGGCCTATGAGTCAGGTGGAGCCCCACTCCATGAACACCTGGTGGCCCACTCGATTTGAGGCGTGGCCTCGTCGTGGACCCTTTTTCAAGGGTCCCTCTTGATGGATATATGTGTGGATGAGCCTCACCGCACACTTTTGTTCAGTTCTACACGTTGGATGTGACAAGACTGGCTTCCTCTATTTGGAACCAGGTTTTGACTTCAGTTGAGTCTCAGTAGCCTATGAGGCACAGGCCCCTGCTCCTATTATATCTACCCGTCTGCCTCTGGATAGCACAATCTAGTATGTTAAACATTGGATGGAGCTATAGATTCCCATGCGAGCTGCACCTGGTTTATGAATACTGTTGAGCTCAATTGACTACAGTGTTTGTTCTCGTTGCCACATATGTTCCAAGTTTCAAGCATAATGTAATTTACAAATTCCAATGTACACAAGTGTATAGGAAATATACAGTAAACAATACAAGTCCAACATCCTAGATTGTAAAAGCTAATAAGTGCAGACAAGATGTGAAGTCATCATTAAGAGCTAAGGGAAAGGGGGCAAAGGGGAAATCAAATAAACATTATGAGTACTGTCTAGCATGCTATATGTATATCGGATGCTATATATTTATTGCATCACGGGTTGTGCATATGCATTGTCCTGTTACTCTGCTGTGTATATAGTTAATTGGAACAAGAGGGACCTTTTAAATAACTGGTCTAACATACAGATGTGTTAGTCCTGAAGGGCACAGACACTAATGGTATTTACATACCAACCCCTATTAATGCAGACCCCTGCAGATCAGCTCATGGGTTATCAGCACCTTTTTATTTCTCCCCCACTTACCCTTTCGGTCTGTTTTTCATATGACCTTCTTTTATGTTGGGTGATCTACAGAAGCATTGGATTGGTCCCTGAAATGTTTTGTTCTGAAATAGACAGAGAATCCAGAAAATGAGTTTTATTTGACAACCCTGACAGTGTTCCTGGCACTGTGTGGAAAGGCAGACTTGAGTCCAAAGTACCTCTGAGCTGCTGCCTTGATCTTCTCATTCCTTAAGCTGTAGATGAGGGGGTTGACAAGGGGGGTGAGGAAGTAGTTCAGCCCACCTATGAAAATGCGCCCATTGGGGGGAATGCTGTCCACTCTCAGTGCTATATACACCATGGATGTTGAGACATAGTACAGTACAACCACCAGCATGTGGGAGGAGCACATGTAGAAGGCCTTCTTCCGGCTCTCCACAGTTTTCATTTTCACCACTGATACTATGATCCTGCTGTAGGACCACAGCACAAACAGAAAGGGCCCCCAAACAGATCCCATGGCGATCAACAGGGCAAAATTTACCTGGGCCGTCACATCAGCACAGGCTAGAGACATTACAGAGGGGTATTCACAGACAACGTGCAGGACATGGTTAGAGGTACAGAATGGCACTGAACTGGCCAGGATCAGAGACACCAGGGGGATAAGGAAGCCCACTGCCCAGACTGTGGCCGTCATCATGAGGCACGCCTTGGTGTTGATGATGGTGTTGTAATGCAGCGGCTTCACCACGGCCACGTACCGGTCGTAAGCCATGGCCCCAACTAGGAAAACTTCACTGGCGCTGATAGAAACGTAAAAGTACATCTGCAGGAAGCAGCCTGTGAAGGAGATTCTGTTGTGGCCCAGAAACACCGCCAGCAGCTTGGGTGTGATGGTAATGGTCAGCAGCACATCCAGGACAGCCAGGTTCCACAGGAAGAAGTACATGGGTGTGTGAAGACGGGGGTCCAGGGATACCAGTACTATGATCAGCAGGTTCCCCAGCATGGTGGCCAGGAATAGGATCAGGAAGATGAGGAAGAGTGTGGTGTAATGCTCCTGCAGGCCTGGCACTCCCACAATGATGAAATAGGATTCTGAGGGCAGGGAGGTGTTGGGGTCACTCATGGATCAGTGCCACAAACGGTCTGTGAATAGAAGAGGGGCAGCTGGGAGGGCAGAGGGACACTGGCTCAGTTATGAATTTCTTTAGGTTGAAGAAGTAAACAACCAACAGGAAAAGAATCAGACATTTTATTGCTATCTTTTCAATTGTATAATATAATGCAAACTGTATAACAAGTTGTGATTGAATATATTGAATATAATATTGAAAAGCACATAAATCAAATATCTTGATAAATTGCTTTTACATGTAAAATATCATTTAATGTGAATTCAATATAATTTTATTCCTATGTCCCAATATGAAAATATGAAATTAATTACGTTGATAATTAAAAAAATTTGGCAATAAATTTAATTGTCAATTAGTTGGGTCTACCTTGGGCAGAACTACAGAGCTAAAAACAAAATAAGATGGTGGAGGCTGCAGCTACACTCGTGGAAAGCCATGTAAGTCTTCTTAAGTGTGGGAGCACTTTACATTGTACACTTCAAAGAAGAGAGTTTGCTGCAACATGTGCAAAGCTGTACAGGCAGTGGCCACTGTCATCCAAAAAGTTGTCCATCAAGGACATGGCATATTGGACACAACCTTTCCGTTTCTTGAACTGAAATGCGTCTTGGAAGCTAAGCATGTTTCTTTACCTCCGCAACTACAATATTATTAGCCTATTATTATATATTTTATTTATAACACGCTCTTATTATACCCAAGCGCTACATTCAAGCAAGAATAAAGGCAGGTGATACAGCAGTACAGTACATACAGACAAAACAAAGTAAGCAAGAAAACAAACAGGATAGCCAATAAAGGGGAGTAAGCAATAAAAAATGCTAAGATAATTTTAAAACTTGCAACTAACAGAGATCCTTAAAAATATATCTGTTTAAAGAAGGTAATTAAGACATTTCTTTAAACTATCAAATTGTAGGTGCATTTTGAGTTTTCAACAGGGCTGCTGAAGAAATAAGGAGCTTTTACATAATTTGTTCAAAGATGTAGGCTAAAAAAAAAACTACACCTCACCATAAAGACACAAAAGCTGAGTGCATGTTTCAACGTTAAACTATTTATTTGAAAGTGCAAGTCTTTGTAAATAATGTAAGTCACATTTTCGTTGTTTATCTGTGCTTATATTAACTAGAATTCTAGCTACATCATACAGTTGATACCATTCATGCTATTCATGCATTCATTCCGTGATAGCTTGACATAATGTCAGTCTATAATTAATTGTTCTGTTGTCTAATTATTAATGTTTAGACATGCAGATGCTTTTCCACCATCCACGTCTTCCTCTTGTGTTTCATTGGTCAATGTCATTTTAAACACATGTAAAATCAGATTGAATCAAACTCATTTCACAGTTAGTGTTCAAGGTGGGTAAGGGATTATACACACATTCGTCTTTTTCTCTTTTCATGCATGTAAAGATTGGATGCATCATCTGATCCAGTGTGCATATAAATATAAATATTTTACTACTATGCATACTCATATTGTCTCTCATTTCAGAAAAAAAACATTCAACCTCCATAGTCCAGTACTGAACTGCAGTTGAAGCTATTTGATCAAGTGATCAAATAATGTGTTTAATGTGTTTTCTTTATTTTTCAATATTAATCAACATCTTTCAAATTGAAGAGTAAAAAAGCTTTGTGTTTTGAGATCAGTGTAAAAACACCTGTTGCTCTATGCACTATATGGAATAAAACCCTTTATTTTTTGCACATATGTTTTGTATTGGTTTTATAACTGCCATCTCAAGTTGTTTTAAAGAGAGCATTATGCAAGATGAGAAACATTTTTTATCCCATTAATCGATTAATCGAGTAGTAATTGACAGATTAATCGATTATCAAAAGGGTCATTTGTTGCAGCCCCAATTTACAGTGCCCTCTACAACAGAGGTTCCCAAACTGGGGTTCGCAAGGGTGTGCTAGGGGGTCAGCGGCACAATGCCCCCCCCTTTACCGTCAGCACCCTGCCGCCCCTTTACCGCACACATTTTGGGTCCTCAGCCAAAATCTGGGTGGCAAAGGGGTCCCTGGGCCCAAAAAGTTTGGGAACCCCTGCTCTAGAATCATTCAGAGCCCTGAATAAATATGAACCCAATATCTCAAATACATCAGAGAAAGATTCACAGATACTTAAAAAAGTATTTATCTTTATCTTATAAGCATTTCACAGTCATGTTTGTCATCAAGTAATTTATTTCCATAAGACATGAGAGTCAGATTTATTGACACCCTTAATATTTATTTCAATAAAGTCCAACAAAAACACATCTACAGTATTCTGCTCCTTAGAATATATGTTTAACACTGTGTCTTGAAAATAGAAAAACATCTTTAATTAACGTGTTCTAATTGATTATGAATACATTATAAGCATATTTTAAAATAATATTATTGGTGAGAATGTACGTTTCTAAATTTCTGCAGTATCACTGAATATCATCACTTATGCTTTTGAGAAGAAATGGGATGATACTAAATCTGAGTAATTCTGTAGTAGAATCGGTATTTAAAACACATTTTAAAAGAATTTCAAACCTTCAGAAGTCAGTTCGTGTCTGTGGTCTGTGTCTCAGTGTGGAGTGACGTTCAGTGCCAGGTACCTGGGCTGTGTGTCTGTTCACTTCACTCTTCAGCTCCAGTCGCAGCTCTTCTGGACCAGACTCTTCAACTGTTGTTTTTTATGGGCGGCCTCTCGCGCTGACCCCAGAGGCTGCTGTCTGCAGTGCTGCAGTCTTTATTAACCCTCAGAGACACAGAGAAGGGGAGCACAGGAATAGGCTCACAGGACTTACAGGGAGAAGAAAACACTTTAATCAGTTCCTGAAGCATCTTAGTGGGAAATAGGCTCCTGTGTGCAATCAGTAATTTGGCCCACTCCCTGCTTCAGTCCAAGTACACTGCACACTGGAGAAATGCCAATCATTGTCACTTCAATTATACATGAGAGCCTTACTTCTGCTGTTTTTTTTTTTTTACTTTTCACACACTACCCTGCTGCTGAAGCATTCCTTTCTTTCTATATCTTTACCCCTGCAGCCTCAAGGCTACCTGCAACACTTTACCTGCTTCTTCTAAACCGCCAGTGTCACACTGTGTGCCATGCCACAAGGGTTGTGTGTCTCACTGCATTCATGCTTCCCTTTGTTGTGCCCCAACACTGTATCCCTGGAGGCTTTAGGTGTAAATCATGACTGTCCTGGATCGGCCGTGCCGCACAGCATTCGTCTTTGCCGGAGGATCCATAGCCAAAACACTCCCTCTTCCACCATCCCGCCCCATCTGTGAAGTGCCTTCATTCTTTTCACGTTTTCCCTCACTAACTCACTTTCCCTCAGGATGTGCAGACGTCATGGGAAAAGTCCGCCTGGGCCTTCTACTTTCAAGGCCTAGATGCATTAGTACAATTGGTGATTACAAATTGAAAAAAATGAATACAATATAATATGTATTTCGTGTTTAAAATTATAAGAAATTATCTGAAAACCACTCACTTTGATCTTTAAATAAAATTGTCTTTATGATGGTAAAAACAATAAAAAAGACAAAGGGATGAAAAGTTAAACTAGAAAAAAGCGAAGTCCCTTGAGTCAGATGCAGCAACATGTAGGAAGCTAACAGATGTATTCGATAATAGTGCTGCTATGCCAGCAGCATCCAGCCGAAGCTGAGCCGCAGGCCCGGCCGAGTTCATACCTGAGAACAGCAGAACAGCAAAGAGCAGCGACAGCAAAATCAGTGCAGCGGCTACAGGTGAAGCATTAGGCAATGGGGAACCAAGGCATGGAGACATAACACAACACCAGTATTGTGCATGCTGATGGGGATGTTAATTGTCTATGATTTTAAATGTTAAATGTTTAAATGTTAAATGTTAACATATTGTAACAACCTCAGGTTTGAGATAATTATGAAAATAATTATGAACATAAACGGGGGTTTTCCAAAACAAACTGACATTTTTCTCGAGCACTCTAAGGTACATAAACTTTCCCTTCACAGCCTAAAACACTCAGTATATACTGTAGCTAAAATCCCGCTCCAACTCCCTGAGAGGCACATCACCACCCCCTAATATACCCCCCGGTCATGTGACTCCCACCCCCCAATCACCGCTCTCTGGCTGTACCACCTCGGAGATGGGGGAAGCCCCATAACCTCTCTAACAACTTACATCCCTCCCTAACCCAACACAACCACATCCCACACACACACACACTGGGTCCCCGAATTGACCCGCCTACCCTCTATACACACTTTTACACCCCCCATCCCTTAGGCTGCCCTACTGGCACACACACTGTCTCTCACACAGACACCCGCCAGCATCCCTACAATATTGATAAACATTTATTTTCTCTTAAACATTTCTTCTTAATATGTATAAAAAGAAAATAAGTCAGATAACTGTAGAAACGAATGGGTAACAATATATTGATTCCGGGTTTTGGACATTATTATTATTATTAATTGTAGCTGTTACACCATTTCTTTCATAGTTTCCTTTTAAATTTGTATTGGATGTGATCAGGGTTCAGATTAGGGGGGGGATTGGGGGGGTTGAACCACACTAATAAAGACTTGGACCACCCCGAAAGAGGCCAAAATAGAAGGAGGTGGGGGGTTGAAACATGAATATATCGTAACTTAAATTGTTACGATAGTTGCCCACCCCCCGTTCTCACAGTTTTTGACCGTCACCACCCCCAGCTCTCACAATTTTTGCTGACTCCCCATTTGTCATTGTATAATTCACACTCTAGATATGATGAGAAAAAAACAGCAACATAAAAATCAAATGCTGTCAATTTGACCGATTGAGTTATTAAAATTTGAATTACTCTGTGTTCCTAAATATACTGCGCATACCTGTTCGTGACTTTTCCTAAATATATGTATTAAACATGCCTACAGCGTTTTAGCTGCATAAACACGAACATAAATAAGTTTTGAACACATTTACCTAGAATAGCCAAAATCGGGTTATTTTGACCAGTCATTTAAATACATAATAACTCAAATATAACGCATGATCCTGCCTTTTCTTTACAATAGAGTCAGTCTGGCGCTCAAGTGGTGATCTCTACCTGTTTACAGTCTTTCATGTGCTTGAAAAACAGCTGCAGCTGATACAGTGATTACCACAAATAATCATGGATTGGAAACGGAGACTGAAGAGAGCTCGTTTTGGACCTGCCGTGTATATGAACATGACTGATTCAAGGGCATCAGTGATACTGGGAATGACAGATCAGTTGTGGGTTTGTGCCAGTGCTGTGAAAACACTGCGAGTGAAATGCAGGTCCAAATGGCACCGAGTGCTTTTACTCCACTGATCAATACACGATCAATACTGCACGGTACAGAGTGCAATAGCGCAGCACATCCACCAAAATCATGATTCACGGACATTATCAGTGGAGGAGCATTTATTGTGATGTTATATATTCGTGGAGTAAAAGTGTTACCTGGAGAGGCTGTCAAAATGCAGTGTGAGGTATGATCTCATGCAGGAAAAGTGCAGAAACGTGTCCTGTGTGTAATGTACGAGCTGTCAGGTATGCAGGCTGAATATATAGTAAATAGTTTATTGAAATATAAGGCTACAGTGAATACAAGCAGTGTATGTTGAAAACAAAGTTTACACGGTGTTGAAAATGTTTAGTGTACAATTATGTTTTGATGAATGCAATCGTTATGTTTGAACTATAAAATATTGCTTTTGAGCATTATTCCAATATTTACATTTACAGTCGCTTGGAGGAGGCGAGTGGGGAGAAGGTCCAGGGCGCACCTCATGGGTTTGTGAATTAGTAGGAGAGAGGAAAGTTCAGAGTCCGTAACATGTTAAAATGAAGAAAATGAAGCTCTCCTTGGGAGAGGAGGGGGGACTGTTAAAAAAAGTCACTGACACCTGTTAGTTTATCTTCATTTATTGAAAGTTTCACACAGCCTTTTATATATCTACAAACAGTATAGCAAAGGAGTTTCGGGGCAGTCCCGAAACTGGATGATATCTTCTTGGCATATGTCCAGGGCAGATCCGAAGGAAGCAATAATTAATAAGGTATTCTTTATAATTAGTTTAAGCATGGAGGCGTTGATATCAAAGACACAGTACAAAGCATGGTAAACAAAATTTCATAAGGTTTTCTATGTAATTAGTTCAGACATTTAAGCACTGGTACCAAGGACACACTGTACTAATAAGAACGTATTAATAGATCATTTCAGTTCGTTACCCAAAGAATTTCCCACAGCAGCAGAAATTGTTTTCATCTGCCACACAGATAAGTCTGATTAGAGAAATCATAATAAGGGCAGAGAAATCCTAATAAGAACAAGTTTTAACTACTAACTTACTGGAAAGTTTCTTATATTTTCTAACACCCCACTGTGTATATAGTTCATTGGAACACAGTAGAGCTTGTGGCCCGTCTCCTAGCTGCGCTAGTTGAGAAGGAGGTGACTGCACCTGTGTTAAGTGGAGGGGCACAAGAGCTTTGTATATAGTTTGCTTGTTGCAACAAACCATTGTCCCCTGTAAAGCATGACTGACATCCTTGCTCCTGGGCATTATGTATGCTGCCCTTCTGTCGCGAAGCGTAGAGCTGCGGAAGACAGGGAAGTAGAGGACCGTGGAAGAGGTGGTCAGAAACAGGCTGAGGTCAAGTACCAGAAATACGTGGCAAACGAAGGCAAGGCAGAAGGCGTAGGCGAGGTCACAGGCCTTGGTTCAGTAGATCAGGCAAATGGTGTGTTGAAGGAAAATCCAAAAGTCAAAGGTTGGCAAAACAGTAGACCAAAACAAAGGGAACTGCTCAGAAATACAGCTGTGAGGCAAACAAGAAATTGCACTGAATGAGAACCATGAAAGGGATTAAATAGGGAGGCAGATGATCAGATTATAGCAAGCAGGTGTGTGGTAAGTACTCTGGTTGATTATGGTGCTAATTCACAATGGTTGAATGTGGGGAGCTGAGAGGGGAGACTGGTAAAGGAAACATGAAACAAATTCATGTTTTTCACAACCCCCTGGCAAGCGACTAAGGGTATGAATTAATTATGATTCATGGTTATTTAGGGTCTTTTTTTGTCCATGATTTTCCTCATGAATTCATGCCTAATTCCTTTTTTAATCATGTAGTCATGTGTTTTTCCTGTGTTGTACTATCAGAATTCATGAGGAATTAATGAGAGGGGGGAGGCAGGAAAATCCCCTCCAGAGGCGGGGGTAGGAGTGCTGAAAGCTGGGTACTGATTTTTGACCATTTTGGGCATTTCTTCCCCTCCAGAGGGAGTTAGGTGACCAAATGCCCCGTAGAGAACCAGGAGAGGCCCATGGGGAATTACCTTTCTTCCAGGGACAGAGCATGAGGCAATTGAATCCCAAGCATAGCCCCAGTGTGGTTTGGAATCGATTGGAGCATTTTCGATTTTCCCCCCATAGGGATTGAATGGGAGTTAGGTGACCAGGCGTAGCTAGGTGACCAGATGGCCCGAGTGCAAAAAATGACAATGACATTTAATCCAGAAATAAAGTTTGGGATAGTCCTGGTGAGAGTCCTAGCCACAGCCCCAGTGTGTTTTGGAACCGTTTGGGGCATTTTACATTTTCACAGTTAGGTGACCAGGCGGCCGAAAAAAATCTCCTTTAGGTGACCAGGGGCCTCATGTATCAATGCTGCGTAAGCACAAAAACTTTGCATACGCTCTCTTTCACACTCACGGTCATACTAGCAGTGAAATGAACGCAAGAATGTGCATTCCTCCATGCCAAATTCATGTCTGGCGTACGTACATTTCTCATGCTTTTTGTCTGTTGGCGACTCTTACAGGCAATGAAGTGAAGTTGCAAACATTACACTACGAATTGTTGTATCGCACCACCAACTGTGAGAAGCATTGCTATTAATTTGCAATTTATAAAATAATTAAAATACTATTGTCACACGAGCCTTACGGGAATATTCTATCAATTATGCAAGTAAGTAAGAACATATAAAAGCATGTGAAGATTTATACAACCCTTAGTCTATGGCAATGGCAGCATTGGCCTTATTAGAGGACTTTGCTAATGGCAGAATCCGAGGAGAACGAGTTTTTAGGGACCACAATGATTTTCTGGCCCACGATGCTGACTGGCTTATCAACCATTTCAGATTTCCAAGGGCTATCCTCTTGGAGCTCTGTGCCGAGTTGGGTCCGAATTTGGAGAGACAGCGAGGAGCCACGCAATACCCGCTCCCCTGCAGGGGCTGACAACACTTGGTTTCCTGGCAACTGGTTCTTTCCAAAGGGAACTGGCAGACCGCTCAGGAATAAGCCAGTCGTCTTTGAGCCGCGCAATGCCAGCTGTATGAGACGGGATCATCTGCATGTCTACCAGGTATATAAGGTTCCCATACAATGCAGTTGACCAACATTAAAGCTCAATTTGCAGCGATAGCCGGTTTTCCTAATGTAATCGGAGCGATTGACTGCAAACACATTGCTATAAAGGCGCCATCTGTAGAAGAATTTGCATATGTGAATCAGAAACATTTCCGTTTAATAAATGTGCAGATAATATGTGATGCACAAATGCGCTTAACAAATATTGTGGCAAGGTGGCCTGGGTCAACCCATGATTCATACATCCTTACAAACAGCATGGTTGGGATGAGGCTCCAAGCTGGCAGTGTGCGCGATGGGTGGCTTCTTGGTGAGTGATGCATTTAAAGTTATGGTTCTATCTAATTTTATTTGTATTATTGTTTTTGCCGTATAATTATTCAACTGCCCGCCCATCAGGAGACTGCGGTTATCCACTAAAGACGTGGCTGTTAACCCCCCTCACCAACCCATAAAATGACCAAGAGCACAGCTACAATGATGCCCATTCTGGCACTCGGTCAGTTGTACAGCGGGTGATTGGGCAGCTGAAATGTCGGTGGCGCTGCTGTTATACCGCCCTGACAAGGTGTGCCGCATCGTGCTGGCCTGTGGTGTGCTGCACAATGTCGCGCACAGGCACGGCATACCACTTGGTGAGGTGGCGGCACCGCCGGATGATCCCGACCCAGGACCAATGTATGTGCAGCCCAACCAACAAGTCATTCAGGCCCGTCAACATGTGATTGCGACAATATAAATGGTAATCTGAGACAAAGTAAATTTTTTGACCAATTGTACCACTGCCTGTTCTGCACACACTTTGTTGGTGCACAGCAGTTCTCCGCTTAACTTCCACCTTTATATCAGACAATTTCTTTTTAAGGTCATTTACAGTGCGATTTTCAGATCCCACCGCATTGACGACGTCAGCAAACTCTCCCACTCATTTTTTTTCCTTTTGTTATTAAATCCAGAGGACAAAGTTCCAAATAAAATATTTTTTCAAGTTTCTACCTCCGATAGTAGCACCTGCAATTTACTTTCCGTAAAGGTTCGTTTCTTGCTGCGGGTTTTTGCCACAGTGGACTCATTACCATATTGAAATGTATTTAATTAAGGGAGGAGACAGGGTGGGGTGTTGTGCTCGTGCATGTGCGCTCAATTTCACGTTAATTGGGATGTACAAACAGAATATGCAAGGGGTCCTGCATACGCAGAGATTCATACATCTGTTTTTTTGTGTGCGTACGCACATTTACAGCTTTGTCCGTACACAATGTTTTAGTATGCATTCAATGCAAGTCTTTGTACATGAGGCCCCAGGTGTCCCTGGAAGAAAAAAATGATAAAAAATAGAAAAAGGTATTTAATCCAGAAACAAACACTGGGGCACAGCTCCCAAGAAGCCCAGCTACTGCCCAGCCTTTTTCTGGAGCCATCGGAGCACTTAACATTTTTGAGTTAGGTGACCAGGTGGCCGGCCGGAAAACGGAATAATTTTCTATCCTAAACAAATGTGTAAAAGGTATTTTTGTAAAGACTAATAAAAAGAGCTGCAATTGTTTTTTCCTGATATATTAAAGTTTTGGTTGGCTGTATGAACTACTGTGAAAACATTTGAGAATTTTGTGCAGTGTTTTGAGAAAATGATGCATGTGATTTTTAATTTGTATGAAATTAAGGAAAACTTACAATCTGTTTAGAACAATTACAAAGTGTTCAGATCACCGTGTTAACTGTTTTGAGAGCAGTCACCTGAGTTTGGAGAAATGTGTCAGATTGATTGGGAGAAACTAAACAATTTCTCACTTTTTCTCAAGTGACACTACCCTGTTATTGTTTCAGACACCACATAAAAGGAATTTTGGTGGGTTTAAACTTTATATGAAAAAACTGAGGCCAAAAGAAAAATGAAATAACAAGGTTATAATGTACATGTAGATGTAATTAACATAGAACGCATGTTTTAATTTTTCTCTCAAACTTTATTATTAAATTATTACATTTCTTTATGTACAAGACTGTCAACATGTGTGTGCGTGTATCTGTTATTGTGCATCAGTATGTTTCTGTTATTATTATTATTTTTATTATTTCTTCCTTGGTAGAGACTCTTATCCAGGGCGACTTACAGGATACAAGAGCAATACAAAAGTGCATGAAAACCGTTAACAATTACAAATTAATCAAAATACAATTACAGAAGTGAATAGGTAAATATACAGTTAATATAAAATACAAGTTCTGCATCCTAGTTTTAATAGCTAACACATACAGACAAGAAGCGTTAAATATGTGCTTATGTGTTTGTATCAGAATGTGTGTGCGTCTGTGTGTGTATATATCAGAATCAGACTGTTTGTTAGTGAATTTAGCAAGTTACTTAGCGCACTCGACACGCCCTGTCTGCAATCAGAAGCGTTACACTATAGGCTGTGATTATGTAGCATTTGTTTAACATTACTGCAAGCTATTGTTCAGTGTAACTGCGTGTATCTGGCACTGTCTTTGTCTGTATTCAGATATTAAGCGGCCATTAATTGTGTTATTAGCAGTCCTGCGTGGGAGGGAGGGCCATCCTGACCAGCCTTGTATCATTCAACGCAACACAGGTGTGCACTGTCCTAAGTAGTTACAGGTGTCGTATTTAACCGCCCCCCCACACCTCAGCGCCAGCAGCCTTCAGTGCCCCCCTTCTGAAGGGCCCCCATCTCCAAAGGGCAGGGACTCTAGCTGTGGGGACTCCAGCGAGGAGAAGACTGCGAGGAAACTGCACAGCAACAACAGACAACCATGACGGTCTCTCCGATTCCTGTCCTGCTCTCTCCGTCTTCTCGGTGTGCACCTGCGCGCCATTGTTTCCCTAATCCCTCCAACCTCATCTCTCTGCCTCTCCCCTCCTCCTCCCTCCCCTCTACTGCACTCTCTGGGGGCCTGTGGAACTGCCACTCAGCTTCCAACAAGGTCGACTTCATCTCCGCCTTCGCCTCCCACTAGTCTATGGATTTCCTCGCTCTCACCGAGACGTGGATCTCCCCAGACAACTCTACCACCCCTGCTGCCTTATCCTCTCTGTTCGTCCTGTCCCACTCCCCTCGTCTTACCGGGCAGGGAGGAGGAACAGGGCTCCTACTCTCCCCTTCTCTCCTCTTCTCTGTCCCCCCCCCTCTCTCCTCTATCTCGACCCACAGCTTTGAATTCCATGCAGTGGAAATCACCTCTCCCTCTCACCTCTTCCTTCTAGTTCTCTACTGTCCACCTGATCCACTCACCTCCTTCCTGGATGAACTCGACTTTCTTCTCTCCTCCCTATCCTCGCTGTCCTCACCTACCATCCTCCTGGGAGACTTCAACATCCACCTCTCCAACCCTTCCTACAGTGCCGGATTTCTTCCTCTCCTTCACTCCTTTAAATTCTCTCTCTCCCCGTCTCCCCCCACTCACAAGGCAGGCCGCAAGCTTGACCTCATCTGCTCTAGAGGCTGCTTCCCTTCAACACTCTCTGTGACACCCATGGACATCTCGGACCACCACTTCATCTCCTTCTCCCTTTCCCTCCCCTCCCTCCCCACTCCACCCACTCCGTCCGTCACCTTCCGCCGTAATCTCCGCTCTGTCTCCCCCTCCACCCTTGCCTCCACTGCCCTCACTCTCTTACCTTCCATTGACTGTTTTTCCCATCTATCTGTCGACTGTGCAACCTCTTTGTTATCCTCCCTCACCTCCTCCCTTGACTCTCTCTGTCCTCTCACGTCTCGTCCTGCCCGTCCCTCCCCTCCTCAGCCTTGGCTCTCTGCTGTTCTCCGCTCAACCCGAACTAGTCTGCGTGCCGCCGAACAGAAGTGGAAAAGGACCAAACTCCCAGCTGCCCTTGAACTCTACCGCTCTCTACTGTCTACATTCTCCTCCTCACTAACCTCAGCCAAGAAGTCTTACTTCCAATCACTCTTTGAATCCACTGTCAACAACCCCCACAAACTCTTCTCCACCTTCTCCTCCCTCCTTGCCCCCACTCCCCCTCCTCCTCCCTCTCACTGCTGATGATTTCGCCTCCTTCTTCTCCTCCAAGATTGCAGACATCCACAGGCTCTTCAATACTCCACCCCCCTCTCCCATCACATCCAAACCTCCCTCTGATCAAGCTTCCTTTTCTTCATTCTCACCCCTCTCAGAGGCTGAAGTTTCTGCTCTCCTCCTACGTCACAAACCTACAACGTGTGCCCTGGACCTTCTCCCTTCTCACCTCATCCTTCCTCTCAAAGACTCTCGAGTGGGCGGTCCACTGTCAGCTCTCTGACTTTGTCCCAACACTCACTCCTTGACCCTCTGCAATCCGGCTTCTGCACATCTCACTCCACTGAGACGGCTCTCCTGGCAGTGACTGACTCCCTCAGCTGTGCTCAGGCAGCCTCCCTCTCCTCAGTCCACATCCTCCTTGATCTATCTGCAGCATTTGACACCGTCGATCACTCCATCCTCTTCTCCTGCCTCGCTGACCTCGCTGAATCTCTGGGACTGCTCTCACCTGGTTCTCCTCCTACTTCAGCGACCGGTCCTACCAAGTGACATGGCGAGGCTCCTCATCCACCCCCCAACCTCTCCTCACAGGCGTTCCCCTAGGCTCCATCTTGGGCCCGCTCCTGTTCTCTCTCTACACTCGCTCCCTGGGCCCCCTCATCGCATCCCATGGTTTCTCCTACCACTTCTACGCTGATGATGCCCAGATCTTCCTGTCTTTTCCCTCTTCCGACCCTCTCATCCCCTCTTGCATCTCTTCCTGCTTGTCTGCCATTTCCGGCACTCGCACCACTTCAAGCTCAACCTCTCCAAATCTGATCTCCTGTTTTCCCCCCACTCTTCCTCACCTTCTGCTGACCTCCCCATCTCGATCCCCTTGGAATCCACCACACTCTCTCCTTCTTCTTCTGCTAAAAATCTAGGAGTCACCCTTGATCCTGCGCTCTCCTACACCCAGCACATCACCACGCTGACAGGCATCTGCAGATTCTTCCTGAGCAACATACGCCGGATCCGTCCCTTCCTCACCGACTACTCGACTCAGCTGCTCGTCCAGTCACTGGTCCTCTCCCGCCTGGACTACTGCAACTCCCTCCTGGCCGGCCTGCCTGCATCCACTACCCGCCGCTCCAGCTCATCCAGAACTCTGCGGCTTGTCTGGTGTCTCTCTGCCCTGATTCGCACACGCTACTCCACTGCTCCGCTCCCTCCACTGGCTCCCGATAGCGGCACGCATTCAGTTCAAGACATTGACCCTCACCTCCTGCTGTCTCGACCACACTGCACCAAGCTACCTTCAGTCACTCGTCTCTCCATACATCCCCTCAAGACCACTGCGCTCCTCCAGTGCCAGAAGACTAACTTCATCTCATCTCCACTCTCCTTCCAACAGAGCCGCTCCTTCTCACACCTGGCCCCTAAATGGTGGAACGACCTGCTCACCGAAGTCAAAACAGCAGAGTCCTTGACCTCATTCTGACGCTTACTCAAGACACATCTTATCCAACAGTACTTGTAATATTAGTCCTTTTATCCCCGCTAGATAGCACTTCACAGTTTTATTATGCTTCTTGCGCTTTTGATTGTTTTCCTCCTTGCTCCCTTTCCCATAGCCCTTGACTGTGACCCTACATCTTGACATCTTGCTTGTTTAATTTGTAAATTGGAATTTGTAAAATGTATTTTGAATTGCTATGTTTAGTTTAATTGAATTTGTAATGATTGATGCCTTTTACTTAACTGTATTTTTGCACTTTGTTTTACACTTAAGTTGTAAGTCGCCCTGGATGAGGGCGTCTGCCAAGAAATTAAAATAATAATAATAATAATAATAATAATAATAATAATAATAATAATAATAGTAATAAAGAATGTGTGTGTACGGGCGCCGTTCGGTTTCAGAATTGGAGGGGACATGCATTTCGTAAAAACGGGAGATTAGGTAGTTTTATTATGCACACACACACACACATACACTGTTCGATGTTCATATAATTTTTTAGTGTGCGACTCTCCATATTGTTGTACAGTTTAACACTACCTTACACTGATGTATTCTCCTTGCCTACATATTAGGTCACTTTCTGTTACTGCCGATCTCTGCAGATCTGACCCAGTGTTCGTAGAATCTGACCATTTAACCAATTAATTCAACGTATCTCTGCAGATTCTGCGCAATACCCTTGCTGACCTTATGATCATAGAGCTGTGCTATAGACTGGAAAAGCATTTCCTTAGCAATGGTCATGCCAATCACTGCAGAAGCTGGTTCTGTTTATGCAACACGATGACGGTGTGTAGAGAAGCGGCGTTTCAGTTTTTGTTTTAATTTATTTTTATCATAAAGACAATGACTCGAGTCAGATGGAGACTTTTGTGTTTTGACTCGAGTCAAGTCACATTGTAAATAGTTTAATGGAATGAAAGGATGCTGATCTGATAAGATACAGCCAAAATGTTGCAATGGGCAAATTGTTTTAATTTATCATGACAGTTATTATTTTATTAGTAAGTACTTTCGATTGGCCTAGGAATTTAGAGTCTTCGTTTTTATCTGGTGTCAAATATCAGAAGAAATAATAATTGCTGAATAATTGCTAGGGTTTATGTAACTGTGATTGACACAGAATATACTACTCGTGTGGTTTACTGAGATTCAGATATGCAGGCATTCAATAGAGGGGAGGGCTGGCAGACTGCTTTGACTTGAGGACAGTTGCAAAGTTTTCAGGTTTTTGGTGGAGAAGTTCTGGTTCTGGTTCCGTTCAGTCTTCTTGTATTTCGTCTCCTTGGTTTCTTCTCCCAGGTTGTACCACTTCCAATTGTGCCACCCCCAATTGCTAGTTTTAGCTTTCTGTTTTTATACATTTTAGAAAAATAGATTCTAACCTCTTTCCTTCCACATTTCTGATTGGTCTGGTTTGGGGTAATACAATTGAAATTTGAATCAAAGCAGTCTTTGCCCTTCCTCTCCCTTGATTCCTACAGAATGTGTGCTGGGGGTGTGATGGCTTTGAGGAATGTGAAAAATGGTTTCAACTCTATATTGTCAAGTCTTAGTTCTATCAATTACATTTTCAAGTCCCTCAAAGCATGACGTTACAGTTGATACCAAACAAGCTAGGTGTTCTTTTACAGTAAAGTTAAATTTGAGTCTTCTTGGAATTCCGGGGGGGCTGGTCTGATGTCCATGTCAGTGGTGGATCAATTAGGATGTGTGAATAATTATCTTACCAAATGCTAATGTTGCATTGTATGCGAAATATAAATGGTCCAATGGTTGTTTTAGTTAATGGTCTTTCTTTTAAGACCAAACATGCCTTGAGCATGTTTTGGTTCTGAGGAAGAATTAGTTAAGTGTCATTAACTTAGTTTTAAATCACCTTTTATTGTTTGTTATCAAACTGAGGAAGAAGCTGGGTGAAGACTTTGTATAGGAAGTTGAAGAAAGTGTTTTGTGATAATTATATAATGTTTTATATTAATACTAGCATTAGAAGTAGTTTGTATACAGACTGAGCAGATTAGATTTAGCAGGACAAGTAAAGGGTCAACAAGGTTGATTTGTTAGAAACTCCTGTCAGTAATAAAAGATCACACAGTGCCGAAATAGCCTACAGATGTCTGCTGAGAATTTATTTATGACTTAATCATTTCTCAAGATAGGCAGAAATTGTTTCTGTTAATGAGTGATTGACACTAGGTAAATGACGATTGTGGGATCGAATCTTCCTAGTGCACATCAAAGACAGACATCTGCTTTTTGTATCCATCACCTCTTCACGGGAGGACAGATCGTAAACGGACCCGGACCTGTATCTTCTGATTGGATGAACAGCCATAAGATGTTACGTCATTTTTCCTATAAAGTTGTACTCATGTCTGTAAACATTAAGTCCTCACTGAAGGAATTATTCCTGACTCGATTAAAGTTCTATTTGCTTTATCTCGACGACTTCTCCACTTATTTCCGAGACAGTTCTACAACTTGGTGTCACGAACGAGGATCTGAACTTGCCTCCACTACCGGGACCAAAATAAGGGTGAGTAGCTTTTAAAATTACCACCCTGTATATTTAGATTTGATCTGGGGATTGTGTGAGGCTATCAGATTGTAATTTAAAAATAACCTGTGGAGAGGTAGAGGTAAAACAAATAGAAAGGTTGACTGTACAGTGGAGGTTCACAGTAGAGTGAACTCCAGGTAAGACAGATCTGCGGGGAGAGATGCCAAGGCAACCGAAAGGTACGACGAGGCCTGCTGAGCCCCATGTTAAGCAGTGACAGTCAGTGGCAGTCAAAGCCAGACGGAACCTGAGGTACATAAAGTCCAGCGATATAGCCCCATCGTTGGCAAAGATAGGATTGGCATAATGGCATTAAAATACGTGTCTGTATGTGAATTCCTACAAGTTTAAAATGTTAAACTTAAAATGGTAAAGACAAGATAAAAAAAAGACAGTTTCTATAATTCTTTGTCTGAATAATAAGAATTTAGAGAAGAAATTGATCATAATAGATCAAGAAAACACCAAAGTAGTGTAATTCAAAGATTATTTTACATCTGATTTTTAATAATAACAATATAATAAATACATAAATGCTAAGGGCTGTTTGAGACACTGCAGGGTCAACAAAACACACCACTAATCTAATATCTGAATTATCTTTGGATTTCAATCTGTATGTGCTTTGTGTGTTTATGTATTGTGACAGACCGGTAAGTGGGTGAGTTAAGAATGAGCCGTCCAGACAGGGGCTTTGTGGAAAGGACTCTGCCCAGGTAAGTTTAATGCAACCCAAAAAATGTAATACACACACAATTGAACAAAACAAAACAATAAATGCCTAGCCTTGTCCAGGCCTACCTGACTTTCTTCCTTTCCCTCTCTATTACCACATCTGTTCAGGAACCCCACAAACACAGGGGAAGTCCTTTTGGGAAAACTTTTTCTCCCCAACCACCAGCAGGTAGCAGAATGACAATTCCCAGGTTAGAATGTCCGTGTGGTTCTTCAATTATTAGTGTCCTGCAATGGTGGACTATTCCCACAGTCCTAGGTTCCCTAAACAGGTTTTTATCTTTCCCCAAGCCACAGGGTACTATTATTATCATTAGTATTCAAGTGACTATTAGCAAGGGTTTGGCGATTATACTCGCCAGTATACACTCTTACCAACTATACACATGGGCAGTTTGATGGTACATATCCTTCTGTGTAGTGTGCAGCTTACCATAGGTTCTAGTAGCTCCTCTTAGGCTTTCCCCAGCTCGTGTCTGTCCCTGGCTGCAACCTCCTACCAACTGCCCTGATTCTCTCTGCCTGCTCCCTTATATACCCAAGAGCCCCGCCCCTTCCTGTCTCTACCGCAGGGGCTCCTGGGACATGTAATTTTCTACCTTGGGCAGACATTCCTTAAAGGGACAGAGCCCCATTCCAACACAGTATATATATAGTCTGAAGGTTATGTAAGGTAAATGTCTGTTTTGTATGCTTTGTATTTTTAATATTGTGCATAGTCCAGAATAAGACTGAGAGGGGAAGTAACCAATAATTTCAGAATCATATTTACAATTACGCAGTTATTGATGTTTTAACAACAGATTAATGAGGATTTAGACATTTAACTGTATACAGAGTGCATAAAGCATCAGAAATAAGAAATTAATAATGCATTCTATTATAAGAATAATGTTAAAGTAATACAAAATATACACTACATACATAGATTAATAATAATAATAAAGTAAATAAATAGTCATGGTGTCCTCTAAGACTCAGAAGGACAAGAATTTGTTTGTTAAAAAATCATATTATAGACAAATTCTGTACAGTCAAATTAAAGGAAAACTAAAGGCTGGAATCTACAGGAGCAGCACTCTGGTGCAGCCCTGAGTGAAAACCTGATGTAAAATCCATAGCAGGAGAATGTAAACAGTATAGTGACATATTATAGTCTTATTTTAGAAAATATTTGGTTATTGGGACATAGCATAAAATACCTGAAATAAAAGTTAAAATTAGACCTTGGATTTAAGATGAGTGAATTAGTCAAAGGGTAAGAATTTTGAGGATACTATAGAAATATAAAATTATGAGCATTGAATAAGTGAGCTAAAATTAGTATTGAATAATTTGAAGGAGAAAATAAAACATAAAAATAATATTAAAATGAGTTTTACAAACCAGAAATAAAAAATGAAATGTTGAAAATTGAATCAGTTTAATCTGGCTTTGGGAACAGTTCTTCTGAACCTGTACCGGTGTAGATTGGACTTCAATAGGAGGAAGTGACACAATAAAGACATATATGAGCCGCGCAGGTGGACAGTCTTAGTGCCCACGCAAGCTCTTCATTGGGGAAATCATTGACTGAACACATTTTTTGAAAATTAGTTTTCCTGAGGTATCTGGGAATCATTATTGAAATCAATTAAAATGCTTATTTTCTAAAATATATTTTATTAGGAAAATATCTTAATTTATTAACTCAAATAATGGAGTGAAATATGTGTATAAACAGTAATAATACATGTCAATAAATATAACTTGAATTGTCTAGTAAGAAATTAGGAAAAGGAGAAAGAACAGCTGTTAGGATACAGAGTGATGTTTTAAGAGGGTCTGAGCGATGTTGATGAAGGTTTGAGGAAGTTGACAAGGGGTTTAAGAGTTAATAAGGCTTGGGAAGCTGTAAAAAGGGAGTTTGGTATGTGTGAAAGAAATTTGCTGCCACTTTCAGCACAAGAGTTTTGATGGCGATTGAATGGAATATGAGGGAAAATAAGGAAGTTACTTAAGGTATAACTTAATGTAAAATAAATAAATCATTGAATGAGATATAGTTTAAAATCTAAAGTCATGAAACTGTATGGAAATACTGCTTTCCCAAACAGAAATACCCTATTAATCAGGAAGGGATTCACCCCCCCCCCCCCCCCCCAAAAAAGGAGGGGGGAGTTTGGGGCAGTGAAAGTGTCTGTGAGGTCAGCTCCCCACTGAGAGAGATAAGAGAGCTGCCTTGTAACTAAATACAGATGTACTACTATGAACCAAGCAACATTGTCAACCGACAGTAATGTCCTGGGAAATCGAGAATAGTTACATTACTAATGCTAATAATACTGATGTTGATACAGATGAATAGAAAAATAACTACTATTATCTGTCTTCACAGGAACCAGCAACAATGAATTTCCCTCACATTTAGTCCACAAGTTCCCTACTCACATGCCATGACACAGCAAAGTGCATAGTCTCCCCTCTCACATTGGCCTCCGCTCTTAGTGCTGCGGCCCACAACCCGTCCTCATGGCCACTGATGCCAGTGTGTGTGGACGGACAGGAGGGAGGGGGATGGTGGAAACATATGATGCTTACCATACTCTGGTAAAACTAACTAACTCTGCTGATTCCAATTGACAACAGGAGGGTGGCGATGTCCAGGAATAGATGGACAGATTATTAACAATTCATTTCTGATTGATTTCAGGTGCTGAAAATAACAATTTTATCTTTCAGGAAAAGTTGGAGAAAGGCCTGAAGAAACAATATGGAAATGGATTGAAAAGAAACATGAATAGTCATACAACTCCAACCGCTTTTAAATCTTTTAAATCTAAGCACAATTGAAGGATACAGAGTCTGGTGGGACTATGGGCATTTCATGAACTATCCTTTCCATAGTTTATTAGAGTGACTACTGGATTGAAAGAATTGTGTTGTTTGGATGTGTGACTGAAATGTGAAATGATATGTGATGTTTCAAAGTGATGTAAGTGGATACACACTGAATAATGTTACTATGGTGTATTGTATTATTGTATATGGGAATGGAGTGAAAAACTAGTTCTAAAGATTTTATGTGATAACAAAGCCAATGTTTTGTAATGAACGAATAATACATATTTACTCTAGTTAAAAAAAAGGTTTTATTGCATAATAAGTCTATTGGGCGATAGAATTGGCTTTAGAGCAGTGCCAATTCGGTTCTAACTTTTGGGAAATATAATGATAATGTTTATGCAAAGATGTGTACAGCAGTCATTACAAGGTTTAGTAGAATAAGGATGGAATTATACAAGGAATTATATAATCTATTCTTAAAGATGAAGGTCTATTCAAAGTAAATTTATATATTGAGACAATGAATGTCCATTAATGGGTAAAATACAAGACACTGGCAATGTTGGAAGGAAATATTAGATAAATAAATAATAATAATGAAAATAGGAATAATAGGAGTTGTTCCTAATGAAACTATGGAAATAATTTCAAATTATGGTTTATTTGTAAAGAATGAATTGAGAAAAAGATTAATAACTGCCATCATTTACCTAACAACTATTAACTATGTTGCTGAAAGAGCTGCTGTAATAATTATTAAAATAGTCTTAGATATTTAAGTTAGATAAAAAGGAAAGAGATAAGCACATTGTTTTGAAAGTTTGACAGCTCCACACAAAAGAGTATCTACACTAGGAAGTAAAGTTGATTCAGTAACACAGGAGATATGATGCTGCTGACAACAGCCGAGTGTTGTACTGAAATAATTTGTGATAAATTGGAATTAAGATTATTTATATTTTGAATTGTCCCTTTACTGGAAACCTTATAGATTGTGTGAATGTCAACTACTGTCCATGTGATAGAGATGCCTTTTATAAGGAGGATCTCTGATGTTGTGCGAACCACACATTGTGTCTTCAGATGACCGATTTATTCCACATGGCAGATATGCACATTATGAATCGTGTCCTGAAGGAACCGATGTCTGACCCGTAGTGGCAGAGGTGCATATGGAGAAGACGCTGGTGTTCTCCTTGAGACACAGTAGGCCGAGGGCGCGGCTTTAAAGACAGCCTCACGGCATCTTGAACAGACCAATGTTGAGGTCCACAACGCTGAAGTGATGCTTGACTTAATGGAGAAATAAGTTAAAATACTGAAATTAAAGGTTGTCCAGATTATAGGAATCTGCAATACATTGTGAAAACCGCTCAAATGACATCCGCAAAAGCATATATTCTTGTATTGGTAGTTAATTTATAATGTACTTTTGGTGGAGATGAAATTACTCAAATGCATAGAATAAGAGTCATGAAGTAAGAATAAGTCCATTGCCCTTCTCTTGAGAGGTATGGAATGTACAATGTTTATAAATTAAAATGCAGCAGAAATATATGTGAATAACTGAATTTGTAAAAATAACATTTTCTGACTTTTGTATTCCCTTAGAAGCAAAAACAATGTATGTATTATGTAACTGGGGATTGACCTTTATGACCTGGGGCAGGATGAAATATAATTTGAGATACACAGTAAAGCTCCAGGAAATTGTAGGTGGCCACTGCAATTTCCATAAGAGAGCTCAATATTCATTAAGGTATAGTTATTATATAATTGTTTGCCTGACCAGGCAAAGAAAAAGACATTCCTATCCCCTGATTATTTGAATACCTCGCCGTACATACATACACACCTCATAGGTGGCAGGTTGGGATGGATGGAAGCTGAAAACGCAGCACTATACCATCTGCCCCTCAGGAGGAAGAAATTATTGTAACTGACAAACACGATTATTTTGGCTTCTATTCACTTCACTCTATTGCCAAAAAGGAGGAAATGAAGACTCTGTATAGGAAGTTGAAGAAAGTGTTTTGTGATAATTATATAATGTTTTATATTAATACTAGTATTAGAAGTAGTTTGTATACAGACTGAGCAGATTAGATTTAGCAGGACAAGTAAAGGGTCAACAAGGTTGATTTGTTAGAAACTCCTGTCAGTAATAAAAGATCACACAGTGCCGAAATAGCCTACAGATATCTGCTGAGAATTTGTTTATGACTTAATCGTTTCTCAAGATAGGCAGAAATTGTTTCTGTTAATGAGTGATTGACGCTAGGTAAATGACGACTGTGGGATCGCATCCTCCTAGTGCACATCAAAGACAGACATCTGCTTTTTGTATCCATCACCTCTTCATGGGAGGACAGATCATAAACGGACCCGGACCTGTATCTTCTGATTGGATGAACAGCCATAAGATGTTACGTCATGTTCCTATAAAGCTGCACTCATGTTTGTAAACATTAAGTCTCACTGAAGGAATTATTCCGAGCCGGCTTGATTAAAGTTCTATTTGCTTTATCTTGACGACTTCTCCACTTATTTCCAAGACGGTTCTATACTGGGTAACACTTCTGTTAGCATCATGTATTTTGTATTTGGGTTTGTTGCCCTGGTTTATGGAATATATAAAGTACCTTGAATGTCTGTGTTTCACAAAAGAAATCTTCAATTGCAATGTGGTGCTAGTCTCTGTGGAGACAGGACATGGCAGTCCATTGGTCAGTCGGGGGGGGGGTGGTTTCCAGCATGGATGTGTGATCTGTCGTACTTTGGTGAGCACAGGCCCGTATCATAAAACACAGAACTTCAAAGCTTCCTTTATCACAAGCCTACAATTCTCAGTTAGGAAGGTATATGCATTTCTGTATCTACACCGATCAGCCATAACATTATGACCACTGACGGGTGAAGTGAATAACACTGATAATCTCGTTATCATGGCACCTGTCAGTGGGTGGGATATATTAGGCAGCAAGTGAACATTATGTCCTCAAAGTTGATGTGTTAGAAGCAGGTAAAATGGGCAAGCATAAGGATCTGAGCGACTTTGACAAGGGCCAAATTGTGATGGCTAGACAACTGGGTCAGAGCATCTCCAAAACTGCAGCTCTTGTGGGGTGTTCCCGGTCTGCAGTGGTCAGTACCTATCGAAAGTGGTCAAAGGAAGGAAAAGCGGTGAACTGTCGACAGGGTCATGGGCGGCCAAGGCTCACTGATGCAAGTGGGGAGTGAAGGCTGGCCCGTGTGGTCTGATCCAACAGATGAGCGAAAAGTTAGTGCTGGTTCTGATAGAAAGGTGTCAGAACACACAGTGCATTGCAGTTTGTTGCGTGTTGGGCTGTGTAGCCGCAGACAAGTCAGGGTGCCCATGTGTAACGGGGCTCATTCATGCTATAATGAGCCTGTTACAAAGTGACGTAACCCCTCAGTAAAAAGTAGTACAGTGTTAAGCCTCCCGTGGTAGGGGACCTTGCCTTTTAGTGTAGAGGGCTTGACACTGTACTGCGCTGGAGTGCGGAGTGCGGAGTGCGGAGTGCTCCGAGGAGCGGTGGTGCGTGGTTCAAATCCCGCGCGGGGAGCTCCGACCCGCATTGGCAACACATACTGACCCCTGTCCACTGCCGAAAGCGCCTACAATGGGCACATGAGCATCAGAACTGGACCACGAAGGAATGGAAGAAGGTGGCCTGTTCTGATGAATCATGAATTCAAGGTGTTGACTTAACCTCCAAATTTCCCAGATCTCAATCCAATTGAACATCTGTGGAATGTGCTGGACAAACAAGTCTGATCCATGGAGGCCCCACCTTGCAACTTACAGGACTTAAAGGATCTACTGCTAATGTCTTGGTGCCAGATACCACAGCACACCTTCAGAGGTCTAGTGAAGTCCACGCCTCGACGGGTCAGGGCTGTTTTGGCAGCAAAAGGGGGACCTACACAATATTAGGCAGGTGGTCATAATGTTATGGCTGATCTGTGTATTTGCCAAAATAAGGTTGTATGATTTACATAATGAATTGGTGTTGGCAAGAAATGGAACAAGTCAGAAGACAAAGACAAAAGACAAAAATAGGGGGACCACAGCCAGGAGCCCATCAAAGAAGAGGGTGCATGTGTGCGGTGGTACAGCAGCTTAAAGGGGAAGACATAGAACAAATGTTTCTATTGACATATATGCCACTATTTTTGACCATGTGATAAACCATTGCCTTTCAATGCTAGAGGCTGGGCAGAGGGTGCAGCCCAATCTAAGGAGGTAAAATGTGGCATCAATAATTAAAGTATTCAGAAATAGGAATAGGTAAGTGACCATAGATTACTTCACTGTATTACAGTACATGTTAGGAGTTCTTTCATCATCTTCATTGACCATTTCTTTATATCAATTTATAGAACAGAAAGACCCTGCTCTGGTGTCCAGGGTAGAGTCTTCAACACTGAACAGGAGGCATCCATTGAAGATACTGTGGTTTCAAACAACTCAGTTTGAGGGAGATTCCAGACTACAAATATAAAAGAAAATATTTCACAATGTACAAAGTATGTATTTGACATCCAGTCACTTTGGTATTACTATTTTAAATACATCTCTACCAGTATGAAGGGCAGATTTACACCTGGTTAGGTGAAAAACAAAAAATCTCAATGTTATTTGTTTGCTTTAAATTAAGTAAGGATCTTTATACAGTGTATGTCGTGCATGTGTGCGTGTGTGTGTGTGTCACCTAGTAATAGGTGATGCTTGTGCTTTGTTTCATATGTAGGGACAGTTGGACACAGAGGGACCTTTTGCATAACTTGAAGAATTCAGTGAACTGGTTGACCTACACGGCTGCATCTGACCCTTTATAGAGGCAAACCAGCACATGCGAACTGGTTCTGTCTTTGTGTTTATATGTGTTTGCATTTCCCTCCTTTTTTGCTTAGGGATTTACAGAGGCATTGGCTGGGTCGTTGTTCCAGAATGGACAGAGAATCCAGAGAATTTGTTTTATTTGGCAGCTCTGACAGTGTTCCTGGCACCGTGTGGAAAGCCTGACATGAGTCCAAAGTACCTCTGAGCTGCTGCCTTGATCTTCTTATTCCTTAAGCTGTAGATGATGGGGTTGACCAGGGGGGTGAGGAAGTAGTTCAGCCCACCAATGAAAATGCGCCCATTGGGGGAAATGCTGTCCACTCTCAGCGCTATATACACCATGGCTGTAGAGCTGTAGTACAACACCACCACCACTACATGGGAAGAGCACATGAAGAAGGCTTTCTTCCGGCTCTCCACAGTTTTCATTTTCACCACCGATATTATGATCCTGCCGTAGGTAAACAGCACAAACACAAGGGGGCCCCAGGCACACACCATGGCGAGCAACAGGGTGAAATTCAACTGGGCCGTCACATCAGCACAGGCTAGAGACATTACAGTGGGGTATTCACAGACAACATGCAGGACATGGTTAGAGGCACAGAATGGCACTGAACTAGCCAGGACCACAGGTACCACAGGGATAAGGAAGCCCAACACCCAGACTGTGGATGTTATGGTGATGCAAATACTGGTGCTGATGATGGTGTTGTAATGCAGTGGCTTCACCACGGCCACATACCGGTCATAAGCCATGGCCGCAACTAGGAAAATTTCAATGGTGCTGATAGAAACGTAAAAGTACATCTGCAGAAGGCAGCCTGTGAAAGAGATACTGTTGTGGCCCAGAAACACCGCCAGCAGCTTGGGTAAGATGGTAATGGTCAGCAGCACATCCAGGATAGCGAGGTTCCACAGGAAGAAGTACATGGGTGTGTGGAGCCGTGGGTCCAGGGACACCAACACCACGATCATCAGGTTCCCCAGGATGGTGGTCAGAAAGAGGAGCAGGAAGATGAAGAAAAGTGTGGTGTAGTGCTCCTGCAGGCCTGGCATTCCCACAATGATGAAATAGGAGGCTGAGGGCAGGGAGGTGTTGGGGTCGCTCATGGCTCAGCGCCACACAGGGTCTGTGAAGAGAAGAGGGGCAGCTGGGAGAGCAGGGGGACACTGGCTCAGTTATACATTTCTTGATGGTTGAAGAAGTAAACAACCAACAGGAAAAGAACCAGACATTGTATTGTTTTGATTTGATTCTATCTTTTCAATTGTATAATATAATGCAAACTGTATAACAAGTTGTCATTGAATATATTTAACATTTGATTTATGTGCTTTTCAATATTATATCTTCATGAATTGCTTTTACATTGTAAAATTATTATTTAAAGTGAGTTCAATATAATTTAAGGTTCCCATGTCCCAATTTATGTATATACAGTCATCCAGAATCATTCATAGCCCTGAATAAATATCAACACAATATATCAAATATACCAAAGACAGATTTACAGATTGGATTATGTGTCCAACTGAAAGAAGAAGAAATATGAATCTGCAATCGTATTAGCATTTAACATGTTGAAAGTTGAAAGTCATATTTGTCATTAATAAGTAATTAATTTCCATAAGATACGAGAGTCAGATTTAATCACCACCTTAAATATTACTTTTACTAAAACAAATCTACAACAGTATTCTGCTCCTTGAAATCTGCTCCTTCAAATTTATTTAAAAAATATATTTTATATTTTGAAAATAGAAAAACATGTTTAATTAATGCATTCTAATTAATTATGAATAAATTATAAGCATATTTTGAAATAATATTATTGGTGAGAATCTAAGTTTCTAAGGAATATCATTGTAGTATCATTTAAAATCATCACTTATCCTTTTGAGAGGAAATGGGATGAAACTAAATCTGTAATTCTGTAGTAGAATCTGGATTAAAAAATATTGTATTAAGAGGAATTGATCAAACCTTCAGAAGTCAGTTCGTGGCTGTGGTCTGTGGCTCTCAGTGTGGAGTGACGTTCAGTGCCAGGTACCTGGGCTGTGTGTCTGTTCACTTCAGTCTTCAGCTCCAGTCACAGCTCTTCTGGACCATGCTCTTCACCTGTCGTTTTTTATTGGTGGCCTCTCGCGCTGACCCCAGAGGCTGCTGTCTGCAGTGCTGCAGTCTTTATTAACCCTCAGAGACACAGAGAAGGGGAGCACCAAAGGGATCAGACTCACAGGGATTACAGTGAGAAAAAAAAACATGTTTTTAAGTTCCTGAAGCATCTTGGTGTAAATAGGCTCCTGTGTACAATCAATCATTTGGCCCACACTCTGCTCAGGCCAAGTACACTGCACACTGGAGAAATACCCTCTTTACTTTTTCAGAGTCCTGAGAGCCTTACTGCTGCTGTTTCTTGAAACCTTCACTAGCCTGCTGCTAACACAATTATTTCATTTTATATACATACCCCTGCAGTCTCTTATTCAAGGCCACCTGCGATGCAGTTTCCCTGCTTCTTCAAACAGTGTCACATGATTTGCCTTGCCGCAAGTGGTGTGCCTCACTGTATTGAGACCTCAGTGTCAGAGAGCTCTCACTCTCGGTCATGCTCCCCCCTGCTGTACCCCAATGCTGTATCCCTTGAGGCTTATGGAGATCATGACTCCAACATATCTAGGAAGGAGACAGAGGTTGACTTATTATTCACTTTGAGAAGTATTTACAAGTTGCCACAAAGAGAGACAGGAGAGTACAGGTGAGAGGCAGCCATCTTGTTGTTTGACTAGTTTCAGACCAGTCTTAGCATTGCTCATTTTGTTTTAAGTTTGCCTTAATTGAAGTTAGCATTGTCTGTAGTTTGCCTAAATTGAAGTCAATTCAGTTCAGCTGCTGAGTTGGTGAAAGTAAACGGGTTGTAGAAGGGAGATTTTGTCTAGGACAAGCAGGAATTCTGTTGCAGGAGGAGCCAGGTGTGGCCTGTTAGGTGTGAATTGGGGGCAGGTAGACAAAAGCTACTTAAAGCAGCTGTAGAGAAAGAGCTGTGCTGTTTCTCGCTCACAAAAGTTAGGCAGTTAACTAGCAGCAGGAATTAGTTGAATGGATTCTGTGAAATTAATGTTTGTCACATGATTTCAGGTTGACTTGAGAAGCTATTGATTGAAAGCTTTGTGTCATGAAGGATATCATGGAAGACGAGGGAGCTTTCAAATAGAAAAGCCTTTGAACAAAAGCACTACAAAGTTCTCGTGATGCTTATTTAAAGATTTGTATACTTCGTTTCAGCCGCATGCTCTGATACATTTAACTGATTCTTACATTATTGACAAATAATAATCTGATGTATACATTGTATATACATATGCATTGGTCCTGGGGCTTTTTAAGATCATAATGAACAGGCACTGTGGCACAAAACATATATTTTTATGTACAGCAGCAGCCTTTGTCAAACCCCTGCATTGTTAAATACTGTGTGTAGCACATTTCATCTCTTCATTCAAACTACAGAGACCAGTTGGCTGACCTCTAATGTGTGTGTGTGTATGCGTGTGCATGTGTGTATTTAATTCAATAGATAACATGTATACATCTGTCATAAAAACTATGTAAAATGTAAAGCGCACCTTTCAAATGACAAAACTAATAATTCTGGCCCTGCATTCATGGGTTGCTTTTGTGTGTGATACTGCGAGACAATAAGGTCATCAATGCGGTCTCCTCATAAAAGATACATGTTTTAGCATATGTATCTGTGTGATAACTCTCAGTGTTGATTCTAATGAGTTTTGTTTATTTTGTAATCAGGATTTTGCATCAGGGAACCAAACAATTTAATATGTTTAAGTTAGATTGTTATCGGTCTACTTTCCTGGGCTCAGATTTTCCCGGTGTTGCTAGGCTACACACACACACACACACACACACTCTCACAGTTCTTGTTTAATACAAGTTAAAGGTGTCAGGTGTGTCATAGCAAAGTGGGTGTTTACTTATGCATTCAAGTATTATCTGTTTTATATTTTTTATTTACTTTAGAAGAATTTGCAGATTATATTTTTCACTAAGACATTATGGACATTTTCTGTGTTGATCAGTGGCAAAAACTCCTGATTAAATCAGTTCTGACTCCATGTTCTAACACAATGAAATGTTGAAAAGTCCAAGGGGGGTGAATACTTTTGAGAGCCACTGTATAGGTAACATGAAATAGAAATCAAAATCATATAAATATTTTTTTTGAATGACATTTCAAGCATCGCGTGTGGAGTGTGTGTCACTGAAGACCATGAATCTCCAGGCAATGACATCAGCCATCTACTCTGTCGATACACCATTCCTATGTACGTTTTGTGAGCGATGATTCCAAGGTTACGCTAAGGCCTAACTCTGCATTTCTCCTGAAGGTGATATCTCCCTTCCATGTAAATAGGTCGATAGAAATTATGGCTTTCCATCCAACTCCCTTGTCTTTGGAGGAGGAGGAGCTACATGGAGTGCACTAAGGACAGTCCGTGCTCGGACCAGTTATTTGTGTACTATGGAGAGCCGACACAGGGCCAGGAGCTTTCCAAAGACTGCTTCTCACACTGGATTCTGGACACGTTCACAATGGCCTACGAGTCAGGTGGAGGCCCAGTGCCTAAACACCTGGTGACTCACTCAATTGAAAGTGTGGCCTCGTTGTGTGCCCTTTTTCAAGGTTCCTCCTTGACAGACATTTGTGTGGCTGTGAGATGGGCCTCTCCTCACACTTTTATTAATTTCTACAGGCTGGATGTGACAGGACTGGCTTCCTCTAATGGGAACCCAGTGTTGGCAGCAGTTGCACAGGCTTCTGGGCCTGTAATAGCTACCTGTCTGCCCCTTAATAACCTTGATAAGTTCAGCCTCGGATGGAGCTAAAGACAGCCACTTCCCTTCCACCAGACTATGCCCTCCAGTCAAGCACCCATGAGAGCTAATCCTTGTTCATGACTGCTCTGTCAAGCGAAATTGACTGCAGAGTTTGATCTTGTGGCCTCATACATGCTGCTGCCTTGCAAGGCCGCCCTGTATATAGTTTGTTTGTTACGTCGCCAGAGGCTATTCAGGTGCATCCTGTTGAACCTGCTGTTTGTATTTGTGTATTTATTGAATTATGGTTGTGCATGTGCGTTGTTCTGTTACCCAGCTTTTTATATAGTTCATTGGAACACCAGTTGAGAAGGAGGTGACTGCTCCTGTGTTAAGCAGACAGGCACAAGAGCTTTGTATATAGTTCGTTTGTTGCAACAAACCATTGTCCCCAGTAAAGCATAACTGACGTCCTTGCTCCTGGGCAGCATGGATGTGACCCCGAGGGGCCCCCATGGTCTCTATCCAGAGCTGGTTCAAGTCTAGGCCCCCTTATCAAGTACAGCCTTGGGGCAGGCTTCCTTACCAGTTCGCTGCCCTTCTCCCATTGCGACAGATTGGTTATACGGTAACACCTCCCCCTTTGGGAAGTGATATTGACTTGAATGACAACGAAAGGTATACAACCCCGGTTATCTGATAAAGAAAGCTTTGCCCAATGGTCGCTCTGGAGTTATGTCAGAAGAGGAGATGTCACAATACATACAAAGAGGAAACAAGAAGGCACTGTTCGAGTGACACACACACGGGCCTATAGGTAGCTTCGATAGAGAAGTGTTTCTTGATGAGGTATCCATGGATATATGATGCCCTATGGTGGCCTCATCCATGGTGCACCTTTGGCCAGTGCTTTGTTTTTGAGATAACCGGGGTTACATATGCTACCTATCGTTATTTTAAGTTTGCGGGTGATTGGGCTCTAAATTTATGAGATTCATAATGAGTTTATTTAAATTATATAAAACCATTTCAATTAAAAAAAAAAATCTATTATCTGTATAATCCATGCCAAGTATTTTTTAATGTTTTGAATTGTAGCTGCAAGTGTACAAATATTCACTCTCAATATTGTATATTTGACATCCAGTCACTGTGGTATTAATATTTAAAATATATCTACCAGAATCAAGGGCAGATTTACACCTGGTCAAGTTAAAAAAAACAAAAAAACAATGAACGTTATTTATTTACATTAAATTCAGTAAGGATCTTTATACAGTGTGTGTCTGTGTGTGTGTCATCTAATACAACGTGATGCTTGTGCTTTGTTTCATATGTGAGATAGTTGAACACAGGGGGACCTTTTATGTAACTTCAGTGAACTGGTTGACCTAAACATCTGAATCTGCCCGTGAGATTATACTAGCAAACCAGCACACGTAATCTGGTTCTGTCTTTGCAAAATATGTATTTGTTCCCCTCCTTTTTAAAGAGGGATTTACAGAGGCATTGGCTGGGTCCCTGTTCTGGAATGGACAGAGAATCCAGAGAATTAGTTTTATTCAGCAGCCCTGACACTGATCTTGGCACCATGTGGAAAGGCAAACTTGAGTCTAAAGTATCTCTGAATTGCTGCCTTTATCTTCTCATTCCTTAAACTGTAGATGATGGGGTTAACCAGGGGGGTGAGGAAGTAGTTCAGCCCACCGATGAAAACACGCCCATCAGGGGGAATGCTGTCCACTCTCAGCCCTATATACACCACAATCGAGGAGACGTAGTACAGCACCACCACCACTACATGGGAGGAGCACATGTAGAAGGCCTTCTTCCGGCTCTCCACAGTTTTCATTTTCACCACCGATATTATGATCCTGGAGTAGGTAAACAGCACAAACAGAAAGGCCCCCCAGTCAACCACCATGGCGAGAAACAGGGCTAAATTCACCTGGTCCGTCACATCAGCACAAGCTAGAGACATTACAGTGGGGTAGTCACAGAAACAGTGTAAGACATAGTTGGAGATACAGTACGGCACTGAAGTGGCCAGGACCACATTTAACAGGGGGATAAGGAAGCCCAGCACCCAGACTGTGGTCGTCATCGTGAGACACACCCTGGTGTTGATGATGGTGTTATAATGTAGTGGCTTCACCACGGCCACGTACCGGTCGTAAGCCATGGCCGCCACGAGGAATATTTCTACAACCGCAATTGAGATGATGAAGTACATTTGTAGGAAGCAGCCTGCGAAAGAGATGGTCCTGTAGTGGCCCCACAGCACTGACAGCAGCTTGGGTATCATGGCAGTTGTCATCAGCACATCCAGGACAGCCAGGTTCCACAGGAAGAAGTACATGGGTGTGTGGAGCCGGGGGTCCAGGGCCACCAGAACCACGATCAGGAGGTTCCCCAGGATGGTGGCTATGAAGAGGAGGAGGAAGATGAAGAAGAATGTGGTATAGTGGTCCTCCAGGCCTGGCACTCCCACAATGATGAACTGGGAGGGCAGGGAGGCGTTGGGGTCACTCATGGCTCAGTGCCACATGGGATCTGTGAAGAGAAAAGGGGCAGCTGGGAGGGCAGGGGGACACTGGCTCAGTTATGCATTTCTTTATTTTGAAGAAGTAAACACCCAATTGGAAAATTACCAGAGATTTTTATTTGAATCTCTCTTTTCAACTGTATAATATAATGCAAACTGTATAAAAAGTGTTCATTGCATATGTTTATCATTTTTAAAAGCACACATCTCAAATATCATCATATATAGCTTTTAAATGGGAAATTATAATTTAAAGAGAAGTTAATATAATTGAAGGTTCCCATGTCCCAATATATTGTATATACAGTGCCCCCCAGAATCATATATTTCCCTGAATAAATATATAACAAAAAACATAATAGCAAACAATATTATACTGTAATCATATTGCATTACAAAGCGGAAAGTCATGTTTTTATCAATAAGTCATTTATATCCAGAAAATATGAGGGCCAGATTAATTTATGCCTCTAAGTATTCTTTATATATTTACGATGTATACTGAATATTGAAAAATAAACTATTATCTTATGTGATCAAATTTTATTACATCACATATATTATAGACATATTTACAATAAATATTATTGGTTAGAATCTGTTTGTAAAGGATATCATTGGAGTATCTATGGATATCATCACTTAATCTCTTGAGTAGAAATGGGATCAAACTAAATCTGAGTAATTCTGTAGTAGAATCTGGATTAAGAAATATTTTATTAAGAGGAAAAGATCAAACCTCCAGAAGTCAGTTCGTGTCTGTGGTCTGTGTCTCAGTGTGGAGTGAAGTTCAGTGCCAGGTACCTGGGCTGTGTGTCTGTTCACTTCAGTCTTCAGCTCCAGTCACAGCTCTTCTGGACCAGACTCTTCACCTGTCGGTTTTTATGGGCGTCCTCTCGCACTGACCCCAGAGGCTGCTGTCTGCAGTGCTGCAGTCTTTATTAACCCTCAGAGACACAGAGAAGGGGAGCACCAAAGGGATCAGTCACAGGTACTTACAGTGAGAAGAAAACACTTTTATCAGTTGCTGAAGCACCTTTGTGGGAAATAGGCTCCTGTTTGCAATCAATCATTTGGCCCACTCCCTGCTTCAGCCCAAGTACACTGCACACTGGAGAAACGCCATCTTTGTCACTTCAATTATATATGAGAGCTTCACTGCTGCTGTTTTTTTTTTTAATTTTCACACACTAGCCTGCTGCTGACGCATTAATATGTGCTAAAATTAGCGCCATAAGTAACGAATTCAAAATACAAAATACTGCAAGCAAAACAAATAAAGTTGAACAAAAATTGATGTTGAGATCAAAAACAAAACAATCGAAAGCAAAATGTATAGAATTGTAAACAAAAATAATTATATCAAAGGCAAAAAAACAATAATTGAAAGGAAATAATGTTAAATCGAGAGCAATGGAGTCCCTGTCTTTGGTTGAGATGCTGCAATCTTTGCTTTCGCCGCCAATTTCTTTCCTTTCCTTTCGTTTTTTTTTTTTTTTGTTTACGAGTTTTGGCACTGTTTTGTCTTGAGGGCGGGGCTTAGAGGCAGGCGGAGGTCATGGCTCTCCATTGGTCCACTACGTTTGAGTGACGGTTCTTTCTAACCCAATCAGTGAGCAGGTGAGCTGGTCTGACAGTCACGACAATACAACTGAGTAGGTGCAACTACATGGCTTCGTAATTTAATTATAAACAAAGCATGATTTTAATGAAAGTCATTGACAATCACTTTCTACATTTTACGTATGTGTTTATTTTATGTAGCCTTTATTCTCATCTGTATATATATATATATATACACTCACCTAAAGGATTATTAGGAACACCTGTTCAATTTCTCATTAATGCAATTATCTAACCAACCAATCACATGGCAGTTGCTTCAATGCATTTAGGGGTGTGGTCCTGGTCAAGACAATCTCCTGAACTCCAAACTGAATGTCTGAATGGGAAAGAAAGGTGATTTAAGCAATTTTGAGCGTGGCATGGTTGTTGGTGCCAGACGGGCCGGTCTGAGTATTTCACAATCTGCTCAGTTACTGGGATTTTCACGCACAACCATTTCTAGGGTTTACAAAGAATGGTGTGAAAAGGGAAAAACATCCAGTATGCGGCAGTCCTGTGGGCGAAAATGCCTTGTTGATGCTAGAGGTCAGAGGAGAATGGGCCGACTGATTCAAGCTGATAGAAGAGCAACTTTGACTGAAATAAGCACTCGTTACAACCGAGGTATGCAGCAAAGCATTTGTGAAGCCACAACACGTACAACCTTGAGGCGGATGGGCTACAACAGCAGAAGACCCCACCGGGTACCACTCATCTCCACTACAAATAGGAAAAAGAGGCTACAATTTGCACAAGCTCACCAAAATTGGACAGTTGAAGACTGGAAAAATGTTGCCTGGTCTGATGAGTCTCGATTTCTGTTGAGACATTCAGATGGTAGAGTCAGAATTTGGCGTAAACAGAATGAGAACATGGATCCATCATGCCTTGTTACCACTGTGCAGGCTGGTGGTGGTGGTGTAATGGTGAGGGGGATGTTTTCTTGGCACATCTTAGGCCCCTTAGTGCCAATTGGGCATCGTTTAAATGCCACGGCCTACCTGAGCATTGTTTCTGACCATGTCCATCCCTTTATGACCACCATGTACCCATCCTATGATGGCTACTTCCAGCAGGATAATGCACCATGTCACAAAGGTCGAATCATTTCAAATTGGTTTCTTGAACATGACAATGAGTTCACTGTACTAAACTGGCCCCCACAGTCACCAGATCTCAACCCAATAGAGCATCTTTGGGATGTGGTGGAACGGGAGCTTCGTGCCCTGGATGTGCATCCCACAAATCTCCATCAACTGCAAGATGCTATCCTATCAATATGGGCCAACATTTCTAAAGAATGCTTTCAGCACCTTGTTGAATCAATGCCACGTAGAATTAAGGCAGTTCTGAAGGCGAAAGGGGGTCAAACACAGTATTAGTATGGTGTTCCTAATAATCCTTTAGGTGAGTGTATATATACTTTATAAACTATATATTGTATTATTATTATATTTTACAATAATAGACCAAGCTTGTCCCGGTGCTCCAGCAACGCCTCAGCCACTAGCTTCAGTTATATATATATATATATATATATATATATATATATATATATATATATATATACACAGCTCTGGAAAAAATTAAGAGACCACTCCAAGTTCAGAAATGTGAAGTGGTCTCTTAATTTTTTCCAGAGCTGTATATATATATTTGATAGTCTACATATAATATAATATTACTGTTATTATTGTATTGTTAGACTCATCACTGTGGTTGTTTTCCTTTTCAAAGATTTTCTTCCACAGCGGGTGACTGAACAGTGGCTGTAAATCCGTGGCACAGCTGCACACTCACAACCAATGCTGTAGACATCTCCTCGCACGAGGCACTCCTCCAACATCTTGCATCCACACTACAGCCCATGGCTGTGGTTCTATCTCACTCTCACAGCCCTTCTGGGATACATTTTTTTTCCGCTCCTTCTGTGGCCTGAACAAGTTTCTGGCCCCACTGTCTCTGGTGGCCTTTTACACTTGGAGTCCTCCAGCACCCTGAACAGTGTTGCCCCTCGGTGCACTCGGAGTACCCAGTGCATCAGTGCGGCTAGGCCTGCAAGGCCCACACAGCGTTCGTCCTCCAGCACTCAGTGCTCAGCGCAAGACAGCGCACCTAGGTTGTGCCCCATGCCTCAGTGCCTCCTGCATTGGTGCTTCGGTACCATTCGGTGACCAGTGCTTCAGTGAGGCACAACCCCCCTTGTGCAGTAGCGGTGAGGTGCCCTCTGTGTACCTCGGTGCTGTGCCTTGACTGGTGCTCTGAGTTTCTCTCTTCGCTGTTTCTGAGTCTGCGTCTCCAGATTCCCTCTTTGGGCGGAGACAGCAAACACAGTAGCTGACAAGGGCCCTCCCACTGCTCCCGGACTTCTTGGCAGAGCTGCAGTCCACTTGGGACCACTGGCACTGGCAGGCAACGCCTTTGCTAGGACACAGTGTGTGAGAGAGGCAGTGCTGACTGACTTTCCACTTGTTAACTAGACTATTGTTGCATTGGTCTCCTTGCCCCCGCTGTATGTCGAACCTCAAGACCTTTCCTGCCCTAACAGGCAGTGGAAGGTCGCTGAGAACCTGGTCCAGAGGGCCTATGCAGTTTGTGGCACTTTGTATTGAAATCAATGCTCTTCTGCTCAAGAAGTCCATCAGAGGGATCCAGGTATGCTCTTGAGACTGACAGCAAGCCTCTCTCCTGGGGGCTGAGGCACAGGCAGAACAGACAAGCACAGCACATCTGTACCCCCTGGTTTGATCATAGCATCCTGCATGACATTGATAAATGGCTTTTGACAATCTCTTGTGTTATAATGGGTGTTTGTGTCCTGCCATTAATTGACAACTGAGTTTCTCTGAGTGAATCCTCAGATGAGAATGAATACTATTACACACAGGAGAGTCACAGAGCACTCGTCGCCAAACTAGTCATAGTGTTGTTTCTGAACTCACAGAGTGATGCTCTGTGGCCTGTGATGTGTGATGTGTGCTGTGACAGCACTCCCCATCTCTGCTCACACTTCAGCTCTCCTGCAAGCCGTACCCCTGATCCTGACAGAAACATTCAATTCTTACTGGCTCAAATGAATGCCAAAGTGCAAAATCAATATGCACAATGAGTTCCCAAGAACTTGACAGAGAACTCCACACTCAGGACTTTCTAAGGGACATGGCAGTAACTGTATGACTGTAAAGGTGTAAATCATGCACAATTCTAACATATTTCTAGAGAAATCTCGATTCCCAGCAACCCAAAAACTGCAAAATAGTTCAGTCCTCTGCCACAGATCAAAGAGGTTACAGGCAGGCAGGACCCCCATCTGCAGAGGTGCTGACCAAGACCATCATCATCATCATATCCATCTTCCCCTTAGCTCTTAACTATACTACACATCGTCTGACGTTTTTAGCTACTACAATCTGGGGTATAGGACTATTTTGTATTAATTGAATATTTCTGGACTTGTGTAATTTTTAACTTATTATGTTTTGATCTGTAATTTTATACTGTATTATTGCACTTTTGCAAGGGTCTTATATTTTGCAAGTCGCCCTGGATAAGGGCATCTGCTAAGAAATAAATACTACTTATAATAATAATAATAATAATAATAATAATAATAATAATAATAATCATAATAATAACGATAATAATAATCTTCTCCTCCCCAAGACGTTTAAGAAGCAAATACAACTGTAAATTAATTGTAAAAGACGACGTGAGCACATCACTGCCATGCCAATTCATAGAGAATGGTGATGAAGGTGCCTTGGAGCTACATCTTGAGTAAGAACTGTTAGACTGTGTGTAATCTGGCTGATAACACATAAAAGATGTGAGCAGATTTAAATAAGTGTTGGAATATATTAACTAATTAAGCAAATGTCTGGTGATACTCAATGGCATATTGTCAGGGCCTTCAAGGCTCCAGGGAAGGCCTAGGATAAATCAAACTAAATAAACGTTGTATCATACATTGTATGATAACAGATTGTGCTGAAAAATATAGCATTTTAACATTATCACTGGCAAAGCTGAATTGTAAATTAATTCTCCCATCATCTTCCCTGTGCATTTTTGAACAGGAACAATAATAAGAGAGCATAATCTAGTCAAATATGCCCAAATGAAATTACTTGGTAAAAATATGCTGTGGGCTCCTCCCACACAGGCCTTCAATGGAAATACGCTTTTTCAAATAGTGCTATAATCTTGGAGTGATTGTATGGGTAGCCAATCATATTTTGGTGTGTCCTAGGCAGGATTTTATTTTCAATTGTTTTACTTCATTTGGCCCTTAAGTGAGTTCCTGTCTGAGACCAATACGTAGACGTTGGCGCTATATTTGAACAGAACCTTTCTGATTCATTGAATCGAGGAAGGGTAACTAACTAACTTACATGAGAGAAATGGCGACTGCTGGAGAATTCTCAGACATGAAACAGGTCAAGACTTAATTGAGAAAAAAAACAGCATGAGCCCGGCCATCACCTACATAGGTGTTTGGTATTGAGAGGGAGCTGCTCGTGGTCTTGAGAGCCAAAGGAAAATTATTAGAATCAGGCAGTAGATCGCTTTGTTCAAAAGGACCGTCGGCTGGATTTCTTCTTCAGATAATCTGGTGAGTGTAATGGTGATTTTAAATGACAGCCAGCGGACTGCATTATATTATCTTAATTTTAACATGTTATTGTCTTACACATGAGTTTGGGGTGTCTGAGCAATGAGAGAATTGGTGCTGCAGTTACATTTTATGTTTATTTTTATTGTTCATTTTTATTAGGTCATTACCGAATATGGCATAATTATTTGCATGCCAAGGTAGGTTGATCCGTGGATATTACATATGATAGGCAAGAGCACAAGTGATGTATGGCCTGCTGTGCACGTGTAGAGATTGTTTTCTGGAACTCGGATAACGATTTGTGAGGTATAGCCCAGTCGTAATGCATGTGCATTGCGGGGTGTGTGTGAAGTGTGAAAGTATGGGTGAGACGTAGAATATCTGTATGTTGTTGCAGACACATTGCCAAAAGGCACAGTACGCCACTGGTGATACTTAAGGAGAGGCATGAAAGGTCCAGTGTTAAATGTTTTGGGATCACACTGGGACTACAAATGCTGTATGTAAAATGTAATCATTGTTTTTACTGCAATATGCATTACATACATTTCTAAAACTATTATTGTACAATAGAGTGTGAATTTCAATGTTGATTTTCATCACTCCTTAAACTGTTTATGCAGCAAAGAAAGCAGAGAACCGTATTACAGGCAGTAAATGGCAAAGTAAAGCTATTCTCACATTTCCCACCAGCCAATTAAGCAGTTTGTGAGGGTAAAGGGTAAAAGTTCCGTGTTTCAGTTCCCCTCCTGTTTTGTTGAGGGATTTACAGAGGCATTGGCTTGGTCCCAGTTCTGGAATTGACAGAGAATCCAGAGAATTTGTTTTATTTGGCAGCCCTGACACTGTTCTTGGCACCATGTGGTAACACAGACTTGAGTCCAAAGTACCTGTGAGCTGCTGCCTTCATCTTCTCATTCCTTAAGCTGTAGATGATTGGGTTGACCAGGGGGGTGAGGAAGTAGTTCAGCCCACCAATGAAAACACGACCAATGGGGGAAATGCTGTGCACTCTCAGCCCTATATATACCACAGCCAAGGAGACATAGTACAGCACAACCACCAACATGTGGGAGGAGCACATGTAGAAGGCCTTCTTCCGGCTCTCCACAGTTTTCATTTTCACCACTGACATTATGATCCTGCAGTAGGTAAACAGCACAAATACAAAGGGCACCCAGACAACCATCATGGCAAGAAACAGGGTGAAATTCACCTGGACCATCACATCAGCACAGGCTAGAGACATTACAGTGGGGTAGTCACAGTAACAATGTAAGACATAGCTTGAGGTACAGAATGGCACTGAACTGGCCAGGGCCACAGGCACAAGGGGGGCTAGGAAGCCCAGCGCCCAGACTATGGCTGTCATTGTGAAGCACAACCTGGTGTTGATAATGGTGTTATAATGCAGTGGCTTCACCACGGCCACGTATCGGTCGTATGCCATGGCCGCCACAAGGAACATTTCTACAGCCGCAACTGCCATAATGAAGTACATCTGCAGGAAGCAGCCTGCGATAGAGATGGTCCTGTTGTGGCCCCACAGCACTGCCAGCAGCTTGGGTATGATGGCGGTTGTCAACAGCACATCCACAACAGCCAGGTTCCAGAGGAAAAAGTACATTGGTGTGTGGAGCTGGGGGTCCTGGGACACCAGCACCACGATCAGCAGGTTCACCAGAATGGTGGCCAGGAAGAGGAGGAGGAAGATGAGGAAGAGTGTGGTATAGTACTCCTGCAGGCCTGGCATTCCCACAATGATGAAATAGGATGCTGAGGGCAGGGAAGTGTTGGGGTCACTCATGACTCAGCACCACACAGGGTCTGTGAAGAGAAGAGGGGCAGCTGGGAGGGCAGGGGGACACTGACTCAGTTATGCATTTCGTTTTGTTGTGTGATAAGCACAAATAAAGAAAAGAACCAGACAATGTATTTATTTAATTTAAATCCCTCTTTACAAATGTATAATATAAAGCAACAAGTGGTCATTGAATATATATCATTTTGAAAAGCACATAACTCACACATTCTGCACCTATTCAAGGTTCCAATGTCCCAATGTAATATATACAGATGTTTGCAAATGTTTCTTGTTTACAAGAATATATTAAAATTTAAATTACATTTATTTTTGATTTGCGTCTATCAAATGGGTAGATTGAAAACTGCATATACTTTTTATTATATGCAAATATATTTACTATATATCTATATATGTATATATATATACAATGTATCTTGCATATAGAAAAAATACAATTCATTAATGTGATCAAAGTGATTTACAACACATTTAATGTAAATATATTTAGAAATCATATTGTTGAGAATCTACATTTCTAAAATAATTGGGATCAAACCAAATCTGTGTCATTCTGTAGTAGAATCTGGATTTTAACAATATTTCATGAGGAAAAAAATATCAAACCTTCAGAAGTCAGTTCGTGTCTGTGGTCTGTGGCTCTCAGTGTGGAGTGAAGTTCAGTGCCAGGTACCTGCGCTGTGTGTCTGTTCACTTCACTCTTCAGCTCCAGGCACAGCTCTTCTGGACCAGACTCTTCAACTGTCGATTTTTATGGACGGCCTCTCACGCTGACCCCAGAGGCTGCTGTCTGCAGTGCTGCAGTCTTTATTAACCCTCAGAGAGACACAGAGAAAATGAGCACCAAAGGGATCAGAGTCACAGGACTTACAGTGATAAGAAAACACTTTTTCAGTTCCTGAAGCATCTTGGTGGGAGTCTGATGTTCAAACATAGCAGCATTAAGTCAACAAGTACAATAACACCAAACAAACAAATCACAGTATAAAAATCATAAGCTTAAAAATACGAACTGTAATACTTTTTTCTGGAGTGCATGTCACAGAAAGGTGCAACCTCAGTTTAATTGCACTTTATTTTGTATATAATTTATTGCTTAGTATGTGCATGGTTATGTTTCCTTTGACTATCTGTGTTGTGGATATGTTTCTTATCGTTGTTTTTACATTATTATGTGTTATTTTGCTTGTTTTGGGTTTATGAATCACTTATTGTTTGATTGTATTTGCACGTGTTCTTTTATTTGATTTGTTCTGAGTTTACCCCGCCCACGAAAACACCGCCCACGATAATTGAGCTAAAGGAGAATCATCCTTGGCACAGCATGGAACGCTGTTTGAGCTGAGCCAAGCAGAGATCAGCACAGCATGGCTTCCAGACCTGTGAGGGGGGACAAGTGCGGCGGTATAGTACGGGTGAGCTCAGGAAAACCAAAAGGCCCGGAAGATCATGGAAAACAACTGTGATGGATGACAGAAGAATTATTTTCCCGGTGAAGAAAAACCCCTTCACAACAGTTGGCCAGATCAAGAACACACTCCAGGAGGTAGGCGTATCTGTGTCAAAGTCAACAATCAAGAGAAGAGTTCACCAGAGTAAATAAAGAGGGTTTACCATAAGATGTAAACAGGAAACAGGAAGACCAGATTAGAGTTTGCCAAAAAACATCTGAAGAACCCTGTACAGTTCTGGAACAACATCCTATGGACAGATGAGACAAAGATCAACTTGAATGATGGGGAGAGAAGAGTATGGAAAAGGGAAGGAACTGCTCATGATCCGAAGCATACCACCTCATCTGTGACGCATGTTATGGCATGGGCATGTATGGCTGCCAAAGGAACTGGTGATGATGGTCATTTATTGATGATGTGACTGCTGACAAAAGCAGCAGGATGAATTCTGAAGTGTTTAGGGCTTTATTATCTGCTCAGAATTAGCCAAATGCTTCAAAACTCATTGGACAGCGCTTCATAGTGCAGATGGACAATGACCCGAAGCATACTGCGAAAGCAACCCAAGACATTTTAAGGTGAAGGAGTGGAATGTTCTGCAATGGCCAAGTCAATCACCTCACCTGAATCCAAGTGAGCATACATTTCACTTGCTGAAGGCAAAACTGAAGGCAAAACGCCCCAAGAACAAGCAGGAACTAAAGACAGCTGTAGCACTGGCCTGGCAGAGCATCACCAGGGAAGAAACCCAGCATCTGGTGATGTCTATGGGTTCCAGATTTCAGGCAGTCATTGAATGCAAAGGATTTGCAACCAAGTATTGAAACTCACAATTTAATTCATGATTATGATACTTACAAATACTTTTATGCCCCTAAAATTGGTGGGACCACATGTAAAAATGCATGTAATTAATACACTGTTCACCCAATTTGGATGTAACTACCCTCAAATTAAAGATGAAAGTTTACACTTAAAGCACATCATGTTTCCTTTTAAATCCATTGTGGTGGTGTACAGAGTCAGAATGATGAAAATTGTCCAAATATTTATGGACCTAACTGAATATACAACGATCATCCATAACATTCTGACCACTGACAGGTGAAGTGAATAACACTGATAATCTCGTTATCATGGCACCTGCCAGTGGGTGGGATATATTAGGCAGCAAGTGAACATTTTGTCCTCAAAGTTGATCCTGTTAGAAGCAGGAAAAATGGGCAAGCGTAAGGATCTGAGCGACTTTGACAAGGGCCAAATTGTGATGGCTAGACGACTGTGTCAGAGCATCTCCAAAACTGCAGCTTTTGTGGGGTGTTCCCGGTCTGCAGTGGTCAGTACCTATCAAAAGTGGTCCAAGGAAGGAAAAGCGGTGAACTGGCGTGGGGAGAGAAGGCTGGCCCATGTGGTCCGATCCAACAGATGAGCTACTGTAGCTCAAATTGCTGAAAAAGTTAATGCTGGTTCTGATAGAAAGGTGTCAGGACACACAGTGCATCGCAGTTTGTTGCATATGGGGCTGCGTAGCTGCAGACCAGTCAGGGTGCCCATGCTGACCCCTGTCCACTGCCGAAAGCGCCTACAATGGGCATGTGAGCATCAGAACTGGACCACTGAGCAATGGAAGAAGGTGGCCTATTCTGATGAATCATGAGTTCAAGGTGTTGACTTGGCCTCCAAATTCCCCAGATCTCAATCCAATCGAGCATCTGTGGGATGTGCTGGACAAACAAGTCCGATCCATGGAGGCCCCACTTTGCAACTTACAGGACTTAAAGGATCTGCTGCTAATGTCTTGGTGCCAGATACCACAGCACAACTTCAGAGGTCTAGTGGAGTCCATGCCACGATGGGTCAGGGCTGTTTTGGTGGCAAAAGGGGGACCTACACAATATTAGGCAGGTGGTCATAATGTTATGGCTGATCGGTGTATATTAACTTCATGAACTATGGGCTAGATCAGAGGTTCCCAAACTGGGGTCTGCAACCCCCAAAGGGTCGTCGAGTGGGTACTTGGGGGTCTGCGCCAAAATCTCTCCAACCACATCCCCCCCTCCACCCCAAAAAAAAAATGTAGTTGACAGGCCCATCCATCTCATTAGGAGTGAGTTGAACTCTTATTTGAATCTGAACTTGTCAGCTAAGAAAAAGAACATAAGAAAGTTTACAAACGAGAGGAGGCCATTCGACCCATTGTTCTCGTTTGGTGTCCATTAATATCTAAATCATCCAAGGATCCTATCCAGTCTATTTTTAAATGTTCCCAATCTTTCAGCTTCTACCACATCGCTGGGGAGTTTGTTCCAGATTGTGACTACTCTCTGTGTGAAGAAGTGTCTCCTGTTTTCCGTCTTGAATGCCTTGAAGCCCAATTTCCATTTGTGTCCCCGGGTGCGTGTGTCCCTGCTGATCTGGAAAAGCTCCTCTGGTTTAATGTGGTCGATGCCTTTCATGATTTTGAAGACTTGGATCAAGTCCCCACGTAGTCTCTGTTCCAGGGTGAAAAGGTTCAGGTCCCTCAGTCTCTCCGAGTAGAACATTCCCTTCAGACCTGGAATAAGTCTGGTTGCTCTCCTCTGAACTGCCTCTAGAGCAGCGATATCCTTCTTGAAGTGTGGAGCCCAGAACTGTCCACAGTATTCCAGATGAGGTCTAACTAGTGCATTGTACAGTCTTAACATTACTTCCCTTGTTTTAAATTCTACACTTTTGACAATATACCCTAACATCCTGTTTGCCTTTTTTTATTGCTTCCCCACATTATTTGGATGGAGAAAGTGAGGAGTCCACATAGACTCCTAGGTCTTTCTCATGCGTTACTTCAACTAGATCTGTACCTCCTATAGTGTAATTATAGTGGACATTTTTGTTACCTGCATGTATTACCTTGCACTTGTCCACTTGAATTTCATCTGCCAGGTGTCGGCCCACACCTGAATATTATCGAAGTCCCTCTGAATAGCCTGTGCTGCCGAGATTGTATCTGCTGAGCCACCTATTTTAGTATGATCTGCAAATTTGACAAGTTTGCTAACTATCCCAGAGTCCAGATCATTAATATAGATTAGAAAAAGCACAGACCCTAGTACTGATCCCTGTGGAACTCCACTAACAACCTCACTCCAGTTAGAAGCGACTCCTCTAATCGACACCCTCCGTTTCCTAGACATCAACCAGTTCATAATCCATCTACTTACATTACCCTGAATGCCTACAGCTTCCAATTCGATGATCAGTCTTTGGTGTGGAACCTTATCAAAAGCTTTTTGGAAATCTAAGTATATCATATCATATGCTTTCACATGATCTAGAGCTGCAGTTGCATGTTCAAAAAATTCTAATAAATTAGTAAGACATGATCTGCCTCGTCTAAACCCATGTTGACTATCTCCAAGAATATGGTTTTCATTAAGATGCTCCTCTATTTTCTGTCTAATCATTTTTTCCAACATTTTACAGATGATGCAGGTGAGACTGATTGGTCTGTAATTTCCTGACTCAGTTTTGTCCCCTTTCTTGTGGATTGGTATGACATTTGCTGTCTTCCAGTCAGTTGGCATATCCCCTGTTCTAAGTGTCATTTGGAATAATTGAATTAGCAGCCTATAAATAATTTCCCTCATTTATTTAAGTACTGTTGGAAATATACCATCTGGCCCAGGTGATTTGTTGGTTTTTAATTCTGCTAGTCCCTTTAGTACCTCCTCCTCATTTATCCTGATCTTTTTAAGGGTTTGACTGGACTGATTGTCAACCTGTGGCATGTCATCTGTTTTTTCTTTTGTAAAAACCTCTGTGAAATACTCATTTAGAACATTTGCCACATCTTGTTCGTTTTCCAAGATACCTCCATTTTTGCCCTTTATCTGTTTGACCTCCTCCTTTATTGACTGCTTGCTGTTGTAATATTGAAACAAGCTCTTTGCATTGGTTTTAGCTCCAAGAGCTATGTTTCTTTCTATTTCCCTCTTTGCTTTCCTGATCCCTTTCTTAAGATCTCTTTGCAGCTCAACATATTCTATGTATTTTGTTTCGTCACCATCCCTTTTGAATGCGCTATACAATATTTTATTTCTCTTTATATTTTTTTGCCTACCTCTATTAAACCATTTTGGCCAGTGTTTTTTGGTCCTCAATTTGCTAAGTTTTGGTACAAATTGCTCCTGAGTCTCTAGTAGTATATTCTTAAAATATACCCATGCATTTTCAACTGAATCTGTATCCGGTGTGCTCCAGTCTACCTCTTCTAAGTGTCGCCTCATACCTTCAAGGTTTGCTTTTGTAAGATTGTAGACCATTGTTTTAGACTTTAACCTTGGTTTTTGAAAGAATGCCTCAAAGCTAACCATATTGTGATCACAATTTGCCATTGGTTCTCTAACTACTGTCCCCCTGACTCTATCTTGGTCATTTGAAAAGATCAAGTCAATACATGCACTCTCTCTGGTTGGTTCCCTGACAAATTGAGTTAGAAAGCAATCATTTACCATCTCAACCATTTCTATTTCTGCTTCTGTAGTCCCCACTGGGCTTTCCCAGTCTAAGTTTGGGAAATTGAAATCCCCCATTATAACAGCCACATCCTTGCTACATGCAGTCCTGATTACACTGTACAATGCAGCATCTTTCTGAATATCTGCATTTGGTGGCCTGTAACACACTCCTACCGCTAATCCTCCAGATCTCTTGTTCAAAAGTTTCACCCACAAAGATTCTGTTCCGTTACTGGGATCTAATACGAGTTCTTCTGCCTCAATGTCATTTTTCACATATAATGCTACCCCACCCCCTCTTCAATTTTGCCTGTCTCTCCTAAACTTTGTGTATCCTTCCAACTTGTATTCATCCCCATCATTTTCTGTAAGCCATGTTTCAGTCACACCTACAACATCATAGTCACATGCCAGCACTGTGGCTTCCAAGTCTAACATCTTGTTCCTTATACTCCTGGCATTGAGGTACAAACATTTCAGGGCTTTCCTACTAGCAGTTTCCCTTGGTTTTCTATCCTTGGAGGAACATCTCCCATTGTCAGAGCTCCCTGCCCCCCTGGTCCCTATTTTAAATGATTCTCTATTTCTCTGCACATATGCTCTCCCAATGCATTAGCCCCCCTTCTGTTTAGATGTAGACCGTCCGGTTTGTACAGGTCCCATCTATCCCAGAAGAAAGACCAATGCTCCATAAACCTAAACCCCTCTTCCCTACACCAAGATTTCAAACACATGTTAAACTTTCTAATCACTGCCCGTCTCCCTGGCCTGGCACATGGTACCAGAAGTAAAGAAAACTACTGTGGACCATGACCAGTGGATTCCCCCCCGGATTTGGCCAGTAGCCCATCTACTTGTTTAGGGAGATCTGCAACCTGAGCACCAGGCAGGCAAGATACCATGCGGGTCTCCTTGTTACTAGAACACACTTTGTGATCTACACCTCTAAGAATTGAGTCTCCTACTATAACTACCTCCCTCTTCTGGGGGGCACCACACTGGTGCTCAACTGCCCCCACCATCACCCTCTGAGCTGTCACGGTGTCCAGCAGTTGGAACCTGTTGGGCAATTCTAGCTATCTACGGGTTGTGCACGCCCTTTTCTGCGGTTACGACCTACTGTAACCCAGCAGTTCTCTACACTTTCCTGCTCTACAGTCTCAACTGTCCTAGATTTTGGCATGCACACCATCTCTCTCATGGGCTGATTCACCAATTCTTCTATATCCCTAATACAGCGCAGATCGACAAGCTGAGCCTCAAGATCACGAACCTTGATCTCTAGGATTTCAACCTTTCAACAACGTTCACAAATGAAACCTTCTTGGATGAGTTCATCCAGGAAAGGCAGTCATTCTGCAAGCCTGACGCTGTATTGGCCACATTCTTCTAAATGTTCGTTTTTTTTCTTTCTCTTGATTCCTGTTGCCTAGTCAACTGCTTAACTTTTGTGAGTGAGAAACAGCGCATCTCTTTCTCAACAGCTGCTTTAAGTAGCTTTTGTGTACCTACCCCCAATTCACACCTAACTGGCCACACCTGGCTCCTCCTGCAACAGAATTCCTGTTAGTCCTTGACAAAATCTCCCTTCTACAACCTGTTTACTTTCACCAACTCGGCAGCTGAACTGAATTGCCTTCGATTTAGGCAAACTACAGACAATGCTAACTTCAATTAAGGCAAACTTAAAACAAAATGAGCAATGCTAAGACTTGTCTGAAACTAGTCAAACAACAAGATGGCTGCCTCTCACCTGTACTCTCCTGCATCTCTCTGTGGCAACTTGTAAATACTTCTGTTTACCTCTGGTCTCAACAACTGCTTTAAGTAGCTTTTGTCTACCTGCCCCCAATTCACACCTAACAGGCAACACCTGGCTCCTCCTGCAACAGAATTCCTGCTATTCCTTGACAAAATCTCCCTTCTACAACCGGTTTACTTTCACCAACTCAGCAGCTGAACTGAATTGCCTTCAATTTAGGCAAACTACAGACAATGCTAACTTCAATTCTAACTTCATTTAAGGCAAATGTAATAATGTTCTATGTTCTCCATTTTTACTTTTATTAACATAGTATAATGAGTTAGTTTTTTGTAGGTATGGGTCCCCAGACAGAATCTGGTTGGCAAATGGGTTTTTTACTGAATGGTACATACATACATAGGACACAATTCGCCCCCTCATACGTTTTCAACTTGAGCATATGTGACCATGCGTTCATTCACTTATCATAGAGCCATATACACATATATATTTAGCCAGGTGGTAAATTTGGATATAGAGTTAATTTCCTTGTAGTTTAGTTTCCTTGTGTTGTATTTAGATTTAATTAATTTATGTATAAACTTATTAAGCTCTATACAGTTTGAAGTTTGCATACCCACTGATTGGTCATTTAAAAGGGTAGAAAAGGAAAGTGTTAAAACTAATCTGTGGACCGCAGAGAAACGAATACAAAGATTTATCTAAATGGTGACATCTCTAAGGTCATTCTCACTTCCCGCCACTAGGGGCCGCTGTTCTGTAAAAGTTAATTAGGTTAAGTTAAGCACTTCCTTTTTCATTGCGTTTCTGGGTAGAGCTGAATGGGGAGAGTGATGCAAGATGGATGCTGTGGTGCATCGGAGCTAATCGCGGGTAAATCTCCAATTTAGTTATGACATCTTGTTGAAATGTAAATGTATACAGGTTTATATATTTATAATCTTTGATATGTGAACATATTACGTGTTTTGGGTGTTTATTGTGACGGATGCCTTGAGTTAATGAAGTAACCTGATGTCTCCTCGTGGTTAGCGAAGGTAATCAATCCAAACAATTTGAAATTCACATCAGGTTTTACTTTTGTACTTATATTTAAAAGACTGATATTTTATTTCAAGAGTGTTGGTGTTAGTGCCTTTTTTCCTGTTAAATCTAATTCAGGAACAGCTCTATAAGTGAATTGTAGTGGAAGTAAACGTATGCACACGTGAGATACAGTGGGCTTAATAGATGTGTTCTGTATTTTGTCTTTGTCTTCATACAGCTGTAAGCCCACTGCCGTATTGTTTAGTATTGTTGTGTATTATCTTGTTTTGTTTTTATTGTATATCCTGTACCTCGTATGCCCTATAGTAAATTCAATTCATGCCAATTTAGAAAGGCCAGTTGCACACCTTCTCAGCAACATACACTCACCTAAAGGATTATTAGGAACACCTGTTCAATTTCTCATTAATGCAATTATCTAACCAACCAATCACATGGCAGTTGCTTCAATGCATTTAGGGGTGTGGTCCTGGTCAAGACAATCTCCTGAACTCCAAACTGAATGTCTGAATGGGAAAGAAAGGTGATTTAAGCAATTTTGAGCGTGGCATGGTTGTTGGTGCCAGACGGGCCGGTCTGAGTATTTCACAATCTGCTCAGTTACTGGGATTTTCACGCACAACCATTTCTAGGGTTTACAAAGAATGGTGTGAAAAGGGAAAAACATCCAGTATGTGGCAGTCCTGTGGGCGAAAATGCCTTGTTGATGCTAGAGGTCAGAGGAGAATGGGCCGACTGATTCAAGCTGATAGAAGAGCAACTTTGACTGAAATAACCACTCGTTACAACCGAGGTATGCAGCAAAGCATTTGTGAAGCCACAACACATACAACCTTGAGGCGGATGGGCTACAACAGCAGAAGACCCCACCGGGTACCACTCATCTCCACTACAAATAGGAAAAAGAGGCTACAATTTGCACAAGCTCACCAAAATTGGACAGTTGAAGACTGGAAAAATGTTGCCTGGTCTGATGAGTCTCGATTTCTGTTGAGACATTCAGATGGTAGAGTCAGAATTTGGCGTAAACAGAATGAGAACATGGATCCATCATGCCTTGTTACCACTGTGCAGGCTGGTGGTGGTGGTGTAATGGTGTGGGGGATGTTTTCTTGGCACACTTTAGGCCCCTTAGTGCCAACTGGGCATCGTTTAAATGCCACGGCCTACCTGGGCATTGTTTCTGACCATGTCCATCCCTTTATGACCACCATGTACCCATCCTCTGATGGCTACTTCCAGCAGGATAATGCACCATGTCACAAAGGTCAAATCATTTCAAATTGGTTTCTTGAACATGACAATGAGTTCACTGTACTAAACTGGCCCCCACACTCACCAGATCTCAACCCAATAGAGCATCTTTGGGATGTGGTGGAACGGGAGCTTCGTGCCCTGGATGTGCATCCCACAAATCTCCATCAACTGCAAGATGCTATCCTATCAATATGGGCCAACATTTCTAAAGAATGCTTTCAGCACCTTGTTGAATCAATGCCACGTAGAATTAAGGCAGTTCTGAAGGCGAAAGGGGGTCAAACACAGTATTAGTATGGTGTTCCTAATAATCCTTTAGGTGAGTGTATAACAAAAATAAAGAACCCCCAAAGAAGTTAATGTGTCCTGTGTAGTGTATCAATTTCACGGGCTACATATATACTTATATATATATATATATACATACACACACACACACATTTGTTTTTATTTCCTAATGTATACATTTATTTGTGACTAATTCCAGTATTTGAGTTATTAACAACTAATCAGGACAGTTGGTTGAGGCGGCTGTAGGCTACTTATTACAGGTTTCACTCTTAACTTCCAATGTCCTCCGCGCAACATGGGAGCAGTGGCCACTTGTAACGCCAGCTCTGCCAACAAAACGTCACAACAAACCATATACCCTGCTCCATGGTGCACAGCCAGAGTGGGCCATTAACCTGCTGACCATGGAACTATATACACAGCAAGGCAGCGAAAACAGCTCACCAGGTGGGAAACAAGTCTGCTTGCACTGAGAGCTGCCAAGGCTATCCGTTCAGGGGGGAGATCAGGTCTGCGAACCAGAATCTTTCGGGCCACCTGGTCTCTACCAGCAGAACTGACACTCGTTCTCGCCTTATCTTCCGCAGGACCAGAAGGGGGAACGGTGGAAACGCATAGAGGAGACAGCGCGGCTATGCATGGGCTAACATGTCGATCCCTAGGGTTCCTGAGTGGTCTCGGACAGAGAACCATAGTGGGCAGTGAGTGGACTCTGCTGAGGCGAAGAGATCCACTTCCGCTCTGCCATATCGTGGTGGAGTCGCCATTCCGAAACCGAGGAGCATGTTAATGAGGGAAATAAGTATTTGATCCCTTCGACTTAGTACTTGGTGGCAAAACCCTTGTTGGCAATCACAGAGGACGTTTCTTGTAGTTGGCCACCAGGTTTGCACACATCTCAGGAGGGATTTTGTCCCACTCCTCTTTGCAGATCCTCTCCAAGTCATTAAGGTTTCGAGGCTGACATTTGGCAACTTGAACCTTCAGCTCCCTCCACAGATTTTCTATGGGATTAAGGTCTGGAGACTGGCTAGGCCACTCCAGGACCTTAATGTGCTTCTTCTTGAGCCACTCCTTTGTTGCCTTGGCTGTGTGTTTTGGGTCATTGTCATGCTGGAATACCCATCCACGACCCATTTTCAATGCCCTGGCTGAGGGAAGGAGGTTCTCACCTAAGATTTGACGGTACATGGCCCTGTCCATCGTCTCTTTGATGCGGTGCTGTTGTCCTGTCCCCTTAGCAGAAAAACACCACCAAAGCATAATGTTACCACCTCCATGTTTGATGGTGGGGATGGTGTTCTTGGGATCATTCCTCCTCCTCCAAACACGGCGAGTTGAGTTGATGCCAAAGAGCTTGATTTTGGTCTCATCTGACCACAACACTTTCACCCAGTTCTCCTCTGAATCATTGAGATGTTGGCAAACTTCAGACGGGCCTGTACATGTGCTTTCTTGAGCAGGGGGGCCTTGCAGGCGCTGCAGGATTTCAGTCCTTCACGGCATAATGTGTTACCAATTGTGTTCTTGGTGACTATGGTCCCAGCTGCCTTGAGATTATTAACAAGATCCTCCCATGTAGTTCTGGGCTGATTCCTCACCGTTCTCATGATCATTGAAACTCCACAAGGTGAGATCTTGCATGGAGCCCCAGACCGAGGGAGACTGACAGTTATTTTGTGTTTCTTCCATTTGTGAATAATCGCACCAACTGTTGTCACCTTCTCACCAAGCTGCTTGGCGATGGTCTTGTAGCCCATTCCAGCCTTGTGTAGGTCTACAATCTTGTCCCTGACATCCTTGGACAGCTCTTTGGTCTTGGCCATGGTGGAGAGTTTGGAATCTGATTGATTGATTGCTTCTGTGGACAGGTGTCTTTTATACAGGTAACGAGCTGAGATTAGACGCTCTCCCTTTAAGAGAGTGATCCTAATCTCAGCTTGTTACCAGTATAAAAGACACCTGGGAGCCAGAAATCTTGCTGATTGATAGGGGATCAAATACTTATTTCCCTCATTAACATGCAAATCAATTTATAACTTTTTTGAAATGCGTTTTTCTGGATTTTTTTGCTGTTATTCTGTCTCTCACTGTTAAAATACACCTACCATTAAAATTACAGACTGATCATTTCTTTGTCAGTGGGCAAACATACAAAATCAGCAGGGGATCAAATACTTTTTTCCGTCACTGTGCATCTGTGTTTGGTATTGAGAGGGAGCTGCTCGTGGTCTTGAGAGCCAAATGAAAATTATTTGAATCAGGCAGTAGATCGCTTTGTTCAAAAGGACCGTCGGCTAGATTTCTTCTTCAGGTAATCTGGTGAGTGCAACAGTGATTTTAAATGACAGCCAGCGGACTGCATTATCTTATATATTATCTTAATTTGAACATGTTATTGTCTTACACATGAGTTTGGGGTGTTTGAGCAATAATAGAACTGGTGCTGCAGTAACATTTTATGTTTATTTGTATTATTAATTTTTATTAGATTGTTACAACAGAATATAGCGTAATTATTTGCATGCCACGGTAGGTTTAGCTGTGGATATTACATATGATAGGCAAGAGCACAAGTGATGTATGGCCCGCTGTGCACGTGTAGAGATTGTTTTCTGGAACTCGGATAACAATTCTTGAGGTATAGCCCAGTCGTAATGCAAGTGCATTGCGGGGTGTGTGTGAAGTGTGAAAGTATGGGTGAGACGTGGAATATCTGTATGTTGTTGCAGACACATTGCCAAAAGGCACAGTACGCCACTGGTGATACTTATGGAGAGGTCCAGTGTGAAATGTTTTGGGATCACACTGGGACTACTGCTGCTGTACGTAAAATGTAATCATTGTTTTTACTGCAATATACATTACATACATTTCTAATACGTTGATTGTAAAATCATACTTTTATTGTATAATGGAGTGTGAATTTCAAAGTTGATTATTTTCATCACTCTTTAAAGTTGTTTATGCAGCAATGAAAACACAGAAAACTAGTACAGGCAGTAAACAGCAAAGTAAAGGTATTGTCACATTTCCCACCAGCCACTGAAGCAGTGTGTGACAGGTGGGCATTGTGAGTGTGTTCTTCAGTCAGCTGTCAGAGGGATGTCAGGTAGAGCCTGACAGTAAGTCTCTCTCCCACGGGCTCAGGCACAGGCAGAGCAGACAGGCACACAACTGCACATCATCTGCACCCCCTGGTTTGATCATAGCGTCCTGGATGACATTGATAAAAGGCTTTTGAGAATATAATGTTACAATTAGTATTTGTATCCTGTCATTACTTTACATTTGTGTGAGTGTGTGTCACTTAATACAATGTGATACTTGTGCTTTGTTTCATATGTGGGGAACCTTTTGCGTAACTTGAAGAATTCAGTGAACTGCTCAACCAACACGGCTGTATCTTTCTCTGAGATTATACAGGCAAACCAGCAGACATCATCTGGTTCTGTCTTAACAAAAGTTCTGTGTTTCAGTTCCCCTCCTGTTTTGTTGAGGGATTTACAGAGGCATTGGTTTGGTCCAAGTTCTGGAATGGACATAGAATCCAGGGGATGAGTTTTATTTGGCAGCCCTGACAGTGTTCTTGGCACCGTGTGAAAAGACAGACTTGAGTCCAAAGGACCTCTGAACTGCTGCCTTCATCTTCTCATTCCTTAAGCTGTAGATGATTGGGTTGACCAGTGGGGTGAGGAAGTAGTTTAACCCACCAATGAAAACGCGCCCAATGGGGGAAATGCTGTCCACTCTCAGCCCTATATACACCACAGCCAAAGAGACATAGTACAACACAACCACCAGCATGTGGGAGGAGCACATGTAGAAGGCCTTCTTCCGGCTCTCCACAGTTTTCATTTTCACCACTGACATTATGATCCTGCAGTAGGTAAACAGCACAAATACAAAGGGCACCCAGACAACCATCATGGCGAGCAGCAGGGCAAAATTCACCTGGGCCGTCACATCAGCACAGGCTAGAGACATTACAGTGGGGTAGTCACAGAAACAATGTAAGACATAGTTGGAGGTACAGAATGGCACTGAACTGGCCAGGGCCACAGATACCAGGGGGGCGAGGAAGCCCAGCACCCAGACTATGGCTGTCATTGTGAAGCACAACTTGGTGTTGATAATGGTGTTATAATGCAGTGGCTTCACTACGGCCACATATCGGTCGTAAGCCATGGCCGCCACAAGGAACATTTCTACAGCCGCAACTGCCATAATGAAGTACATCTGCAGGAAGCAGCCTGCGATAGAGATGGTCCTGTTGTGGCCCCACAGCACTGCCAGCAGCTTGGGTATGATGGCGGTTGTCAGCAGCACATCCACAACAGCCAGGTTCCAGAGGAAAAAGTACATTGGTGTGTGGAGCTGGGGGTCCAGGGACACTAGCACCACGATCAGCAGGTTCACCAGAATGGTAGCCAGGAAGAGGAACAGGAAGATGAGGAAGAGTGTTGTATAGTACTCCTGCAGGCCTGGCATTCCCACGATGATGAAATAGGATGCTGAGGGCAGGGAGATGTTGGGGTCACTCATGGCTCAGTGCTGCACAGGGTCTGTGAAGAGAAGAGGGGCAGCTGGGAGGGCAGGGGGACACTGGCTCAGTTGTGCATTTCTTTTTTAGAGGTAAGCACAAATAAGGAAAATAACCAGATGATGTATTTATTTAATTTCAATCTCTCTTTACAAATGTATAATATAAAGCAACAAGTGGTCATTGAATATATATCATTTTGAAAAGCACATAACTCACACATTCTTCAACCATTTCAAGGTTCCAATGTCCCAATGTAATATATACAGATGTTTGCAAATGTTTCTTGTTTACAAGAATATATTACAATTAAAATTATTACATTTATTTTTGATTTGTATTGCAGACATCTATCAAATGGGTAGTTTGAAAACTGCATATACTTTTTATTATATGCAAATATATTTACTATATATGTATATATGTATATATATATATATATATATATACAATGTATCTTGCATATAGAAAAAATACAATTCATGAATGTGATCAAAGTGATTTACAACACATTTAATGTAAATATATTTAGAAATCATATTGTTGAGAATCTACATTTCTAAAATAATTGGGATCAAACTAAATCTGAGTCATTCTGTAGTATAATCTGGATTTTAATATTTCATGAGGAAAAAAATATCAAACCTTCAGAAGTCAGTTCGTGGATGTGGTCTGTGGCTCTCAGTGTGCAGTGAAGTTCAGTGCCAGGTACCTGGGCTGTGTGTCTGTTCACTTCACTCTTCAGCTCCAGTCACAGCTCTTCTGGATCAGACTCTTCAACTGTCGATTTTTATGGACGGCCTCTCACGCTGACCCCAGAGGCTGCTGTCTGCAGTGCTGCAGTCTTTATTAACCCTCAGAGGGATACAGAGAAGGTGAGCACCAAAGGGATCAGAGTCACAGGACTTACAGCGATAAGAAAACACTTTTTCAGTTCCTGAAGCATCTTGGTGGGAGTCTGATGTTCAAAGATAGCAGCATTAAGTCAACAAGTACAATAACACCAAACAAACAAATCACAGTATATAAAATCATAAGCTTAAAAATACGAACTGTAATAATTTTTTCTGGAGTGCATGTCACAGAAAGGTGCAAACTCAGTTTAATTGCACTTTATTTTGTATATAATGTATTGCTTAGTATGTGCATGGTTATGTTTCCTTTGACTATCTGTGTTGTGGATATGTTTCTTATCGTTGTTTTTACATTATTATGTGTTATTTTGCTTTTTTTGGGTTTATGAATCACTTATTGTTTGATTGTATTTGCACGTGTTCTTTTATTTGATTTGTTCTGAGTTTACCCCGCCCACGAATCACGAATTACGCACTGGAATGGCCGCTTTACAATGCAGTCTGATTACCAACACCTGCCCTGCCACTATGTAAGGGATATAAGCCTGGGAGGAAGGCTGCCACAATAGAGAGCTGACTGCCATGAAAGCACATTTTAACCGGCAGAACCAGGAGTGCAGCAACACCAGCCAGGGAAAGGATAATTGAGCTAAAGGAGAATCATCCTTGGCACAGCACGGAACGCTGTATGAGCCGTGCCAAGAAGAGATCAGCACAGCATGGCTTCCGGACCTGTGAGGGTGGACAAGTGCGGCGGTATAGGACGGGTGAGCTCAGGATAACCAAAAGGCCTGGATGACCATGGGAAAACAACTGTGGTGTATGACAGAAGAATTCTTTCCCCGGTGAAGAAACACCCCTTCACAACAGTTGGCCAGATCAAGAACACTCTCCAGGAGGTAGGCGTATCTGTGTCAAAGTCAACAATCAAGAGAAGAGTTCACCAGAGTAAATACAGAGGGTTTACCACAAGATGTAAACAGGAAACAGGAAGACCAGATTAGAGTTTGCCAAAAAACATCTGAAGAACCCTGTACAGTTCTGGAACAACATCCTATGGATAGATGAGACAAAGATCAACTTGAATGATGGGGAGAGAAGAGTATGGAAAAGGGAAGGAACTGCTCATGATCCGAAGCATACCACCTCATCTGTGATGCATGTTATGGCATGGGCATGTATGGCTGCCAAAGGAACTGGTGATGAGGATCATTTATCGATGATGTGACTGCTGACAAAAGCAGCAGGATGAATTCTGAAGTGTTTAGGGCTTTATTATCTGCTCAGAATTAGCCAAATGCTTCAAAACTCATTGGACAGCGCTTCATAGTGCAGATGGATAATGACCCGAAGCATACTGCGAAAGCAACCCAAGACATTTTAAGGTGAAGGAGTGGAATGTTCTGCAATGGCCAAGTCAATCACCTCACCTGAATCCAAGTGAGCAGTATTTCACTTGCTGAAGGAAAAACTGAAGGCAAAACGCCCCAAGAACAAGCAGGAACTAGAGACAGCTGCAGTACAGGCCTGGCAGAGCATCACCAGGGAAGAAACCCAGCATCTGGTAATGTCTATGGGTTCCATAGAGTATTAAAATTCACAATTTAATTCATGATTATGTTAGTTTGTCCAATTACTTTTGAGCCCCTAAAATTGGGGGGACCACATATGAACATGGGTGTAATTCCTACACTATTCGCCCACTTTGGATGTAACTAACCTCAAATTACAGCTGAAAGTCTCATGATTGTTTCCTTTCAAATCCATTGTGGTGGCATACATAGCCGAAATGATGAAAGTTCTGTCACTGTCCAAATATTTATGGACCTAACTGAATATATATCAACTTTATAAACTATGGGCTAGATCAGAGGTTCCCAAACTGGGGTCTGTAACCCCCAAGGGGTCCTCGAGTGCTAGGGGGTCCACGCCAGAATCTATCCCACCACATCCCCCCCTCCACCCCCCCAAGAAAAAATGTAGTTGATCAACTATGAAAGAACATACAGGTCCATCCTTCTCATTAGGAGTGAGTTGAACTCTTCTTTGAATCTGAACTTGTCAGCTAAGAATAATGTTCTATGTTCTCAATTTGTACTTTTATTAATGTAGTATAATGAGGCAGTTGTGATATTTTTTGTAGGTGTGGGTCCCCAGCCAGAATCTGGTTGGCAAAAGGGTCCTTGGGCAGAACAAATTTGGGGACCCCAGGGCTAGATATTCTTAGGGTTTGTGCACCGTGCATAGGGGTTTGCACAGTGCAAATGGCTATAGCTCAAACATTTGCATTATTTACCATATTGAAAAACCTGTTTTGCTCCATTTACCCTGTAATTCGATGAAAGACACAAAATGGGCGGAAGGGATGAGTTTATGCGTGATTCCAGCTATATGCATAGCTTAATTTAATTTCCAATCTCCTGCGCGGTGCAGGAAGCGGGTCATGCACCCTCCGCGCAACATGGGAGTGGTGGCCACTTGTAACACCAGCTCTACCAACAAAACGTATACATATATACCGTGGGGCGCAGGAAAACATTTCATGCACCCTCAGTGCAATCACAGAAGCACTGGCCTCTTGAGGAGCCAGCTCATGCACCTGCCATGCATCACATGAGCATTTGGCACATGGGGATCAGTACAGCGAATGCAGGACAACGGCAGCTCTTATCGTGCTGGAATGAATTAACTATGTATACAGCGGGGCATGAGAGTCAGCTGTCCCCTGCTCCATGGTGCACAGCCAGAGCAGGCCACAAACCTGCTGAGCATATGCATATATGCATAGCAAGACAGCGAGAACAGCTCACCAGGTGGGAAACAAGTCTGCTTGCACTGTCAGCTGCCAAGACTCTCCGTTCGGGAGGGAGATCAGGTCTGTAAACCAGAATCTGTGGTGCCACCAGGTCGCTAACCGTAGAACTGAAGCTCATTCTCGCCTTATCTTCCCCAGGACCACCGGGAGAAGGGGGAACGTATAGAGGAGACACGGCTATGCGTGAGCTAGCGTGTCGATCCCTAGGCAGTGGGCAGTGAGTGGACTCTGCAGAGGCGAAGAGATCCACTTCCGCTCTGCCATATTGGCTCCACATTTGTTGTTTCACATGCGGGTGGAGGTGCCATTCCAAAACTGAGGAGCCTTCCCGAGAGAGAAGGCGCACCACCGTGTTGGATAGGCCGGGGAGGTGAACTGCTCTGATGGAGCAGAGCCGGAGCTGCGTCCATACAAGCAAGCAGCGTGCTAGACAGTAGAGTATGTGCGATCGGAGACCTCCTTGCCACCACTGTGTTGTCCGTCTGAACCAGAACAAGTCTGTCCTGTAGCACTGACAGGAAATGACACAATCTGAGGAGCACTGCTTGTAACTTCAGGATGTTGATGTGTAGGGCCCGTTTGGCCTATGTCCATCTGCCTTCTCCCCAACCTTGCTTGCATCTGTTGTCATCACCACTCAATGGCAGATTGGCCCCAGGGGCACACCGAGGGTTACATTTTGAGGGCTCTGTCACTAACAGAATGCCTTCCTGCACACCGGAGTGACTGACTTGTCATGCACGATCTCAGCGAGGACGTATCCGTAGAGACCTGAACCACCACTGCAGCGGAGGCCTAGGGGGAGGGTCTATGATGTAGCCACTAGGCCCAGCTGCCTCTGGCAAAGGAATACCCTGATGCAGGCTCTCAACTGGAAGAGGGAGAGACACACTGCATGGCAAGCACAGCAATGGAATCAAGGCAAAGTCCGAGGTACTGTGCCTGCTGATTTGGCATCAGGCGGCTCTTCTCTCAATTGACCTCAAGGCTCAAGAACAACATACTTGAATACTCTGCCCTCGAAGGCGAAATGGAGAATCTTCCTGTGTGCCTGTGCAATGGAGATGTGAAAGTAAGCATCTTTCAGTTCAGATCCACCGTGATGAACTAATTGCCGGGCTTGATGGCCTGGGACATGGTGCGCAGGTTGAGCATCTGGATGCGCAACACCTTGAGGTGGTGGTTCACACGCCTCAGGTGCAAGATGGGGCAGAAACCGACATCTTTCTTGGGCACTGGGATGTATGGGGAATAGAATCCCTTGTGGTGCTCCAGGAGAGAAGCAAAGCGTCTCACACTGCAATGGGTCCCTCACTCGTGTCCACACCACGGCTCGGGCATGCTTGAAACTATAGGGAGTAGCCAACTGATATCATTTGGAGCACCCAGGAGTCGTGGGTGTTGAGTTGCCAATTGGAGAGATGCTGGTGGCCTCAGGGCTGCAGTGCAGGAGGGGGTTGGGGGGTGGAGGTCCGCCAACCGTCCTCCTGGCGCATGACGTGCTGGGCTCCAGGCTGCCAGGGGGGGTTCCTGCATTCCGGAAATACAATGATGGAGGTCGGCAGGGTGGGGCCTCCCCGGCGTCAAGCTCCTGTAGTTTTCAGGGTAAACCCAGGCCATCTGCAGGGATTACTCTCTCTCCTGGAGGGTGCGCGTCAGCATCTCCTCCATGGAGGAGCCAAAAGTGAACCCTGGCGAAATGGGGGCATCCATAAGGCGGGTCCTGTCCATCTCAGGGACCTGCCTCACCTGCGACAACCAGAGCTGGCTGTGTGCTGCTACAATGGCTGCCAAGGAGCTCCCAGTCACCTTGTCCCATGACGCATCACGGTGACCAGCAGGTTAGTCACTGTAGCTATCTTCGCCATAGGGGGCGGGGCTGGTGATTCATTGGCTGCTTCTGCCATCAATATCCCTATCATCCAGCAGGTGTCGCTCCCGCAGCAGCTACAATCCCAGTTACACATGGAACTCCATTCAGACCTGTCCAGCTGGCCACGCCGGAAAAGTTCTATGGTTTGCTGGACCGCTGTGAGGGTTTTGTCCTGCTTTGTATTGACTGCCATTGGCTCGACGCTGTCAGGGTGAAATATCATTATTCCTTACCTCTGGTGCCCGCAGCACTAGAACAACTCCGGGGAGTTCGGTTCTTTAGCAAACTGGACCTGTGCAGTGCCTACAATTTAATAACAATATGAGTGGGTGATGAATGGAAAACAGCCTTTATCACTGATTCAGTTCATTATGAATGCCTTTCGGTATGGTTAACGCACCCTCTGTTTTCCAGGCATTTGTCATAAGAACATAAGAAAGTTTACAAACGAGAGGAGGCCATTCGACCCATCATTCTCATTTGGTGTCCATTAATATCTAAATGATCCAAGGATCCTATCCAGTCTATTTTTAAATGTTCCCAAACTTTCAGCTTCTACCACATCGCTGGGGAGTTTGTTCCAGATTGTGACTACTCTCTGTGTGAAGAAGTGTCTCCTGTTTTCCATTTTGAATGCCTTGAAGCCCAATTGCCATTTGTGTCCCCGGGTGTGTATGTCCCTGCTGATCTGAAAAAGCACCTCTGGTTTGATATGGTCGATGCCTTTCATGATTTTCAAGACTTGGATCAAGTCCCCACATAGTCTCCTCTGTTCCAGGGTGAAAAGGTTCAGTTCCTCAGTCTCTCAGTAGGACTTTCCCTTCAGACCTGGAATAAGTCTGGTTGCTCTCCTCTGAACTGCCTCTAGAGCAGCAATATCCTTCTTGAAGTGTGATGCCCAGAACTGCACACAGTATTCCAGATGAGGTCTAACTAGCGCATTGTACAGTCTTAACATTACTTCCCTTGTTTTAAATTCTACACTTTTGACAATATACCCTAGCATTTTGTTTGCCTTTTTTATTGCTTCCCCACATTGCTTGGATGGAGAAAGTGAGGAGTCCACATAGACTCCTAGGTCTTTCTTTTGTGATACATCATCTAGTTATATTTCTCCCATAGTGTAATTATAGTGGACATTTTTGTTACCTGCGTGTATTACCTTGCACTTGTCCACATTGAATTTCATTTGCCAGGTGTCGGCCCACAACTAAATATTATCTAAGTCCCTCTGAATAGCCTGTGCTGCCAAGATTGTATCTGCTGAGCCACCTATTTTAGTATGATCTGCAAATTTGACAAGTTTGCTAACTATCCCAGAGTCCAGCTCATTAATATAGATTAGAAAAAGCAAAGGCCCTAGTACTGATTCCTGTGGAACTCCACTAACAACCTCACTCCAGTTAGAAGCAACTCCTCTAATCGACACCCTCTGTTTCCTATACATCAACCAATTAATAATAATCCATCTACTTACATTACCCTGAATGCCTACAGCTTCCAATTTGAGGATCAGTCTTTGGTGTGGAACCTTATCAAAAGCTTTTTGAAAATCTAAGTATATCATATCATATGCTTTCACGTGATCTACAGCTGCAGTTGCATGTTCAAAAAATTCTAATAAATTAGTAAGACATGATCTGCCTCGTCTAAACCCATGTTGACTATCTTCAAGAATATGGCTTTTTCGACGAGGTTCTGGGTCCCTTTCTACACCACTTCGTCCTAGCACATTGATGACATCCTTATCTACTCCACTTCTCTCCCTGAATACATCTCCCAGGTATGCCAGGTTGTACAGTGTTCAACGGAACAGGCTTCATGTCAAAGGTGAAAAATGCAAATACATAATTATTTTTATTTATTTTTCTTGGCAGACACCTTTATCCGGGGCGATTTACAACATAAGTGCAATACAAAGTGCAAGAATACAGTACAATTAAGTACAAGGCATCAAACATTACAAATTCAAATTTACATTAAACAAAGCAATTCAAGATATAATACATTTTGCAATTCCAATTTAAACAGTTAATTACAGTAAGTGCAGACATACATCCAGGAAAGTAAAGCTAAGTGCCATCAAGATGTAAGGTCACAGTCAAGGGTTACGGGAAGGGAGCAAGGAGGAAATCGATAACAGCAGAGTCCCCATGGATCCTGAAAAGGTGAGAGCAGCTGCTGAATGGCCCCAACCTCGGACCATCAAAGACTTGCAACTTTTCATGGGTTTTGCAATTTTGTCCCGGCAATTCATTTGCAACTTCAGTTCCATTGCTGCTCCACTCACTTCTCTGTTGAAAGGTTCCTCCCGCATCCTCCGTAGGAATGAAGCCATCACACAACTTATGTGTCTGCCGCAATTACAACATTGTAAACAGAGAACTACTGGCTGTCAAACTAGCTTTCAAAGAATGGAGGCATTGGCTTGAGGGTGCTAAATTTGCTTTCCTGGATTCTGGTGGTCCACCATGATGAAGGTCGTCACCAAGTTTGTCATTGCCTGCTTCACCTGCGTCACATCCATGAATTCAAGACGATATCCCACTGGTCTCATGGAACCCCTACCCATACCACAATGACCCTGATCACACATATCCATTGATTTGATCACATATCTCCCTGAATCCCACGGCAACATTACAATCCTTATAGCTATTGATCACTTCTCCAAAGCATGTCATCTGGTTCCACTGAAGGGTCTGCCCACGGTTTTATTGCATTACATATTTTGAGTATACAGGCTTCCTAAGGACATCGTCTGAGACCGGGGTTCCCAATTCACCTCATGTGTGTGGTCTGTTTATTCAAAGCTCTCAATTTCAAGGCCAGCCTCTCTGACCTCTCGCTTTCTCCTTATGACCTCCCCTTTGGATCTCCTTGTTTTGCCTGTCTGCCCAATCGATCTACCTCTGGACTGTTCTTGACTACGCCATTTGGATCTCCCTTTTGTACTTTGTACTCCCTTTGCCTTTAGATTGAGAACGCACTTGAAACAACACCACTTAGTCTCTGATACATTACACTTCTCCTCCCCAAGATGTTAAAGAAGCAAATATTACTGTAAATTTATTGTAAGATGACAAGAGCACATCACTGCTATGCCAATTCATAGAGAATGGTGGTGAATGTGTTTTGGAGTTAGACTGCATGTAAGCAGATGTAAATGAGTGTTGGAATACATTGACTAATTAAGCAAATGTCTGGTGTTACTCAATGGCATATCATCAGGGCCTTCAAGGGTTCAGTGCAGGACTAGGATGAATCAAATTAAAGAAAATTATGTTGTATGATTACAGATTGTGATTATTTAATATAGCATTTTAACATTATCACTAGCAAAGTCGAATTGTAAATTAATTCTCCCATCATCTTCCTAGTGCATTTTTGATCAGGAACAATAATGAGAGAACATTATCTAATCAAAAATGCTCAAATGAAACTACTTGGCAAAAATATGCTATGGGCTCCTCCCACACAGGCCACAGCAGAAATTTGACATTTAACTGTATAGCGTGCAAAGCTTGGAGTGATTGTATAAGCAGCCAATCATATTTTGGTGTGTTTTGGGCATGCTTTTATTTTCAACTGTTTTATGTCATTCGGGCCTAAAGTGAGTTCCTGTCTGATACCAATACGTTAGACATTGGCGCTATATTTGAACAGGACCTTTCTGATTCATTGAATCAAGGAAGGGTAACTAACTAACTTACCAACTTACATCAGAGAAATGGCGACTGCTGGAGAATTCTCAGACATAAAACAGATCAAGACTTAATTGAGGAAAATAACAGGATGAGCCCGGCCATCACCTACATATGTGTTTCGTATTGAGAGGGAGCTGTTCGTGTTCTTGAGAGCCAAAGGAAAATTATTAGAATCAGGCAATAGATCGCTTTGTTCAAAAGGACCGTCGGCTGGATTTCTTCTTCAGATAATCTGGTGAGTGTAATGGTGATTTTAAATGATAGCCAGTGGACTGCATTATATTATTTTAATTTGAACATATTATTGTCTTACACATGAGTTTGGGGTGTCTGAGCAATGAGAGAATTGGTGCTGCACTTACATTTTATATTTATTTATATTGTTAATCTTAATTAGATTATTATAACAGAAATATTTTAATGCCTCAGTAGGTTTATCCATGGATATTATATATGATAGGCAAGAGCACAAGTGATGGCCTGCTGTGCACGTGTAGAGATTGTTTTCTGGAACTCGGATAACGATTCTTGAGGTATAGCCCAGTCGTAATGCATGTGCATTGCGGGGTGTGTGTGTGAAGTGTGAAAGTATGGGTGAGACGTGGAGTATCTGTATGTTGTTGCAGGCACATTGCCAAAAGGCATAATACACCGCTGGTGATACATTACATACATTTCTAAAACTTTGATTGTAAATTATACTTTTATTGTACAATGGAGTGTGAATTTCAATGTTAATTATTTTCATCACTCTTTAAAGTTGTTTATGCAGCAATGAAAACAAAGAAAACTAGTACAGGCAGTAAACAGCAAAGTAAAGGTATTGTCACATTTCCCAGCGGCCGCTGAAGCAGTGTGTGACAGGTGGGCATTGTGAGTTTGTTCTTCAGTCAGCTGACAGTGGGATCCAGGTAGGCCCTTGAGCCTGACAGCAAGCCTCTCTCCCAGGGGCTCAGGCACAGGCAGAGCAGACAGGCACACACCTCTGCACCCCCTGGTGTGATCATAGCGTCCTGGATAACATTGATAAATGGCTTTTGACAACGTCATGTGTTACAATAAGTATTTGTGTCCTGTCATTAATTCACAATATTGTGTGTGTGTGAGTGTGTGTCACTTAATAAAATGTGATGCTTGTGATTTTTCATATTTGGGGACAGTTGGACACAGGGGGACCTATTGCGTAACTTGAAGAATTCAGTGAACTAGTCAACCTACACGGCTGTATCTGATTCTGAGTTTATACAGGCAAACAAGCACACGTCATCTGGTTCTGTCTTCACAAAAATTTGGTGTTTCAGTTCCCCTCCTGTTTTGTTGAGGGATTTACAGAGGCATTGGCTTGGTCCCTGTTCTGGAATTGACAGACAATCCAGAGAATTTGTTTTATTCAACATCCCTGACACTGTTCTTGGCACTGTGTGGAAAGGCAAACTTGAGTCTAAAGTTCCTCTTAGTGAGGCAGCAGCTGAAACCTGGGATGGGAAACACCTCAGCTCTGCTTATCTGGCAGTGCCACCATTGTGTGGAAAGACTCTAATGTACCTCTGAGCTGCTGCCTTGATCTTCTCATTCCTTAAGCTGTAGATGATTGGGTTGACCAGGGGGGTGAGGAAGTAGTTCAGCCCACCAATGAAAATGCGCCCAATGGGGGAAATGCTGTCCACTCTCAGCCCTATATACACCATGGCCGTTGAGACATAGTACAGCACCACCAGCACTACGTGGGAGGAGCACATGTAGAAGGCCTTCTTCTGGCTCTCCACAGTTGTCATTTTCACTACCGATATTATGATCCTGCAGTAGGTAAACAGCACAAATATGAAGGGCCCCCAGACAACCAACATGGCGAGAAACAGGGTGAAATTTACCTGGGCTGTCACATCAGCACAGGCTAGAGTCATTACAGTGGGGTAATCACAGAAACAATGTAAGACATAGTTGGAGGTACAGAATGGCACTGAACTGGCCAGGGCCACAGACACCAGGGGGGCAAGGAAGCCCAGCGCCCAGACTATGGCCATCATTGTGAAGCACACCCTGGTGTTGATGATGGTGTTATAATGCAGCGGCTTCACTACGGCCACGTATCGGTCGTAAGCCATGGCCGCCACAAGGAATATTTCTACAGCTGCAACTGACATAATGAAGTACATCTGCAGGAAGCAGTCTGCGATAGAGATGGTCCTGTTGTGGCCCCACAGCACTGCCAGCAGCTTGGGTATCATGGCGGTTGTCAGCAGCACATCCAGAACAGCCAGGTTCCACAGAAATAAATACATAGGTGTGTGGAGCCGGGGGTCCAGGGACACCAGCAGCACGATCAGCAGGTTCCCCAGAATGGTGGCCAGGAAGAGGAACAGGAAGATGAGGAAGAGTGTGGTATAGTACTCCTGCAGGCCTGGCATTCCCACGATGATGAAATAGGATGCTGAGGGCAGAGAGGTGTTGGGGTCGCTCATGGCTCAGTGCCACACAGGGTCTGTGAAGAGAAGAGGGGCGGCTGGGAGGGAAGGGGGACACTGGCTCAGTTATGCATTTATTTTTTAAAAGAGGTAATCACAAATAAAGAAAAGAACCAGACAATGTATTTATTTAATTTCAATCTCTCTTTACAAATGTATAATATAATGCAACAAGTGGTCATAGAATATATATCATTTTGAACTCACACATTCTTCACCATTTCAAGGTTCCAATGTCCCAATATGATATATACAGATGTTTGCAAATGTTTCTTGTTTACAGGAATATATACATATATTTAAATTAAAATGATTACATTTATTTTTGATTGGTATTGCTGACGCCTAGCAGATGGGTAGTTTGAAAACTGCATATACTTTTTATTATATGCAAATATATTTACTATATATATATATATTCAATGTATCTTGCATATAGAAAAAATACAGTTCATGAATGTGATCATAGTGATTTACAACACATAATATAAATATATTTTGAAATCATATTGTTGAGAATCTACATTTGTAAAAGAAATTATATCAAACTAAATATGAGTAATTCTGTAATAGAATCTGGATTTAAACAATATATCATGAGGAGAAAAAGATCAAACCTTCAAGAGTCAGTGCGTGGCTGTGGTCTGTGTCTCTCAGTGTGGAGTGACGTTCAGTGCCAGGTACCTGGGCTGGTCTGTTCACTTCACTCTTCAGCTCCAGTCACAGCTCTTCTGAACCAGACTCTTCGCCTGTCGTTTTTTATGGGCGGCCTCTCGCGCTGATTCCAGAGGCTGTGCAGTGCTGCAGTCTTTATTAACCCTCAGAGAGACACAGAGAAAGTGAGCATCAAAGGGAGCAGAGTCACATGACTTACAGTAAGAAGAAAACACTTTTATAAGTTCCCGAAGCATCTTGGCGGGAATTCAGAGTCTGATGTTCAAAGGTAGCAGCATTAAGTTAGCAAGCACACCAAAGAAACAAAAAACAAATCACAATATAAAAATCATAAGTAATCATCAAAATACTGACTGTAATTATTTTTCTGGAGTGCATGTCACATACGGTGCAATCTAAGTTTAATTGCACTTTATTTTGAATATTATTTATCGCTCTTTATGAGCATGGTTATGTTTCCTTTGACTATCTGTGTTGTGGATATCTATCTTATGGTTATTTTTACATTATTATGTGTTATTTTGCTTGTTTTGGGTTTATTAATCACTGATTGTTTGATTGCATTTGCACGTTTTGCACTTTTACTTGATTTGTCCTGAGATAAATCACACACTGGAATCATCTTTTTTGAGCCAAGCCATGCAGAGATCAGCACAGCATGGCTTCTGGACCTGTGAGGGGGGACAAGTGTGGCGGTATAGGACGGGAGAAGGGTCCTATGGCAGTGTCTTAGCAGCAATCCAAGGGAAGTGTGAGTGATTGGTGTGTACTGTGTGTACTGTGGGAGAAGACGCAGGAGATGAGACATTCAAAGTTTTGAACGTCTTTATTGGATACGGAGACAGTGATATATATGTGTGGACTTGCATTATTCCACTTCTAAGGCTGGTGTGCTGATTCCCCAAAGGCTACCTTAAAAGCAACAAGAAAAGAACATTAATTAATAGTACATATTATCCACAGACTATTTACAGTGCTAATTTACCTGTCTGATTGTACTGTCTTCCTTGACATGGTCCAGCAACCTGAAGGGGGAAACAAACCAGAACTTGTTTATCTTAGCAGCTATTTAACAAGAGCTTTTTATGTGAATGGACTTACCTGCTAATGGAGATCACTCTCAGAGGCAGGGCAAGAAGTCTGTCTCAAAGTTGAACTAAAAGATTTTTGATCATCCGGGCTCTAAAACTATCCCAAAACTATAGACAATCTAAAAGCTAATGGTTTCCCATCCTAAATCTGAAGTGGAAAAAGCTTTCCAATATGGTTATCCCATCCCATTCCCACAGTCTCGAACAAAAATAAGTAATGAATTGCATTGTCCCGAATATAAAGTCATCCTTATCTTCTAGTCTTCTTGGTGGGCTGTGGTCTTCTTTCTGGACAGCCACTTTGGAAGAGGGGCGCTGGGACTGTTTGCCGATTCCAGCCAGGACACAGGTACAGAACCTTTCTCTGCTTCCACAGTCTCTCTTCATCCTAATCTCCCTGTCTCGGCCATCTCACTTCTCTTCCCAGGAATGCCTGCAGTGCATCTGGACCCACGGAGCTGACCAATGGAGAAGGAGAAGGCTGGAAAACAGGCCGACCACTAGGTGGGTTTATGCACAAGTTATGCAGTTGTATATTGATTTATTTCTGTTTTCCTTATAGAAAGAGAGACAGTTTGCTGGACTGAGGAGAAGACACAGGAGAAGGCAGCAACAGACCTCAGTATTAAATGGATTGTCATAATAAAGACACTTGCTTCTACATTTAACTTATTGCCTCAGATTATTATTTCATATTCTCGTCACATATCTGTATTGATTAATACTATTTACAACAAGCCATACTTAACTTTTGGGGGCTCCAATCCACTTCCCCAACTCCAAGCCATTCCAGGAATCCTTATAATCCACAAGCCATTTCAGTCCTTCAAAGAGCTTGTCTGTTCAGTCTCAGTGCCGATTAGATGAAAGCCCTTCACTTGCTGTAGTCCGGTCCCTGCTGCGGTTTTCTCCCTGTGCCAAAACTTTCCCTCTCCTGACTCTTCATGTCTGTGTGTCTGGTATCATTGTGTTTTGTTTATTCTTTCATCTGGGGCTAGAAACAAAGCTCTTGGAGCTAAAAATTAGTTTTGTTCAATACTACAACAGCAAATCATCAATAAAGGAGGAAGTAACGGGTAAAGGCTAAAAATTTAAGTATCTTAGAAAACAAACAAGATGGGGCAAATGTTTTAAATGAGTACTTCTCCGAGGTTTTTCCAAAATAAAAAACAGATAACATGCCACAGGTTAACAATCAGTCGAGTCAAACCCTAAAAGAGAAATGAGGAAGAGGTGCTAAAGGGACTAGCAGAATTAAAATCAAACAAATCACCCTGGCCAGATGGTATATGTCTTACAAATTTATTTGAGTTTTTGAACAAGCAAGTGAAGCTGTAATCACATGAAAGCATATGCAAGCTTCCGCTCCAATGATTGATCCTAAAATTGGACGCTGTAGGTATTCAGGGTTATGTAAGTAGATAGATTATGAACTGGTTGATGGATTGGAAACTGTAATGCCAAGGGTGCCTTAGAGTAGTTGAAGTAGGTGTGGATGATAATTCAATTATCAGGTGCATTAGTGGAGAACTAGGGTGAAAGCTAGAGCAAGAGTGACATCTAGTGGTCAGGGTGTAGACATGACAGAAACAGAGGGTGTCGATAAGAGGAGTTGCTTCTAACTGGAGTGAGGTTGTTAGTGGAGTTCCACAGGGATCAGTATTAGGGCCTGTGTTTTGTCTAATCTATATTAATGATCTGGACTCTGGGATAGTTAGCAAACTTGTCAAATTTGCAGATGATACTAAAATAGGTGGCTGAGCAGATACAATCTCAGCAACACAGGTTATTGAAAGGAACTTAGATAATATCCAGTTGTGGGCTGACACCAGGCAGATGAAATTCAATGTGGACAACTGCAAGGTATTACATGCAGGTAACAAAAATGTCCACTATAATTACACTATGGGAGGAATAGATCTAGATGAAGTAACGCATGAGAAAGACCTAGGAGTCTACGTGGACTCATCACTTTCCCCATCCAAACAATGTGGGGAAGCAAACAAAATGCTAGGGTATATTGTCAAAAGTGTAGAATTTAAAACAAGGGAGGTAATGTTAAGATTGTACAATGCAATAGTTAGACCCCATCTGGAACAGTACAGTTCTGGGCACCACACTTCAAGAAAGATATCACTGCTCTTGAAGCAGTTCAGAGGCAAGCAACCAGACTTATTCCAGGCTTGAAGGGAATGTCCTGCTCTGAGAGACTGAGGGAACTGAACCTTTTCCCAGCAGAACAGAAAAGACTATGTGGGCACTTGATTCAAGTCTTCAAAATCATGAAAGGCATCGACCACATCAAACAGAGGAGCTTTTCCAGATCAGCAGGGACACACACACCCAGGGACACAAATGGAAACTGGGCTTCAAGGCATTCAAAACAGGAAATAGGAAACACTTTTTCACACAGAGAGTTGTCAAAATCTGGAACTAACTCCACAGCAATGTGGTTGAAGCTGACAATTTGGGAACATTCAAAAACAGACTGGATAGGAACCTTGGATCACTTAGTTATTAATGGACACCAAATGAGCACAATAGGTCAATTGGCCTCCTCTCGTTTTTAAATTTTCTTATGTGCTTATGTTTTTATGTTCTTTGACTGCCTGCGGGGTGACAGGTTTTCACAGCTGTTGGCACTGATTGCCAGAAGTCTATAAAACAGCCTTCCTCCCACAGAAAGGGGCAGAGTAGCTGAGAGGAATAGTAAGGAGGGCATGAGGAGAGCTTTTACAGTTCAGACAAGAGGAAGAAAGAATATTGGATTGAAAACATGGTTTCCGAACACTGCTTGACCAACCATCCGTCCTGGGCTGGAAAACCGACACTGCTACAGCTTATGACCCATGCTTTTCCCACAACAACCAAGAGATCACCTCATCCCCTCCAAATGAATGCCTGAACTTAATACTTGGGAATCCGAGAAGTAGTCTGAGGCTATTTAGGGAAGAGCTGAAATGTTTAGTTAGCCCCCCGATCTGGGATAGAATTTAATTTGTGATGATAGCCTTTGTAAAGGCTCCCCCCACTTTTTCCTGACTCTTTCAGCACTGATACCTGGACATACAGGTCCGACATGTCACAAAATGTTTAGCATAAATCTAAATGTTCAATCTGAATTTAAATGTTCAATCTAAATGTTTAATCTGGAGTTTTCAAAATATATATTAAGCTAACATGTAAAGGAGCCCCGCCCTGCTGGTGTATGTCAACCTTCTCAAGCAGTGGGGGCGTGATATTGGGCATGTTGGTTCTCATGCATGACCGGGTAATCAAGTTTGTGTGTATTGAAGTCCACAGACTGAGAATCAAGGTATGATAATTATTCCAATGCAAAGCTGTGGCTGTAGCTGTATATTGATAACCATATCTGCTCAAGAAAGAGACATTCAGCTCTTAACATATCATGTTCTCCATAATGTATTTTCAGAATAACTCAGTCAGAGTGACATGATACTTTCTGTATGCTTGGATATTTGTGGTTGTATACAAACCATCCCTTGTGATTAATACAGATGGATACTTTAGACAAAAACTTTATGAGAAAGGATGTTTCTTAATCATCAAGAACTGACACCTACATTTATTCAAATTCAAAGAAACAACTAGCCCTGTGATAAGTTGGATATCACAAAGAAAACAATATATATATATTTAGATGTGTTAATTTAGAGTTTATTTTAAAAGATTGCAATGCAGGGAAACCCCTGAAAACAATGTCTGTGTGGTGGGAAAGTGAGGCAGTATTTATGCCTCATTATTTACACATTCTCTGATTAGTTTCTTTATTTGTGCTTGCATAAATGTATAACTGAGCCAGTGTCCCCCTGCCCTCCCAGCTGACCCTCTTCTCTTCACAGACCCTGTGTGGCACTGAGCTATGAGTGACCCAAACTCCTCTCTGCCCTCAGCCTTCCACTTCATCATCAAGGGAATGCCAGGTCTGCAGGACTACTACAGCACACTCTTCTTCATCTTCCTCCTCCTCTTCCTGGCTACCATCCTGGGGAACCTGCTGATTGTGGTGCTGGTGTCCCTGGACCCCCGGCTCCACACACCCATGTACTTCTTCCTGTGGAACCTGGCTCTCCTTGATGTGCTGCTGACCACTACTGTCATACCCAAGATGCTGGCAGTGCTGCTGGGCCACAACAGGACCATCTCCTTTGCTGGCTGCTTCCTGCAAATGTACTTATTCATTTCATTCGGCGCTACAGAAACTTTCCTCGTGGCAGCCATGGCTTATGACCGTTATGTGGCTGTGGTGAAGCCGCTGCATTATAACTCCATTATCAGCACCAAGGTGTGCTTCACGATGACAGCAACAGTCTGGGCAGTGGGCTTCCTTGTTCCCATGGTGTCTGTGGCCCTGGCCAGTTCAGTGCCATACTGTACCTCCAACCATGTCCTGCACGTTGTCTGTGACTACACCACTGTAGTGTCTTTATCATGCACTGATGTGACGGCCCAGGTGAATTTTGCCCTGTTGCTGGCCATGGTGGTTGTCTGCATGCCCTTTCTATTTGTGCTGTGGTCCTACTGCAGGATCATAATATCAGTGGTGAAAATGAAAACTGTGGAGAGCCGGAAGAAGGCCTTCTCCATGTGCTCCACCCATGTAGTGGTGGTGGTGCTGTACTATGTCTCCACAGCCATGGAGTACATTTCCCTACGTGTGGACAGCATCCCCCCATGATGGGCACATCTTCATCGGTGGGCTGAATTACTTCATCACCCCCCTGGTCAACCCTATCATCTACAGCTTAAGGAATGAGAAGATCAAGGCAGCAGCTCAGAGGTACTTCAGAGTCTTTCCACACAATGGTGGCACTGCCAGGTAAGCAGAGCTGAGGTGTTTCCCATCCCAGGTTTCAGCTGCTCCCTCACTAAGTGATGAACTGGGCAAGGTGAACAGTTGGCTCTGGGCCACAGAATGGGTCAATTGGCATATTTGTACTGATGAGCTGGAAGAGACCTGGAGAAAAGGTGGAACTAAGCAAAAAGAAAGGAAAAGGAAGCAAATTAATATAATAACAAATGTAAACTCAGATAACATTGTTTACTGTAATCACACTCTAGATCAGTGGTTCCCAAACCTGTCCTGAAGGTCCCCCTACCCTGCTGGTTTTTGTACCAGCCGAGCTCTCAATTACTTAATTGAACCCTTAATTGAACTAATAATGTCCTAAATCAGAGACTTTTAATTATTTTAAACAGTAGGGGTTTTAAGTTAAGTATAGAATTATATTTAAAAAAATGTATTGAAGAAATAACTATTTTCTTACACAATTTAAAAAGCAAATCTAAGAAGATTGTTACTTCAATTAAGGTTCAATTAAGTAATTGAGAGCTTGGTTGGAACAAAAACCAGCAGGGTAGGGGGTCCCCCAGGACAGGTTTGGGAACCACAGCTGTAGGTGAAAGGAAATCAAAGTAAAAGTTACTATTGATATTTTTTTTCTTTCAGAAAGATGAGAAAAAGGTTTGCTCATGTTGATTCTGTTAGTAAAGCAATCTGCCAAAAAACACAGCAAAAATGTTTTGTCATTATTTTTATCTTAATTGATAGTTATTGTATGGTCACAAAACAGACAGACACACACACCAACTGTTCAGCAAACCTGATGAGAACAAACAGAATGTACTGGGCCCAGATTTGAAGCGACAGCACAGGGGTTGAAGGGGAGATTTCAGTGGGCTGGGCCACTGCATCGTGCCATATATCCAGATTTTAGCTAGATAACATGTCAAATATGCATGGTGTCAGGATGGTACAATGCAGTGGTTTTTTAATGTGATTCTGTGCATATGTATTGTTTTACCCCCTCACACGGATATGTTTACTGGTCTCATATCGGTCAACCCCACTGCAACACTACACAAATTTTGAGAAATCTCTTCCTCCAATCATTAAAGACTTCACCAGGATTTCTGACAGTTTACCATTTCCCAATAGGTTTAGCACAGACATGTTTGTTTTAAATATGATAATTCATATATGCCACTAAATCTCAGAAAAGTCACCAAGCACAGACACACGCTCCTGGCTTCCAATCCATACCTTGGTACTAACAATAGTCAGAACCCAAACCAAGGCAATATCAACATTAGCTTCACCTAATCCGCCACTCTTCTTGTCTATGTCATCTGTCACTATTGGAAGATAAATTCTCTGGGTATTGTAACCCTTGGCCCAAGCCTAGCTACATTACAATTAAACTAAGCGCAAAGTGTAGAATAGGATTACATAATTGGCCTAGGGACAGAGTTCAATTACCTCTAAAAGCTAGGCTTCTGTTACTGTGAAGATTGTTCTAAGGGCAAACTTAACATAGTGAGTATTGAATAAGGCATGGCTTCAAATTGTGGTGTTGGTTAGGGTAGGTGTTCTGGCCATGAGCAGGACATTAGTCCTAACAATATTCTAACAGATTCTCTACTACACTTCTGTTAGCCTGAAAGGGGCATTACACTAAAATGACTGTGAATTAGACTGGGTGTGCCAAGTACTTAACCTAACAGTATACAGAACACCAGCCCTATGAAACTAGTATCCATAACAAGTCATTGGTTTCCAGGGAACAATATGTGGATTTGGGGCAAAAGCTTCAAAATGCGCAGAACTCCATGCATGATAAATCACCTCAGATTACACAGTTATACAGATTTAAAGAAAACATACAAACATATATGAGATTGTTGAAAATGTACTATGTATGTTGTGCCCATTGGCTCTAATTCAGATAATATAAGTGAGAACCCTATGGAATAGGCTTGTGTTTTAGTGTGCGTGTTTATAGGGATTAGCACAAGGGTTCTAAAACTCTTACAATCGACAACCCCATTTTCAAACATGTAAAACTGTTGCGACCTAAACACTATATGTATTACCTTTTGCTGGCCAACTGCGGTGGGAGATGAAGTGCTGGCAAAGTGTGGTCCGGGGGGGGGATAAAATGCAGTCAAAGTGTTGTCTGGGGGGGGTGGGGGGATTAAGTGCTGGCAAACCATGGCTACCCATTGAAAACATTTTTCTATCAAAGCCGTGTTAAAGCCCCTATGTGAGTCACTCAAACAATCCCCTTCCTGTTTCCGGTTTGTATGTAATGTGACAAACACACAGGAAAATCCTCTTTGCTGGGAGACAGAGCTCCCAAGATACCTTGCAACCTTTGAGCAGTACTTGCTTTTTCAGATAACCGTGGTTATCTTTGAAGTCGGAAGCACTACCCAAGGAGGAGGGGTTTCTGCGCACTGCCGTAAGAACCTGATCGAAATGTCACTCTATCAAAGCTGCCATTGGCCCCTGCGCTCGTCACTCGGAACAGGTCCCTTCCACTTCCTGTTCTATAAAACGTAACATCAGCGCAGGTTTGTCCTCTTTTGCCGGGAGCCAGGTCAAATAACTGGGGTTGCATACACAACCTATCGTTATCTTTCAAGTTGGAAGCACTGCCCAAGGCGGAGGGGTTACTGTATAACAAAACCATCACAAAGCAGGAGGCAGCGAGCTGATATGGGAGCCTGCCTCGAGGTGTACCGCTAGGGGCCTCGGCAACACAACTCCAGACAGTAACCTCAGGGGCCCCGTAGGGCCGCACCTGAGCTGCCCAGGAGTGAAGACCGTAGTCATGCTCTAACCGGGAACTGTCTAGAATCAGCATATACAAGGTGGGGCTACAGAGGTCAACTCTTACACCCCCCACTCACAATAGCAAGGCCAGCTAGCAGCGAGGCTGAATCTACTTGCACAATATCTGGCGTGGACAATCAAGCACCTTGTGTGGCCTCCGCGCATTATCATGGCAGTGGACCCCTGATCTCCAGGACCACCGGGAGAAGGGGGAACAGTCACTCAGAACAAGTCCCTTCCCGCATCTTGTTCCATAAAATGTGATGTCAGCACAGGATCATCCTCTTTTGCCACTTCGCCTGGAGTGAACGTGAGCTCTCTGTGTCTTGTCCGTACATTAGACCCTTATTATTGTTTACAATAATTATTATTAGTTGGTTGGTTGGCTTCACGGCTGTGCTGTCACCACCGTTTACTTCCATGTCTATTTGTATTGACACTGTTCCGTCCGGTGTGCTCCGGGGCTCCGGTTTCAGTTTCGGCTACAAATAGTACACTTTAAAAATAATAGTCGTGTTTATATAGTGCCTTATATATTCCGACTGCTTGCTGTGTTGGTTATTTGTCCACAGGGCTTTTTCCTCCACAACAGGAGCGCTAGCAGCGGCAGTAAAATCCGAGGCCTGGCTGCCTCGGAGTGTCATAAGAGATCTCGCCCGCGTGAGGTGCTGCTCCACTGGCTTGCACCCGCACTACAGCCCGTGGCTGTGGCTGTAGGAGATTTTGCTCTCTCAGTTCTCTGAGAACAAGCTTTGCTATCCCTCCCTGTCCATGTGTGTAGGCCTCAGTTTTAGATCCCGCTACGGCTGGTGGTCTACTACCCTCCCCGGAAACCCCTGCACACACGGTGTGGTTGAGCCTACGGGTCTACGTGGCGCTTGTATCCAGCACCTGGTGCTTGGTAAACACAGTGTTCAGTCCGGCAACAGCAAGGTTGCGTGTGGTTGGTGTTGCAGTGCCCCCGTGTACATAAAAGTTGCCGGGTGGAGACACACTTACAGTGGCGGGCCCGCTAGGCGCTCCACTTGTTGCAGAGGTGTTTCAGTTGTTGTGTGCCCCCGGTGCAAACACTGACCGGTGCCTCTGCTGCACGTTCCACGTGCACGCCCGTGTGCGCTCTGCGATGAGCTCCTCTTGCCCCCGTCACTGTGCCGCTTGCACCGAGCGCACCTTGCCCACCTGGAGTGGGGAGGTCTTATGCTCCATGTGTCTGGGCACCGACAGCGGGCACAATTTGGCTGCGACTTCTGGGTCCACTACAGCGTGCCCGGAGGTCCACCGTTTTACCGGGCACCGCCGCACTCGCCACTCGCCACGCCCAAAGATCTCCCACTCCGGTGAGTGACGGAGGGGCCTCGGGGGGCGCTGGATGTCCCCGAGCCCCTCCGTCTCCTCCTCCAGGGCGGCAGTGATGGAGACAGCCGCGTGCCCTGTGCTTACGTCTCCTCCTGCTTCCTCACCGGCTGCCGCTACTGCACCTGCGCCCCTCCTGCCTGACAAGGAAGGGTGGTGGAATGACGCTCCTTCCCCCTCTTCAGCATCGTCCCTCGACCCCTCGCGCCGTCGGCGATGGGGGTCGGGGTCTGCGGACAGGGACCGCGTTGAGGCCATCCTTGCTTTAAACAGCAGGATGGGCCAAATCTGCCCTCAGGACGAGGGCTCCCACGGGACAGGACAGGGAGTTCTGAGCAGTCATTAAGAGGGCTGTGGAGTCTCTCCAGCTCCCCTGGCCCTCTGACCCTGCCCCTCTGACCCTGCCCCGCCACGCTCCAGATTCAAGAGGGGTCAGCGCGCACAGCGGCCCACATGGGCCCTCCCGCTGCTGCCTGACCTCCTCGAGGAACTGAGGTCCACCTGGAACCATCCGGCAACAGCTTGTCACGGTGATGCGCCAGGGGGCAAGGGCGACAGGGCGATCCCTGGCAGCCATTGTGGTGGCGTGCCACCAGCTTTGGCTGTCCCAGGCGCGGTGGGTCCCTGAGGCAGACAGGACTCATGGACACCCCTAATTCACATGGCTTCACTTTTGGCCCCTCTGTGGAGGCGATGCTGATACACACCCTCCAGGATGGGGAGCAGTCCCTGCAGCTGGCCCGGGTGTACCCCATTGCACCTCAAGCCGTCTGCGGCAGTTCGCTGGCGGGGAGGCCCCCAGACCCCGGCTCCCAAGTAACAGCTAAGGCCACAGGCCGGACCACAGCCCAGGTCACAGCCCCGCCCACCTGCCGATCACCGCCCTGGTGCTGCTGCTGCAGTGGTGGTTCAGGTCTCTCTTCAGCAAACTAGGACAGCGAGATCTGCTATGTGGCAGCCGTGGACTGTAGTGAGAATGCAAGCCAGCGGAGGAGCACCTCACAGGAGCGAGATCTCTACGTCATGCCATTGAACCGCAGGCCGTGGGTACAGTCAGGCATCAGATTTAGAGTTGCTTTTTCCTTCTCTTTCTGTGGTAGAAAAATGATAGGTTGCGTATGCAACCCCGGTTATCTGAAAAAGGAAGCACTGTCCAAGGGGGAGGGGTTTCTGCGCACTTCCACGGGAACCTGATCGAAACGTCACTGTATCAAAGCTGCCATTGGCCCCTGCACTCGTCACTCATAACAGGTCCCTTCCCACATCCTGTTCTATAAAACATGACGTCAGCGCAGGTTTGTCCTCTTTTGCCGGGAGACAGGACTCCCGCGCGACCTTGCAACCCTTGGGCAGTGCTTCCTTTTTCAGATAACCGGGGTTGCATACGCAACCTATCTTTATCTTTCAAGTCGGAAGCACTGCCCAAGGGGGAGGGGTTACTGTATAACAAAACTGTCGCATGGGAGGAGGCAGTGAGCTGATAAGGGATCCTGCCCCGAGGTACACCGCTAGGGGACCTCGGCAACACAACTCCAGACAGTAACCTCATGGGCCCCGTAGGGCTACACCTGAGCCATCCAGGAATGAGGACCGTAGTCACGCTCTACCAGGAACTGTCTGCAATCAGCATATACAAAGCGGGGCTACAGAGGTTAACTCTTACGCCCTCCGCTTACAAGAGCAAGGCCGGCTGCTCTACTAGTGCAGTTAGGAGCGAGGCCATAATCTACTTGCACAATGTCTGGCGCGGGCAATCAAGCACTTGTGCGGCCTCCGCGCAATATCATGGCAGTGGACCCCTGATCCAATAGGAGCGGGGCCACAGACCCAATGAGAAAAATACAATATAATACATAGCTGGCTATTCAACAGTGTAGCAGAGCTGAACAATATACAATACATACATATCGTGTGACAGCAAGACCTTCATGCTGTCAGCGCGCAGCACAAGAGCATCCAACTCAACTAAACAGTACAGAGTGGAAGAGCACCATTGTGCTGACAATTTAGATTTCGACAAACGAACTATATACACCACGGGGCGCAGGAACGAACTCATGCGCCGCCCTTGGAACACAGGAGCATTTGACGCCTGCTGGTTAGACCGGCTAATGCAGGGCAACATTAGCTCTACTGTATTAACAAAAGAACTATATACACAGCGGAACACGAGAGCCTGCTCACGTACTTACCGCTGAGGGCAGCCGCAGCAGACTCTTGCTCTATGGCACACAGCCAGAGCGGGCCACAGACCAGCTGACCAATGAACTATGTACACAGCGAGGCAGCTAAACTCAAGCGCCAGTGAACTCCATTCTATATTTTTAGAATACATAATACATATATACACGTATATACATCACAGGGTGCAGGAGCTGGCTCATGCGCCATACATGGAACACAGGAGCAGTTGACATCTGTCGAATAGCGCAGCTAACGCAGTGCAAATACAGCTCTACCGTGTGAATAAATGAACTATGTACACAGCATGGCACTGGAAAACTCAAGTGCCCTCCGCTGGAGGATAACAGCAGCGGTCCCCTGCTCTATGGCATAATACAGCCAGAGCGGGCCACAGACCTGCTGACCAATACACAGAGCGGGGTACAGGCCAAACGCATGCACCACCGCAACACAATTATAATGAACGAACTATATACAGGGTGGCCTCGTAAGGCAACATGCCTGTAGGCTGCACAACAAGCCCCGGGAACACATCGACAGGGCTGTCTGTACATCCAGGAGCAGCTTGCATGGGTGCTCGACTAGAAGGCATAGTCCGGTGGAAGGGAAAGACACGGTTCACTAGCTCCCTCAGGATGCACTTACAGGGGCAGACTGGGAGAGGAAAGGCAGGAGCCAGAGCCTGCAAGCTACTAGGGCTCGACTGCAGCCAACACCAGGTTCCCAATGGAAGGGACTGGTCCCATCACATCCAACCTGTAGAACCGGGCAAATGTAAGCGGCGAGGCCCAAGCTACAGCCGCACAAATGTCAGCCAAGGGGGCACCTTGAAAAAGGGCTCATGATGTGGCAAAGCCTCGAGTCGAGTGGGCCACCAGGTGATCAGGCACCGGGGTCCCGGTAGACTTGTAGGCCATGGTAATCGTGTCCACAATCCAATGCGAGAGGCGCTGCTTTGAAAGCGCCTGGTCCTGTGTCTGTGCTCCATAAGACACAAACAGTTGGTCTGAGTGCCGAATGTCCTTAGTGTGTTACAAATATCACCTGAGGGCCCGCACAGGGCAGAGCAGGTGAAGCGAAGGGAGGAGGGTGAAAAGCCATCAACTCAATAGGCCTGTTGACATGAAATGGAGACAGCACTTTTGGGAGGAACGCAGGATTAGGCCGTAGCGTGACCCTGGAGCCATCTCCCGCAAAACGGACACACGATGGGTGTACGGACAAGGTGTGTAATTCGCTCACGCGTTTTGCAGAGGTGATTGCCAGCATAAACGCAGTCTTAAGTGACACCAACTTCAGCTCAGCTGAGTTCAGTGGCTCAAATGGGGCTTGAGAAGGTGCGTCCAGCACTACATCAAGGCGCCATGCAGGCAGTGAAAGGGTTCGAGGAGGCTGTATCCGTCAAGCTCCCTTTAGAAACTGCACAGCCAGAAAATGAGACCCAGGAGGCTGGCCATCAATCTGAACATGACATGTCGCCAGATACACTTTGAGCGTGGACGGGGACTTGCCCTGGTCCAACAGCTCTTGTAGAAATTGCAATTTGACCCCGATGGGGCAATTAATTGGGTTTGACCGCAGTCTTGGCACCAGGTGGTAAACGCCCGCCAGCGGTAGGAATACTGCAAACTCATAGAGGGAGCTCTCGCCGACTGAATAGTGGCAACTACCGCGTCCGACAGACCCCAGGCAATCAATCGCTCCCGCTCAGGGGCCAGGTCCAGAGCTAGAGGAGACCCAGATTGGGGTGCCAAAGCATGCCCTGCACCTGGGACAACAAGTCCTCTCTCACTGGGAGCTGCCAAGGCTCTCCGTGGAGGAGGGCGAACAGGTCCGCGAACCAGAATCTGCGAGGCCACCGTGGGGTTATCAGCAGAACTGTCGCTCGTTCTCTCCTTCTCCAGGACCACTGCGAGAAGGGGGAACGGTGGGAATGCATAAAGGATACAGCAAGGCCACGTGTGGGCTAGTGCGTCGATCCCTAGGGTTCCTGAGCGGTCTCGGACGGAGAACCATAGTGGGCAGTGTGTGGACTCTGCCGAGACAAAGAGATCCACGTCCACCCTGCCGAACCGGCTCCACAGTTGTTGTACCACAAGCGGGTGGAGGCGCCATTCCGAGACCGGGGGGCCTCCCCGAGAGAGGAGATCCACCGCCGTGTTGGACAGGCCTGGGCGGTGAACTGCTCTGACGGAACGGAACCGTGGTTGTGTCCACATAAACAGACAGCGTGCTAGACAGTTACAGTCTGCGTGAGGCGAGTCCTGTCCGTCTCAGGGACCCGCCGTGCCTGGGACAGCCAAAGCTGGCGGCGCGCCTCCACAATGGCTGCCAAGGATCGCCCTGTTGCCCTTGCCCCCTGGCCGTAACCAGCTGATCCGCTACCGCCACTATCTCCAAGATAGAGGGCGGGGTGGGTGATGTGCTATGTTGCTCCGAGGGCTCCGCCAGCTGGGCCATGTACAAGGCCAGCAGGCTTTCCACATTTCGGAGGCGATCCGCTTGGGCTCCAGCCTCATACGCCCTTCAGAGCAGCGTCTCTGTGACGCGACACTGCCTGTTAGGGCAGGCCAGGTCGCGTGTTTCCGCAGACAGCGGAGGTAAGGAGACGAGCGCGGCTATGGTGGAATTAACCCAGGGAAAATCCACAAAGCCCGCTTCTGCCGCGCCCTGGGTCCTGGCATAAGCTTCCCCTCTCCTGGCTAGGGCGGGGGCTGTTGCCGGATGGTCCCAGGTAGCCCTCAGCTCATCAAGGAGGTCAGGCAGCAGCGGGAGGGCCCGTGTGACCCCTCTCAAACCTGGAGCGTGGCGGGGCAGGATCAGAGGGCAAGGGGAGCTGAAGATACTCCACAGCCCTCTGGATGACTGCCCAGAACTCCCTGTCCTGTCCCGTGGGAGCAGGAGGGGCATTCACACTCAGCGGAGGAGGAGAGGTGGGAGTGACCAGCTCCTCCTCCATGAGCTCCGCCTCGAGCTCTGAGTCCTCTTGAGGACCCAGAGACAGGGGGTCCTCCTCCCAGATGGCCCGTCTGCTGTCCTCCTCCTGGGATGGGGCAGACAGACTCCCCTCAGTCTCCACCGGCGCAGTTTAAGCCGGCGGGAGAGTGTCATGGTGTGGAGGGGGCGGCACCTGTTGCGCTGCCTGCGCGGCCTACACAGCCAAGAGAGTGCAGATTTGGTTCACCTCATGTGGGCGAGATCTCTTATGACACACCGAGGCTCAGGCCGGGCCTCGGATTTTACTGCCACTGCTAGCGCTCCTGCTGTGGAGGAAAAAGCCCTGTGGACAAAACCAACACAGCAAGCAGTCGGAATATATAAGACACTATATAAACACGACTATTATTTTTAAAGTGTGCTATTTGTAGCTGAAACTGAAACCGAAGCGCACCGGAGCCCCGGAGCGCAGACGGAACAGAGTCAGATTAGCTATCAAAGATAATAACTAATAACACAAATAGACACAGACAATAATAACAACGGTGGTGACAGCACAGCCGTGAAGCCAACCAACCGGGCAATAATAATTGTTAATAAACAATCAGAGTCTAATGCACAAGACAAGACACGGAGAGCTCACGTTCTCAGGTCAAGGCGAAGAGGCAAAAGAGGACGAACCTGGGAAGGGACCTGTTCTGAGTGACGAGTGCAGGGGCCAATGGCAGCTTTGATAGAGTGACATTTCGATCAGGTTCCCACGGAAGTGCGCAGAAACCCCTCCCCCTTGGGAAGTGCTTCCGACTTGAAAGACAACCTGAAAACAGGACAAGAACCACAGTGTATAGTCTACAGACTAAGATAATTTAAGTTAAATTAAATTAGCAGAGACTATCAATGAATAATAAAATAAAAACTGGAGCTAGTAGCTGAGGCACAGCGGGACAGCTCGGTTTAAAACTATTGTAATAATACAATAATATATGTATGCGTGACAGAAGTTGCAGTATATAATAAATATACTTATATGCAACCTAACCAGAGTTGGGAGTTTTGTGCTTTTATTAGGAATAAAAGACAGAGAGAAAAGGCTCTCGCTTATACACCAAGGTGATGCAAGGGCGAAAACGGCAAAGAGGAAGTTCCTGTGTGTGCGTCACATTATATACAAACAAGGAACAGAAAGGGGACTATTTGAGTGACTTGGATTCCCTTTGTGCAGTGCTTCCAACTTGAAAGATAAGCCACACCAGCTATACAAGCGCTCTACAGTTGCCTCATTTTGTACTGGCACATTAGAAACTGGGCCGGCTCACTCAATGCTTATTATAATGGGACCGTTACCATTACCGCGCCAGATTACATTTAATATCACTGTCATCCGGAGCTTTCCAGTGATGTACTGCATGAATAAGTCAGACTTCCCTGAGGAAAACAGGACTGGCTGCAGCCCTTAGCCCCGCCCCTTCCCTCACACACACTAACAGTGACAGCCATGAGACAATTCTATTTAGTTAAAAAACATGGAAAAACAACACAATAAAAGGTGGGGCTGAAAAGTTAAAACTTTAGCAGCAGAAGAAGGAGAAACGACAGTAAAGTCAATGCAGCGGCTGCAGGTGAAGCAGTGGGCCATGGGGAGCCAGGGCAGGGAGGGAGACATGACATTTGTATTGTGCTAATAGGAATGTTAATAGTTTATGGTCTAAATGTTTAAACACTAACAAATGTAACATTTATTTTGTCTGAAATGTTTTTTTTCTAAAATATAAAACAATAAAATAAGATGGGTAAAATTATTTATTTGTACTGTTTCGTGTGAGATTTGTATTAGATGTTTCAATAAAAACAATTAAAAAAAATGATACAAGGGTGTTGTACTTCCTTTTGCTTGTGTATGATAAATTGGAGAGGTTAGTGATTCTTAATTTAGCAATATTTAAAATCGACAGCAACAGAATAACATCAATCAATCATCAATCAATAGCGCCCCATATATGCAGAAGCTGTATTCCATCAATTACTGCTTCTCTGTTGACATACCCAATGTCATATTGTTAGAATATTGCTTAGCTGTATGTACATGTTACATCTTCATCAAAATTTATTAAAAAATAGCACTTTTCAAGCAGCAAAGTTTTACTTATTTTTAATATTTTAAATTTGCTAGCTAACTAGGCTAACTAACTGTACCAGTGAGATAATGCCAGACAGGCAGTTTGTTGATTAATGCACATGCCAGCCATCTCAGTAATTTCAAGCCCTATTCCTGAACATTTGTTGAATAGGAATTACACCAAATAGATTTAATATTTTCATCATATTTTAACTATGTACTTCAATTTGTGTCCTCTAAAATGAGTACACCTGAGCAATTTATAACTAGTTTTTTACCAGAGAGGTGAGAGTATGTAGCATTATAGTTATTGTGTATGGCCCTTCCATGATGAATCATTTAATTTGGATATGTGTATTTAAATGAAAATCTGCATTTTTACATTACATTCAACTGGTTAATGTTCATTTGAAGCCCTGCTATTTACATGAGTCAGTCCTTGACACAGCACAGACTTTTATTAGTTTCATAATGATTATTAATCCTGACAATAAGCTATTGCTTCCACTGTGTTGCTATCTTTATAGTCTGTAGCTAAAAAAACTATGAGCAACTGAATTTTAGTGCTATGCTACTTGTTCAATCATAACAATTCAGTGAGTGTTGTGTAGAACTCTTATAACAGTTTACAGAGTGTGTGTGTTCTGTAGCACTCTTAAAAAAGTACTATATTAGTGTACAACAATAGCTGTGATGCAGCTCAGTGGTAGTATTAGGGGCTGGTGTTTGCACTAGTGCGTCGACGGGGCAGTTTGTGTTGTGCCAGTCTGGGTCAAAATCCAGGGATGATTTTTAGTCCCTGTCCATCCCTGATTTCAGGCCGAACCAGTATGCGAGCCAAATTGACATTGGTTTTTCAACAAGGCAGTTTGCTCACCTCATACAGGTCTTCTCTGAGTCCTCAGTCTCTCAGGCCCTTGGGGAGTACAGTGCAATTACTCTGTGTGTTATTGTTTTGCATTGTTTTTGTTGTCTGTAAAGCCCTCATGGAGTGCAGCAGCACGGTATTAATGACTAACCATAGGGAAAATACACGTTTGCCCCAGGTGCTCATTAAAAAACTCAACTGTAACATTTAAGAACACAGCGGTAGCAGACAATTAAATATCGGTGTGTCTGATTAGCAGTATCTCTCGTTGAGCCTGCCATATTGTGACACACTGGGAGTTTCTCTGGGTACCTTTGTGTGACTGACTGCGCTGGATGGTAGTTGATGTGGGCAAACTTGGATCATTAATTATGTTTGTTTTTCACAGCCCTGCTTAAAGGAATAACAAACTATGTCATACTTTATTCTTTAATTACAAATTGTCCCCACACAGATCTCTCTCTCTCCCCCTCTCTCTCTATTCCATGCTTTGATCCTGTTATATCTTTGTATGATCCAAGCAGAAATAAAGAGTTCAGAGATAATATATTTAATGATAACTTGAATAATTTTATTACAGACCTTCAGGTTCCATAACCCAGCTCTGACTGATGCTTAATGGTGCGATAACTTTAATGCATTAATTCACCAATGAATCAGCAGTGGCTACATATTTAAAAAAAAAAAAAAAAATTATCATAAGTAAACCAAAAACTTGATTACACTAAATATTGATGAAATTAATATTAATTGAGCAAAAGATAATGTTTATGGAGAAAAATATTTTTTAAACTACTTTCAGATGGTAAAACATGCACCAGGTCAATTTGACCTGGTAACATTATTGCTGTTCCTTACAGTTGAACATAACAGGAGGGTTAAAGCAACAGCTATTTATTTTTCTTAAACCTTGTGGCAAATACATCACAAATACCAGTGAGCCAGTGAGCTGTGCCCCGTGATGCAGTCCTTGAATGGGATACCAACATTTATACTTTCTTGCAGGAATTGTGTTCCCTTTATAAGTGAGAAGATTGTGTGATTAACTGTATAGCTGTCACATTCAGCTAATTTGTACACATGTATTTAATATAAGATTGTGAGACCAACACTAAATGTCTTACTCCTTCTTAATTAAGTTGTTGTGATTATTATTACTGGCTGTTCATTAATCCTGCTTCTGTGTTTAAATGCTGCATTGGATCTTAATGGGGTCGGGGTGGGTACCTCATTCCTAATTCCTGCTCCCATCGCTCTCTCTTTGATGTGCTGCAACAAAGTGAGAGCTTGGTGCCACACACAATGCTGGGTCACGCTTAGAGGAGAACAACAGAGCCCTCTGCCCTGACTGGCTTAGACTGAGTCAGACCAGTCATGCCTCCTGGGATCTAGAGGGGAACACTACCCCTGCAATGCAAAAACAATCAAAAGAACATTGAAAGAAAAGAGTTGCAATTAGAAGCACAATCATTAACAATATGTATTTTAGTCATACACACACACACACACACACACATATACTCATGTAATATATAACTATTATTATTACTATAATTATCATTATGAGATAATAAGAAGAGGTTGTAAATTAAAATCTAATATTCTGAGTCAATTACTGAGCTCCTTTCAAATGTTTTTTTATTGTTTTGTAACAGCTTTCCACATCTCACAAATATGCAAATTAGTGATTTGCATACAATTACTTTGTTTCCAAATTCTTAATGTTTCCCTTTCAAAATTGATGCTGCATATTTTTGCTCTGTTTACTGACTTGTTTCTTTGTTAATTCATCTTCCAATGCACCACTCGACAGATGGCATCCAGGTGCTACGCAAGGCAGCAAATACAAAATACATAAACATATGAAAATAGATCAGAACAATAAAACATAATATAAAGCCTTCAATACAGTGTATCTGCTGGAACTGGGTTTGGTGAAAAATGTGATGTTATTGTCTGAGATAATCTACTTACAGTATGAATACATAACTGAATGCATTTGAAAATATTATAGCCAAATGTGAGTCGGACAATATGATACATCAGGAATCAGGGGAGGAAAATAGGCTAAAAAGAAAAAAAGAAAAAAAGAAAAGACAAAAACCAGAATAAGAAGAAAGTCATCCTATGCAATAGGTTTACAGAAAGAGGGGTAAATATATTTGGAAACTTATGTTCTAATTTACTAATGTCCACACCAACAATGCATTAATATAACTGGGATGTATGGATCATTTTAACCAGTAGTGAGTAATCTAAATCAATCAGTGTGACACCAGACCAGCTGTCAAATAACTGCCTGGGCCACAAGTCCCCTTTTGCCACAATTATAAGGCACAAATGCTACATTTTAATTTAAAAAGAGCATTATAATGCAGAAAATACATATCAAAAATGTATTAAGAGATTAATACATTGATACAAAATAATAATAAATAAATACAACTCATAAATATACAACTTACTTTATTTTACTTTATTAGGTAGTCATGGGCCCCAATTGGATGCACTGTGGGCCGAATGTGCCCTGCCGGCCACAGGTTACCCACCACTGATTTAAACAAACGTTTGCTCTTCCAGTGAAAATGTTTCCAGCTAAACATCACTGACTCAGTTTTGACAATAACAGCCACCACCCACCTGACATTTCATCTACCAGTACTTTGTTCATTCAAAGATAACAAATATTTTACTGCATGTTCAATACTAAATTTAAATTCGATGCATATGGGACAAATATATATTTTTAATTTATGATAGAAATATGTGATCCTTATTTATTTCTTTTTAAATGCCAATATTGCCCCCTTTTGTATATTTCAAATACATGGGATATGTTACAACAATATTTTAGTCTGTAATCCATGTATTTATTTTATAGGCTGAAAGTATATTGTAGAAATTAACCTCACTATATATTTTCAGCATATCAATTTAGCAAATGGATTACAAATTAAGCACTTACTCAAGCACAACTTTCCTTTCTCAAGGATATAGAAGATGAAAACAAATCTGTAGATCTTATTAAGAACTGTCCCATTGTGTTTCTTAACTGGCAGTTTTCATTTTGATAAAGCAATTGTTCACACTAGATTGGGTACTTCAATACATATGCATTGATTGTCTTTGCTGACCAACTACACACAACAGCTGAATGTGTGTCCTTTATTTCCAATATTTTGTTGATGTGGCAATACAGCCCAAAAGGCTATGTAAGCGTTCGGGAGTGTGTAAGAGTGCATTGTGTATTTTCTTTGTTTTTCCACACAGAACAGACCTGGGTTCTCATTAACCCTCTCTGTGTAATGAAACAGTCCTGAGAGGGCTTTAATAATTGGCTCTGCTGTGAAAACAGAGCACTGAGACATCCTCATTATAATAGACATCTATTTGCAAGAGGTGCCTGTGGACGGCTGAGTCACAGAGCAATTAAAGAGTTGCTAACAAACTAACAAATTGTACTTCAGTATCAGGATGTGTTATCATGGGATTCAGGGGATCACACTCCTCTCAGTTGATCTCATTTAGAAGCAGAGACAATTAAATGGATCAGCTGCCCATTGACAAAGTTCATTTTCATATTTGAGAAGAATCTGGAAGGGAATGTGTAGTGAGGGTCCAGTGTGTGCTCTTTCCACTGTTGCAGGCCCGGGCATCATGTTGCTAATCGCCAGTCAGATACAGCTCTCAGGAGGTCCCTGGAACAGCAGCCTCCTTCAGCAGCACATCTCAGCTGCTGTGAAAACCCCTACTCAGACACTGCCATGCTCCCTCTGTTTTTGTCTCTCTTGCTGGCTCTGATATCCTTATTTGAGACAATATGCTCGAGTCAAAGATTAAATGACCCTCTCCCACACGGGGTTGACATGGTCTCAGTTTATTGCACTCGGGACGACCTGCTGTTTTCTGGACAGTATGTAAGTTAAGGCCAAAGGAACAAGTTAACTCAGACACTTGTACATAGGGCTAATGCAAATTAGCCCTATGTACAGCTTATGGGCTGTTTTTGCAGGAAAATCCCAGAAAGGGTGGTTTACATGCATGAGAACAATACTCGAGACACTTACATCACTGAATCCATGACTGTCATGTAACAGCTTGGTCAAATTAAACAGTGTACAGTGTGCCTTGCGTCTAGTTGTTTAATTACTGTGTTTTACTGATCTTACCCGAATGGTTTTGCACGGCACTGATGGAGCAGTGTATATAAGTGTTTTGTAAAGATATACAGAACTGAACAGAAAAAAAAACAACTGTCCATATTGTCATTAATTATCTTAGCAACATTTACACACGAAATGTGGGATTACATGTGAAAACGGGCATGTTTTTCCTGTGTTTTCATCATTTTGAGTAATGCCCTTCTCTGTGGCCATTTTTTGGGCAGCAACCCTGATTCTCCTGAGTTTTTGTACACGCTCATCATCACTTCACGAGTTAAAAGCCCTGTGTATAAACTCCCCCATTGTCTCCTCCTCTCTTGACTGTAGCACTGCCCTAGCTGCTAGACTCCCTTCACACTCCATCAACAGGTGGCGCTGTTGTGGCATGCTTCCCACAGCCCTCTACACCTGCCTGATGCTTTACCTCGAGGAAACTCAGAGCTAACAAAGAAGGAATAAAAGCAAGGGAGCCTTTTGAGGATCCCAGCACTACACCCACATGCCACCGTGTCCTGGTGAGATTTCCACACAGAAAACATCTACACTAGACTCTCACTTGGAAAGCTCCAGCTGTCAGTTTAAATTCTAACTTATTGAATGGAAAGCCTTAAGAATGAATGTGAATCAAATTAAACAAAAAATAATTTTAAACATGTTATCACAATGTCTTTATTACTGATCTTAACTTCTGTACAATAGTTAGGATCAAAGTGAGCACTCTGGGTGATGGAATTGACTTTGGTATCAATAACTGGATTTGTAATTTGCACAAACCTTTTTCAGTGGAGTTTGATGTCATCTCTAATAATAAGAGCAATTTACTTTTTCTTGCATAACCACTAACAGTCATCGACCTACTGTATTTTAAATGTACCTGCAATAAATCAATCAATCAATTCAATCAATTTTTATTTGTATAGCGCCCTTCGCAGGGTAGCCACAGAGCGCTTTACAGACTGGTAAACATACAACAAACATACAGCAAAATAAAATACATAAATACAATAAAATAACATATAGACCTGTAAACATTTTACATGATCTAGAATAAAGTGAGTGAACATTTAAGTAAATAAACCATTTAGGCACGGAGGAGAGAAAAACAAAAAAACTCCTATGGATGGCATGTAGGAGAAAATAAATCTCTGGGGGTCCACGGCTTAGGGCCCAGGCCTAATGGTTGCCTCCCCTCCAGGCAGTATAGTTGTTACAGCAACAAGGAGATCAGAAAGTTCTTTATCGGTGCTGCTGGCTGTGCTCTTCCCTCTGGAGGAGGCCTCTCGCTGGCCATCGGGGGTGGCGGGGTTGGACCATCAACAGACTTTGGGTTGCGATGGCTCGTCAGACCTTGGGTCTGGATGCCCCGTTGACCCTCCGTGGTGGGGTGCCTCTGGGGTGGGTTGTGCCTCATCAGACTTCCATGGTGGGGTCTGTGGAATCTGTTTGACAGATATGATTTAAACCATGACAGCACATTGTGAGATAAGCCAATACGGTTTTCTAAGCGGTGTATCAAGATTTTGTGGTCGATTGTGTCAAAAGCTGCACTTAAGTCTAATAAAATAATAACACTGGCGTGCCCTACGTCGGAGGACTGAAACACGTCATTCAATACTTTTAACAGGGCCGTTTCTGTACTATAGCCGGAACGGAAGCCTGATTGGAATTTTTCATAAAGATGATTATCGGTTAAAAAAGCTTGCAACTGGTTTGCAACTACTTTCTCTAGAACCTTAGAAAGGAAGGGAAGGTTTGAGATAGGTCGATAGTGTTTAAGTTGGTTTGGGTCGGCACTGGGTTTCTTAAGAAGTGGTTTAATTACAGCTATTTTAAACGATTCAGGATAAAGAGACATTAATAATATTGTGTATTCTGTGAATAATTAATGGCAGAGATTGTTTTAGTAGTTTAGTGGGTATAGGGTCTAGTGCGCAGGTTGTTGTTTTCATTTTAGTAATTAAGGAGACCAATTCCTGGTGATTTACTATGTTAAACGAGTCCAAGGTAGGCAGGGGCTGTGAAGGACTGCATGTGTCGGCTATAGTATCTGTGTATGTTTCCTATTCTGTTTTCTAATGCCGTTAACTTTGCTATTGAAATGATCCATGAAGTCACTACAGTGAAATTCGGGGGGATAACCTCTGAAGGCTTTACCTGCTGGTTAGTAAGTGTTGCTATTGTATTAAAAGGAAAACACAGGTTATTCTTATGAGTCTCTATTAAATTGGAGTAGTAGGCAGACCTAGCAGAGGACAGGGCCTGCTTGTATCTTATTGTGTCATTCCATGCCATGTGGAAGACCCCTAGTTTTGTTTCTCTCCATTTACACTCACATCTACGGCATTCTGTTTTAAGTGAGCGAATGTGTTCGTCAAACCATGGTGAGTGTTTTGTTGGTTTAATTTGTCGTGTCCTTAATGGGGCTACTGTATCTAAAGCAGTGCTTAGTGTATTGTTGAAATTATTTAATAATTCATCTACAGATCCTGTTTTGATAAAACTAGCATTTGGCAACAGAGTAGTGAATTTATGAATAGCAGTGGGATTTAGGCAGCGAGTTTCTATGTTCCTCTCCTGTGTCTGTTAAATCTGTTACCCCTTCACTTACTCTCTCTATTAAAAACAAAACACCCACCCACACACAATTAATTTTAAGTGTGGGTGGGTGTCTGTACGTGTGTGTGTGTATTTGAATTATCTTATGAAGGTGGAGAAAGACCAAGACCTGGACACAAACAAAACTTCCAGTTAGAAAATTATTAGGGAAAAAATAAAAATACCTGCAGTCCCTGGGATTTAATAATGTGTTTGTTTTGTTTTATTACATGTATTTTTGCTGTGAATCATACCTCTCTTTTGGTTTTCCAAAACAAAGAAAATGCTCCTTAAATCCTGACCTGCTTTCTCAACATCAGTTTCGCATTACACAAGGATTTCCTTTCATGAGAAAATAAAGACTACATCAGAACAATCAATTAGTTATTTATTTTCATAAAAAAACAAAAACAAATCCAAAGATTGACATTAAGAAAAAGGGGTTAAAGTTAAAATCCAATTCAATAATACATTCAGAACAAAACTACAGTACAAATAACATTCCAGGTATACCATTCAAGGTCAAAGAGATGCATTAGAAAGAAGAGATCCATCAGAACAAAATATCATGGTGTGAATATTTGAACTCTAAGGAGTAGTTACATTCCTTTATAATAAGACAACGGTGTACATGTTACTGTTTCAGATTCTCCATGTCATTATATGGTTGAATATGACAATATTTACCCATCATTTGAATAATATTCAGTGAACAGTTTAGATGAATCTGGTCTTTAAACTGTGCCTATTTATCAATGATGTATGTTCAGAGTAAAAAGGTGTGGAAGTGATAGTGAGTGAGAGAGCTGAACTCTCTCACATGCTCTTTGGAAAGACTCTGCTCTTCTTCAGGGTTTTCAGCAAGCTGTCCCTGATCTCTTTAGTCCTCAGGCAGTAGATAATCGGATTCATGAGGGGAGGGAAGACGTTCTGAAACACAGCTGCCATGATGCGCTGATCTGCTGAGGTCCCAGGAATCCTGTAGGAGATGTAGACTCCTACGGCCGTCAGGAAGAACACAGAGATGACGAGCAGGTGTGAGCTGCAGGTAGAGAAGGCCTTGGCTCTGCCCTCTGCACCGGAGATCTGAAGCGCTGACCTCATGATCTTCACATAGGACAGCAAGATGAGGGTGAGAGGGATGAGGAGCACAGACAGAGCAATGGTTAAGCCCAGAACACTGTTGATGACAATGTTTGCACAGGCCAGCCTGAGCACTGAAACATGATCACAGAAGCAGTGGAGGATTTGATCAGGTCCACAGAATGGCAAACGCACAGCAAGAATCACCGGAATTAACACTGATAAAAACCCTCCAGCCCAACACCACACAATGTGCCTCTTGACAAGACTGTTGCTTGTCATATTAGAGTAGTGAAGTGGGTGGCAGATGGCAAGATATCTGTCATATGCCATAACTGTCAAGGTAAAGGATTCTGCTGATATCAGACTCAGGAGAAAAAACATCTGTGTGAAACAGGCACCGAAGGAAATTAATCTTGAATCAAACATGAAAACAGTTAACATTTTAGGGACAGTGACTGAGATCATGGAAATATCCAGAATAGCCAGGTTACAAATCAGGATATACATGGGTGTGTGAAGGGACTCGTTTACAGCAAATATGACCACAATCAAGAGGTTTCCTGATACAGTGAGGAGATAGACAGCCAGGAAGACCACAGACAGGATGGTCTTGCTCTCTTGGTCCTGCAGTCCAGGGAAGCCAAGGATGGTGAATTCTTTGACTGTAGATCCTGTGTGGTTTGAGTCCGACATGACTGAGAACAAAAGGAACCGATTTAATAAAAGTCTGGAAGACATACACACACATCTCTTATGTGAATATCTGCGGATGCTGAACTGCCCTATAGAAATAAAAAGAACCATAGAAAATAGGGTTTTGGTATATTCAAAGCTAATGTGAAAACATATGCCCAGGGTATCATGTATCAGCAGGGTCATCATATCCTTTTGCTATTTAGCCAGATAAGAGGTATTGTATTCTTATGTTGTAAGATGCCTTTCATCAATTTAAGAAAAGTTGGTGCATTTTATTTTAAATAATACCTGTTTATGCTATTTGCTATCATATACAGTCAAAACTATATACAAGTAATTATTTATCTTGAATTATTGTTTACTCAGTTATCTAGATTTATCAAAATTTCAATAATAAAAATAATGAAAAGTTCAGCAGGATAGCTCTGTGCTGTGCACTCTGCCTCTCCCTGTCCCAGCGCCCTGTGCAGCCAGCGCCTCTCCTCCCAAGTGAGGGCAACTGGCCGTCCTGCTGGAGTCACCTCTTACCTTGTCCCTGAGCTGGGCAGGTCCACATGAGAGCAGTGTCAGCGCTGAGAGCTACAGTATTTATGGTTGCTCCTGGTCCTGGAGGGCAGGCTAATGGCCCCATTAAGGAGCTGGTTGCAGTTGTTAGGAGCATCGTGGGCAGCCCCAGAGCAGAGGGCAGAGGGGACAGTGAACTCCAGGGGTTGCAGGTATTTTGATACTTATAAAATAAAAATAATACTTAAAGAAAATGAATTACCTTGACAACAGTCTCATACACATGAAACTAATTGGGGAAACACTAAAATTCCTCTTAGTCTCTTAGTCCTTAGTTCTTACTCTTAGTCTGGGGGTGGTGCCAGGGGACCAGATGGCTAACACGCATATGCAATACACCAGGTAGGAAGACAGTTTCCCTGTAGAACTCTATAAACTTGTGCTTCAAAGCCACACCACCACACAAATCTCAGTCACCAGTGCACCCTGAGAATGGACAAAGGAGGAAGCTAGGCCACGAGTGCACTGCATCACCAGGTACACAGGCACTGGGATACACGCATACTCTTAGGCCATAGCAAAGGCATCAACTAGTGATGTGCAGTTCGCGAACGATTAGTTCTTTTTGAACAAATCATTTTGGTGAACGATGTGAATCGGATCAGTGTCCGCATTGAATCGGCTCTTTTGATACACCCTGTGAACAGCAGCGGCGCTCAGGAGCCGGAGACCCGCCTGTCGACTCTCATTCAATGACTCACTGACTCAGTCCGTCGGATTCGTTCGTCCTGGCGAGTCGTTGAGAGCTATGAAGCTGAAGACCGTGTGCGCCATGTTGGTTCCAAATTCCCTCTTGCTTAGTGCATAAGAAATAAATATGTATGAGCCAAAATGGCATCAATTACATCATCCAGACCGAGTATAGACTACTGTCAGAAAATTAGATTAGACGTTTATGCAATATTTACTGTACATAATGTGTGTGTGTATTACAGTGTATTCATTGGGTACGTCTGCAGAACAAAACTAAAATATATAATAAATCACTATGAGGTCTGTTTTTGTAATGTTTTATACAGGTAAAACATTTTGCACAAATTATTATTAATACTTGCAAGTCATCTTGAGGTAAATCAACAAAATTATGATAATAATAATAATTCTTTGCAGATGCCGTTGTCCAATCAATATATTAAATTGAATTAGATTAATCGTGCTGGCTAAATAATGTTAATGCTTCAAACTGTGGTTATCTCCGGGATTTTAAATATATATTTGTCACAAATGTACTGAACTTAATCCAGTCAAATATAGACTTTTCCTCGCTTTTGTGGTGTGTAGTGAATGACTCGTTCTTTCTGATTCACGTCTATCTAACCAATCCTGATTCGGGCTGCATTGGTGCGAGTCACTGAATCAGTGAACGAAATGAACGAAATGAATTGATTCACCAAACTGCACTGAATCAAATGAATCGAGTCACCAAAAAGAATCGAACTGCCCATCACTAGCATCAACAATCCAGTGAGACAGCCTCTGTCTGGACAGGAGCTGCCCCAGTGTCCATGCAACATTGAACACAAACAGCTCGTACCAGTAAAGTCTCACACCAGTGGAGGCTGATTAACACATAGTTGAGCATGGCCAGACACTATATGACAGAATATACTGACATGTGACTATATGCCGCTATAGAGAAGTAGAACCACAGCACCAACCGGCCCACACAGGGGGCACAGGAGGGTATTAGGGGAAAATAAAGCACATCACAATGGATGATTTTTTCCAGGGTGGGATATTGAGATTGAGGCATAACTGTAGTACAGCCCAAATGCTGCCAACACATTGTATAGAATATGAAATTACTGTGTGTGTGTGTCTATATATAAAGTATATATATATATATATATATATATATATATATATATATATATATATATATATATATATATATATATACTAATGGGTGACAAATTAAAGGAAAAAAACACATAAAGTGTCTCAGTAAGGTGTTGGGCACCACAAGACACCAGAACAGCTTCAATGCTGTAGGCACAGATTCTACGAGTCTCTGAACTCTACTGGAGGGATGAACACCATTCTTCCAAAAGATATTCCCTCATTTGGGGTTTTGATGATGTTGGTGGAGAGTGCTATCTAACACATGAGTCCAAAATCTCCCATTGGTGTTCAGTTGGGTTGAGATCTGGTGACTGCGAAGGCCATAGCATATGATTCTCATCATTTCATACTCATCAAACCTTCTGTGACCCTCATTCCCTGTGGATGGGGGCATTGTCATGCTGGAAGAGACCACTCCCATCAGGATAGAAATGTTTCACTATAGGATAAAGGTGATAACTCAGAAAACTTTGTCATGATTTGCAGTGACCCTTTCCTCTAAGGGGACAAGTGAACCCAAACCATGCCAGGAGAATGCCCCCCACAGCATAACAGAGCCTCAGGACCCCCTTACTAAAGGGTCAAGCAGTCAGGCCTGTACCATTCTCTTGGTGTACGCCACACTTGTCAAGAATATGACGAAGGTTGACTTATCTGACCATATCACTTTTTCCACATCTTTGAAAATGTTTTTTGCACCACTAAAGTCTCAGATGTGTATTTGTCTTTGTAATGAGGGGTTTATGCACTGCAACCCTACTATAATACCCCTCTCTGTGTAGATCTAGACGGACTGTTCTTGCTGACACAGTCTGATCATGTCCTGCATTTACATTATCAATCATCTGGGAAAGAGTTGCTCTTCTGTTTTTCCTATCATATCGCAGTAATGCACGAGCAGCACACTCATCAAATGTGCACTTTCAACCACAATTTCCAACCCTATTTACTGATGTATTTCCCATATATCTAAATTGAGGTCAGCTAGGCCTGCTCAGCATTTTTATACATGCCACAGAGGATGATTGGATGTGAATTGCTTAATTGTATCATGCAGTGCACCTTTTTAGATGCATCTGCATTTGTTATGTTATGTTATGTTCCTCCACTCATTTATTCAGGTTTTTCTATTAATTTGTCTCTCTCTCTCTCTCTCTCTCTCTCTCTCTCTCTCTCTCTCTCTCTCTCTCTATCTATATATATATATATATAGTGCCAGTGCCACTAACATTTGGTTGGAGTGTAATTCCTTCAACTGATGTCAATTTTATTTTGATTTAGCTTCAGTCTTCAAACAAAGAATATATATATATATATATATATATATATATATATATATATATATATATATATATATATATACAGTGAGGGAAAAAAGTATTTGATCCCCTGCTGATTTTGTACGTTTGCCCACTGACAAAGAAATGATCAGTCTATAATTTTAATGGTAGGTGTATTTTAACAGTGAGAGACAGAATAACAGCAAAAAAATCCAGAAAAACGCATTTCTAAAAAGTTATACATTGATTTGCATGTTAATGAGGGAAAAAAGTATTTGATCCCCTATCTATCAGCAAGATTTCTGGCTCCCAGGTGTCTTTTATACAGGTAATGAGCTGAGATTAGGAGCACTCTCTTAAAGGGAGTGCTCCTAATCTCAGCTCGTTACCTGTATAAAAGACACCTGTCCACAGAAGCAATCAAACAATCAGATTCCAAACTCTCCACCATGGCCAAGACCAAAGAGCTGTCCAAGGATGTCAGGGACAAGATTGTAGACCTACACAAGGCTGGAATGGGCTACAAGACCATCGCCAAGCAGCTTGGTGAGAAGGTGACAACAGTTGGTGCGATTATTCGCAAATGGAAGAAACACAAAATAACTGTCAGTCTCCCTCGGTCTGGGTTTCCATGCAAGATCTCACCTCGTGGAGTTTCAATGATCATGAGAATGGTGAGGAATCAGCCCAGAACTACATGGGAGGATCTTGTTAATGATCTCAAGGCAGCTGGGACCATAGTCACCAAGAAAATAATTGTTAACACACTACGCCGTGAAGGACTGAAATCCTGCAGCGCCCGCAAGACCCCCCTGTTCAAGAAAGCACATGTACAGGCCAGTCTGAAGTTTGCCAATGAACATCTGAATGATTCAGAGGAGAACTGGGTGAAAGTGTTGTGGTCAGATGAGACCAAAATCGAGCTCTTTGGCATCAACTCAACTCGCCGTGTTTGGAGGAGGAGGAATGACCCCAAGAACACCATCCCCACCGTCAAACATGGAGGTGGAAACATTATGCTTTGGGGGTGTTTTTCTGCTAAGGGGACAGGACAACTGCACCGCATGAAAGGGACGATGGACGGGGCCATGTACCGTCAAATCTTGGGTGAGAACCTCCTTCCCTCAGCCAAGGGCATTGAAAATGGGTCGTGGATGGGTATTCCAGCATGACAATGACCCAAAACACACAGCCAAGGCAACAAAGGAGTGGCTCAAGAAGAAGCACATTAAGGTCCTGGAGTGGCCTAGCCAGTCTCCAGACCTTAATCCCATAGAAAATCTGTGGAGGGAGCTGAAGGTTCGAGTTGCCAAACGTCAGCCTCGAAACCTTAATGACTTGAAGAGGATCTGCAAAGAGGAGTGGGACAAAATCCCTCCTGAGACGTGTGCAAACCTGGTGGCCAACTACAAGAAACGTGTGACCTCTGTGATTGCCAACAAGGGTTTTGCCACCAAGTACTAAGTCAAAGGGGTCAAATACTTATTTCCCTCATTAACATGCAAATCAATGTATAACTTTTTTGAAATGCATTTTTCTGGATTTTGTTTGTTGTTATTCGGTCTCTCACTGTTAAAATACACCTACCATTAAAATTATAGACTGATCATTTCTTTGTCAGTGGGCAAACATACAAAATCAGCAGGGGATCAAATACTTTTTTCCCCCACTGTATATATATATATATATACTCACCTAAAGGATTATTAGGAACACATGTTCAATTTCTCATTAATGCAACTATCTAATCAACCAATCACATGGCAGTTGCTTCAATGCATTTAGGGGTGTGGTCCTGGTCAAGACAATCTCCTGAACTCCAAACTGAATGTCTGAATGGGAAAGAAAGGTGATTTAAGCAATTTTGAGCGTGGCATGGTTGTTGGTGCCAGACGGGCCGGTCTGAGTATTTCACAATCTGCTCAGTTACTGGGATTTTCACGCACAACCATTTCTAGGGTTTACAAAGAATGGTGTGAAAAGGGAAAAACATCCAGTATGCGGCAGTCCTGTGGGCGAAAATGCCTTGTTGATGCTAGAGGTCAGAGGAGAATGGGCCGACTGATTCAAGCTGATAGAAGAGCAACTTTGACTGAAATAACCACTCGTTACAACCGAGGTATGCAGCAAAGCATTTGTGAAACCACAACACGTACAACCTTGAGGCGGATGGGCTACAACAGCAGAAGACCCCACCGGGTACCACTCATCTCCACTACAAATAGGAAAAAGAGGCTACAATTTGCACAAGTTCATCAAAATTGGACAGTTGAAGACTGGAAAAATGTTGCCTGGTCTGATGAGTCTCGATTTCTGTTGAGACATTCAGATGGTAGAGTCAGAATTTGGCGTAAACAGAATGAGAACATGGATCCATCATGCCTTGTTACCACTGTGCAGGCTGCTGGTGGTGGTGTAATGGTGTGGGGGATGTTTTCTTGGCACACTTTAGGCCCCTTAGTGCCAATTGGGCATCTTTTAAATGCCACGGCCTACCTGAGCATTGTTTCTGACCATGTCCATCCCTTTATGACCACCATGTACCCATCCTCTGATGGCTACTTCCAGCAGGATAATGCACCATGTCACAAAGGTCGAATCATTTCAAATTGGTTTCTTGAACATGACAAGGAGTTCACTGTACTAAACTGGCCCCCACAGTCTCCAGATCTCAACCCAATAGAGCATCTTTGGGATGTGGTGGAACGGGAGCTTCGTGCCCTGGATGTGCATCCCACAAATCTCCATCAACTGCAAGATGCTATCCTATCAATATGGGCCAACATTTCTAAAGAATGCTTTCAGCACCTTGTTGAATCAATGCCACGTAGAATTAAGGCAGTTCTGAAGGCGAAAGGGGGTCAAACACAGTATTAGTGTGGTGTTCCTAATAATCCTTTAGGTGAGTGTATATACAGTGCATCCGGAAAGTATTCACAGCGCTTCACTTTTTCCATATTTTGTTATGTTACAGCCTTATTCCAAAATTGATTAAATTCATTATTTCCCTCAAAATTCTACAAACAATACCCCAGAATGGCAAAGTGAAAGAAGTTTGTTTGAAATCTTTGCAAATGTATTAAAAATAAAAAACAAAAAAGCACATGTACATAAGTATTCATAGCCTTTGCCATGACACTCAAAATTGAGCTCAGGTGCATCCTGTTTCCACTGATCATCCTTGAGATGTTTCTACAACTTGATTGGAGTCCACCTGTGGTAAATTCAGTTGATTGGACAAGATTTGGTAAGGCACACACCTGTCTATATAAGGTCCCACAGCTAACACTGCATGTCAGAGCACAAACCAAGCCATGAAGTCCAAGGAATTGTCTGTAGACCGTCGAGACAGGATTGTATCGAGGCACAGATCTGGGGAAGGGTACAGAAAAAATTCTGCTGCGTTGAAGGTCCCAATGAGCACAGTGGGCTCCATCATCCGTAAATGGAAGAAGTTTGGAACCACCAGGACTCTTCCTAGAGCTGGCCGCCTGGCCAAACTCAGCGATCGGGGGAGTAGGGCCGTAGACAGGCAGTTGACCAAGAACCCGATGGTAACTCTGACAGAGCTCCAGCGTGTCTCTGTGGAGAGAGGAGAACCTTCCAGAAGAACCACCATCTCTGCAGCACTCCACCAATCAGGCCTGTATGGTAGAGTGGCCAGACGGAGGCCACTCCTCAGTAAAAGGCATATGACAGCCCGTCTGGAGTTTGCCAAAAGGCACCTGAAGGACTCTCAGACCATGAGAAACAAAGATTGAACTGTTTGGCCTGAATGGCAAGCATCATGTCTGGAGGAAACCAGGCACCGCTCATCACCTGGCCAATACCATCCCTACAGTGAAGCATGGTGGTGGCAGCATCATGCTGTGGGGATATTTTTCAGCGGCAGGAACTGGGAGACTAGTCAGGATAGCGGGAAACAATGAATGCAGCAATGTACAGAGACATCCTTGATGAAAACCTGCTCCAGAGCACTCTGGACCTCAGACTGGGGCGAAGGTTTATCTTCCAACAGGACAATGACCCTAAGCACACGGCCAAGATAACAAAGGAGTGGCTACAGGACAACTCTGTGAATGTCCTTGAGTGGCCCAGCCAGAGCCCAGACTTGAACCCGATTGAACATCTCTGGAGAGATCTGAAAATGGCTGTGCACCGACACTCCCCATCCAACCTGATGGAGCTTGAGAGGTCCTGCAAAGAAGAATGGGAGAAACTGCCCAAAAATAGGTGTGCCAAGCTTGTAGCATCATACTCGAAAAGACTTGAGGCTGTAATTGGTGCCAAAGGTGCTTCAACAAAGTATTGAGCAAAGGCTGTGAATACTTATGTACATGTGCTTTTTTCGTTTTTTATTTTTAATACATTTGCAAAGATTTCAAACCAACTTCTTTCACGTTGTCATTATGGGGTATTGTTTGTAGAATTTTGAGGAAAATAAAGAATTGAATCCATTTTGGAATAAGGCTGTAACATAAATGTGGAAAAAGTGAAGCCCTGTGAATACCTTCCTGATGCACTGTAGGGAATGTGTGTCTGTGTGTATAAAACCCACTTTATTGTGATTGTTGTGCAAAAACCAAAACAGCAATTGAAATACTAAAATCAACAATATTACCTTTAATTGGATTTGCCTATACAATAAACTCACTACCTGAATGCAAGAAGTATCTTAATTTTAATATAGAGTGGTGCAACATACTTTCAGTCATACAGACACTTTTGTGTTACATTGTAGTTTCTTTTTGTAAAGCCATTTATATGATATTTGCTCATTTATAAAGGTTTGCCAATAATAACTTCTCAGTGTGAGTAGAATGTAAATTAGCCATTTTCTAAAAATAAATGATTACCAAAATATATATACATGTCCTTGACAAGGAAGGGTACTGGTCAAAACGTCAGAAACACACACAACAATGTATGAATTTCCATGTATCTGCTAACAGCCTGCAGTATAACCATATACATTTCAGTTGAACTGTTATACAGATTGGCTGAATACCAAGCTATACAAAAATGATCTTATGGAGGGACGTGCAGAGACAGTGTGGGGGACAGTGGCTCAAGAAAAATGAACTACTGCAGTGACTATATATACACACAGCTATGGAAAAAATTAAGAGACTACTTAACATTGATTTCTGAACTTGGAGTGGTCTCTTAATTTTTTCCAGAGCTGTATATGCACTAATATTAGGCTTCATAACTACCTAACATCATCATCATATTATTTTTTTGCTGATTGTACTGCATGGCATAATTTTAAATAATGTTACCAGCGCCCCCTAATCCCCCCCTCTGCAAATAAGTTATATATATATATATATATATATATATATATATATATATATATTAGGTTCCAATAAAACGTACACTGTTCACACAAGAATATACAGTCAGATAGTGTTTTTTCTTTGTATAAATTGTATCTGTTGATTCTATCTGTGATTTAAATGTTGTGCATTTTGTATCTGTCCATTCAACGTTGAGTTAAGTCCCAGCAACCAGGACTTGAGAACCAACCAGTAATGAGGCTCCACATAGGCTGATCACAAGATAATGTACATTCAGATCATGTGTTTTCCCCTCGTTATCATGGCACCTGTCAGTGGGTGGGATATATTAGGCAGCAAGTGGAGCAGGAAAAATGGACGACTTTGACAATGGCCAAATTGTGATGGCTAGACGACTGGGTCAGAGCATCTCCAAAACTGCAGCTCTTGTGGGGTGTTCCCGGTCTGCAGTGGTCAGTACCTAACAAAAGTTGTCCAAGGAAGGAAAAGCGGTGAACTGGCGACAGGGTCATGGGCAGGGTTGGGAGGGTTACTTTTAAAAAGTATTCCGTTACAGAATACTGATTACATGGTTTTTAAAATAATCTGTAACCTAATTCAATACATTTCTCCAAGTCAGTAACGTAATCAGAATATTTTTTAGATTACTTTTGGAATACTTTTCTTTTCTTTATTTAAAAACAAAAGCAGGTGAGTTCAAGAAGTGAAGCAAAAAATACTACACATTCTAATATGGTTGACGGATTGAAATTATTTATTTGTATCCACAGTTCAAACAATTAATATGGTAATTAAGATTTGCCTCAGTTTAATTATCCTGTATATTCATACTTTGCATTTTGTAGTAGTGTATGCTTTTGCAGGATGAACTCTGCATGGGGGCATCAGAAATGGAGCAGAAGTAGGTCTCTAATTAGTGGTGGGGGGGGCGTTCAGTGTTCGAATTGGTGTCTGAGGTCGTGGATGGTGCCGGCTAAGTACGGTCCGGGGGGTGCTGGCGAAGTGTGGTGCACAGGGGGCGTTGTGGGGTGGGGGGGAGTAAATTTACAGACAATCTGCGGCAACGCACAGTTTTGTAACAAGAATGCACATTACCATAAGACATTTCTACATGGACAGTTAACAACCGGACAATTAATAACAGGATCAAAATATAATGTGAGGGGGCACAATATTCCACAATATAACGCCATGTATTGTTATCCATGTTATTGTTATCATCGGTTTCAATTCACCAGCACTGAAAACACAGTTTGAAATCAATGTAATTAGGGCGTTATTTTTAAGTATCAACAAGTGAGGAATGGTATGCATCTTGTTTCTGCAATTAACACATAATTGACGTCTTACCTTCTTTTAAGTGAAATCTATTGGTTTGTAAAAGTTTACAGGTTTGACATGTGAGGATCCTGAACACACACCCTGTAAAGAGCACCGCACGACACGGCACTGGTCAGGACGAGTTTATTCAGTTTGTGCGATTTGTTTGGTTTTAGGCTTAAACACGTTGTATGATGTTAATTTGGTACTATATTAAGTCTTTCATTGTTAAGGTCACCGAAACAGCTGCACAGGGACTATTTGTAATGTACGTGGATGTATATTAAATTAAGATAGGATAACTTATTACTGCAAATACAAACTATCGATGACATTTTTGGTTATTGGTTTTTGGTTATTATACTATTTCTGTGCTGACATTTTGCTTATTATGCTTTCATAAAAATATGTAATTATTAAATCATATTTATTAGAATTGTGATTAAAATTTGTATTTTCTACTCGCATGTCAAGCATAATTGTATTACAGTTGCACACATTTAAAAAATTAAATCTTACCTCCAGTTTTTTTTTTAATTATTATTATTTTAAGTTTAGTTCTCGGAAGCAGACATTGTTCCGTGATCGGCACATCTTATTTTGCACTCCATTTTCTTTCCTTGGAAGTGAACACTTGCCTGTTTTTGCATGAGTTAAACCCCTGCTCACACACAGTGTTGTCATAGCAGCCGCGGTAGAGCTGTGTGTTACTGGCTGATAGCACTGACTGCAGCTCCATTGTGCTGCTTGTTACAGAATGGCGCCGAATCAGCCACTCTTTGGCCAGAGACCGTAAATAAAAACTGTGTTGCAAAAATACTACACACAGGCCCCTTCAGATTCCCTTACTCTTGTACACTGTAACTTAATGTAAATGATGTATAAGTAATCAGTAATCTCTTACTCTTTTTAAAAAGTATCAGTAATCAGAATACTCCATAACACCGCTACTTGTATTCCGTTACTCCCCAACCCAGGTCATGGGCGGCCAAGGCCCATTGATGCATGTGGGGAGTGAAGGCTGGCCCGTGTGGTCTGATCCAACAGACGAGCTACTGTAGCTCAAATTGCTGAAAAAGTGAACGCTGGTTCTGATAGAAAGGTGTCAGAACACACAGTGCATCGCAGTTTGTTGCGTATGGGGCTGCGTAGCCGCAGACCAGTCAGGGTGCCCATGCTGACCCCTGTCCACTGCCGAAAGCACCTACAATGGGCACGTGAGCATCAGAACTGGAACACGGAGCAATGGAAGAAGGTTGTCTGGTCTGATGGATCACGAGTTCAAGGTGTTAACTTGGCCTCCAAATTCCCCAGATCTCAATCCAATCGAGCATCTGTGGGATGTGCTGGACAAACAAGTCCGATCCATGGAGGCCCCACCTCGCTACTTACAAGACTTAAAGGATCTGCTGCTAACGTCTTGGTGCACAGCACACCTTCAGAGGTCTGGTGGAGTCCATGCCTCGACAGGTCAAGGCTGTTTTGGCGGCAAAAGGGGGACCTACACAATATTAGGCAGGTGGTCATAATGTTATGGCTGATAGGTGTATGTATATATATACACTCACCTAAAGGATTATTAGGAACACCACACTAATACTGTGTTTGACCCCCTTTCACCTTCATAACTGCCTTAATTCTACGTGGCATTGATTCAACAAGGTGCTGAAAGCATTCTTTAGAAATGTTGGCCCATATTGATAGGATAGCATCTTGAAGTTGATGGAGATTTGTGGGATGCACATCCAGGGCATGAAGCTCCCGTTCCACCACATGCCAAAGATGCTCTACTGGGTTGAGATCTGGTGACTGTGGGGGCCAGTTTAGTACAGTGAACTCATTGTCATGTTCAAGAAACCAATTTGAAATGATTCGACCTTTGTGACATGGTGCATTATCCTGCTGGAAGTAGCCATCAGAGGATGGGTACATGGTGGTCATAAAGGGATGGACATGGTCAGAAACAATGCTCAGGTAGGCCGTGGCATTTAAACGATGCCCAATTGGCACTAAGGGGCCTAAAGTGTGCCAAGAAAACATCCCCCACACTATTACACCACCACCACCAGCCTGCACAGTGGTAACAAGGCATGATGGATCCATGTTCTCATTCTGTTTACGCCAAATTCTTACTCTACCATCTGAATGTCTCAACAGAAATCGAGACTCATCAGACCAGGCAACATTTTTCCAGTCTTCAACTGTCCAATTTTGGTGAGCTTTTGCAAATTGTAGCCTCTTTTTCCTATTTGTAGTGGAGATGAGTGGTACCCGGTGGGGTCTTCTGCTGTTGTAGCCCATCCGCCTCAAGGTTGTACGTGTTGTGCCTTCACAAATGCTTTGCTGCATACCTCGGTTGTAACGAGTGGTTATGTCAGTCAAAGTTGCTCTTCTATCAGCTTGAATCAGTCTGCCCATTCTCCTCTGACCTCTAGCATCAACAAGGCATTTTCGCCCACAGGACTGCCGCATACTGGATGTTTTTCCCTTTTCACACCATTCTTTGTAAACCCTAGAAATGGTTGTGCGTGAAAATCCCAGTAACTGAGCAGATTGTGAAATACTCAGACCGGCCCGTCTGACACCAACAACCATGCCACGCTCAAAATTGCTTAAATCACCTTTCTTTCCCATTCAGACATTCAGTTTGGAGTTCAGGAGATTGTCTTGACCAGGACCACACCCCTAAATGCATTGAAGCAACTGCCATGTGATTGGTTGGTTAAATAATTGCATTAATGAGAAATTGAACAGGTGTTCCTAATAATCCTTTAGGTTAGTATATATATATATATATATATATATATATATATATATATATATATATATATATATATATATATATATATATATATATATATATATATATATTCTTTGTTTGAAGACTGAAGCTAAAAGACTACAGCCCCTATGATGCCTTACGATGGAGGGCTGGCATGTGGGACCTTGGGAGCTGTAGTTGCTTGCGTGCTTTAGTGAAACCTCAATTTCAACTCCATGGACTACAGCCCCCATAATCCCTTACTGTCTGTCCCTGTAGGTTTTGCTGAGCATTTCCGCTGCTTTGCTCATTGGGAGCTATAGCTCTTGAAGCAAATACAGTGAGGGAAAAAAGTATTTGATCCCCTGCTGATTTTGTACGTTTGCCCACTGACAAAGAAATGATCAGTCTATCATTTTAATGGTAGGTGTATATTAACAGTGAGAGACAGAATAACAGCAAAAAAATCCAGAAAAATGCATTTCATAAAAGTTATACATTGATTTGCATGTTAATGAGGGAAATAAGTATTTGATCCACTATCAATCAGCAAGATTTCTGGCTCCCAGGTGTCTTTTATACAGGTAACGAGCTGAGATTAGGAGCACTCTCTTAAAGGGAGTGCTCCTAATCTCAGCTCGTAACCTGTATAAAAGACACCTGTCCACAGAAGCAATCAATCAATCAGATTCCAAACTCTCCAACATGGCCAAGACCAAAGAGCTGTCAAAGGATGTCAGGGACAAGATTGTAGACCTACACAAGGCTGGGATGGGCTACAAGACCATCACCAAGCAGCTTGCTGAGAAGGTGACAACAGTTGGTGCGATTATTCACAAATGGAAGAAACACAAAATAACTGTCAGTCTCCCTCGGTCTGGGGCTCCATGCAAGATCTCACCTCATGGAGTTTCAATGATCATTAGAACAGTGAGGAATCAGCCCAGAACTACACGGGAGGATCTTGTTAATGATCTCAAGGCAGCTGGGACCATAGTCACCAAGAAAACAATTGGTAACACACTACGCCGTGAAGGACTGAAATCCTGCAGCGCCCGCAAGGTCCCCCTGCTCAAGAAAGCACATGTACAGGCCCGTCTGAAGTTTGCTAACATCTGAATGATTGAGAGGAGAACTGGGTGAAAGTGTTGTGGTCAGATGAGACCAAAATCAAGCTCTTTGGCATCATCTCAAGTCGCTGTGTTTGGAGGAGGAGGAATGACCCCAAGAACACCATCCCCACCGTCAAACATGGAGGTGGAAACATTATGCTTTGGGGGTGTTTTTCTGCTAAGGGGACAGGACAACTGCACCGCATCAAAGGGGCGATGGACGGGGCCATGTACCGTCAAATCTTGGTTGAGAACCTCCTTCCCTCAGCCAGGACATTGAAAATGGGTCATGGATGGGTATTCCAGCATGACAATGACCCATAACACACAGCCAAGGCAACAAAGGAGTGGCTCAAGAAGAAGCACATTAAGGTCCTGGAGTGGCCTAGCCAGTCTCCAGACCTTAATCACATAGAAAATCTGTGGAGGGAGCTGAAGGTTTGAGTTGCCAAACGTCAGCCTTGAAACCTTAATGACTTGGAGAGGATCTGCAAAGAGGAGTGGGATCTCCCTCCTGAGATGTGTGCAAACCTGGCGGCCAACTACAAGAAACGTCTGACCTCTTTGATTGCCAGCAAGGGTTTTGCCACCAAGTACTAAGTCGAAGGGGACAAATACTTATTTCCCTCATTAACATGCAAATCAATTTATAACTTTTTTGAAATGCATTTTTCTGGATTTTTTTGTTGTTATTCTGTCTCTCACTGTTAAAATACACCTACCATTAAAATTATAGACTGATCATTTCTTTGTCAGTGGGCAAACATATAAAATCAGCAGGGGATCAAATACTTTTTTCCCTCACTGTACACATAGGAAAACACACACAGACAGTACAAAGATTAGGGTTCAAATCCCGGGTGGGGCAGTGCTGTTTTACCCTTGAGCAGGTACTTCACTTAGATTGCTCCAGTAAAATGCCCAGCTGTATGAATGGGTACAAATGTAAGTTGCCCTGGATAAGAGCATCTGCTAAATGACAAATAATGTAATGTAATAATAATAATAATAATAATAATAGTACTGCATGGCATAATATTGCATTTTAATATGCTAGATTTTAGAAAAAATAGCATTATAATTTGTATTATTCATATTATTGGTGGTGTTGTGTTCAGTAGGTTCTCTGTTTTAGGAACAGCAGCAAGGCATTAGGTAATGTTTTTCCAGCAGAAAACAGTGCAGTGCCTAAATATTATTAGCCTGTTGACGTTACAGTTAGGCTCCAATAAAACACTGTTTACACAAGAATACATTCAGATAGTTTTTTCCTTTGTAAACAGTGTGTTAAATAAGCTGATTTTAAATTGTGTGCATTTCTTATCTACACATACAAAACTTAGTTAAGTCCCAAATACCAGGACTTTGAACCAACAAGTGCAAATACAGCAAATACCTTTTTCCTTTGTGTGCATTGTGTTTCTATACAACCCATATTTTAAATGTTAAAGAGTTAAGTCCCACCTAGACTTGAGAACCAACCATTGCAGTAAGCTAGATTCCAAAAAACATAGGCTGTTCATTATGTACATTAAGATAGTGTTTTTCCTTTGTGTAGACTGTGTTATACAAGCCGTGTTTAAAATTGTGTACTTTCTATAGACAACGTAGTTAAGTCCCAAAAACCAGGACACGAGAACCAACCAGCACAAATATGGTAATTAGGTAATTAAGTAAAATGTAAACACAAACATGTAGTTTAGATAATGTGTTTCCCCCTCGTGTACAGTGTCTTTCTATACAACTTGTGATAAAAATTTTGTGCATATTGAATCTACCCATACAAATCGTACTTAAGTCCCAAAACACAGGACTCAATTACCAAACAGCACAGTAATGAAGCTCCACGTGTTCACAAGAGCATGTACATTCAGATCATGCGTTCTTCCCTCCTGTACAGTGCATATAACCCGTGTTGAAAATTATGTGTATTTTGGATGTACCATACAAAACAGACCAAGTCTGAAAAACCAGGACTCAAGAACCAACCAGCACTCAGCCACAAGCATCTCCATGAGCACAGAAAAGACCCCAAAGTGAGATTTCCACACAGAGAAAGCATCTACACTAGACTCTCACGAGGAATGCTCCTGCTATCAGTTTAAATTCTAACTTATTGAATTGAAAGCCTTAAGAATGAATGTGAATCAATTAAAAAAAAAAATCTAAACATCTTATCACAATGTCTTTAATACTGATCTTAACTTCTGTACAATACTTAGGATCAAAGTGAGCACTCTGGGTGATGGAATTGACTTTGGTATCAATAATTGGATTTGTAATTTGCACAAACCTTTTACAGTGGCACTCGATGTCATCACTAATAATGATCACTAATAATAAGAGCTAATAATTTTTCTTGCATAACCACTAACAGTCCTCGACCTACTGTATTTTAAATTTACCTGCAATAAATCTGTTACCCCTTCACTCACTCTCTCTGTTAAAAACAAAACACCCACCCACACACAATTAATTTTGTGTGTGGGTGGGTGTGTGTGCGTGTGTGTGTATTTGAATTATCTTATGGAGGTGGAGAAAGACCAAGGCCTGGACACAAACAAAACTTCCAGTTAGAAAATGATTAGGGAAAAAATAAAAATACCTGCAGTCCCTGGCATAATAATAATGGAATAATGTATTTTTATTTTGTTTTATTAAATGTATTTTTTTGCTGTGAATCATACCTCTCTTTTGGAATACAAAATGCATACTGAAGCTTTATTAAAAGAAACAAAACACAGAAAATGCTCCTTAAATCCTGACCTGCCTTCTCAAAATCAGTTTCGCATTACACAAGGTTTTCCTTTCCTGACAACATAAAGACTACATCAGAACAATCAACAATCAACAATCAATTAGTTATAAAAAAAAGACTGACATTAAGAAAAAAAGGGTTAAATTTAAAATCCAATTCAATAATAAATTCAGAACAAAACTACAGTACAAATAACATTCCAGGTATACCATTCAAGGTCAAAGAGATGCATTAGAAAGAAGAGATCCATCAGAACAAAATAACATGGTGTGAATATTTGAACTCTAAGGTGTAGTTACATTCCTTTTAATATGACATCGGTGTACATGTTACTGTTTCAGATTCTCCATGTCATTATATGGTTGAATATGACAATATTTACCCATCATTTGAATAATATTCAGTGAACAGTTTAGATGAATCTGGTCTTTAAACTGTGCCTATTTATCAATGATGTATGTTCAGAGTGCGAGCACTGATTCAGCCAGAGCACCAGAAATAAATACAGCTGACTGGACTAAGTATAAAGGGGCCGGAGGTGTGTAGGCTTTTGACTCCTATCACACGTCAAAGCAGATCCTTCTCTACATATCAGGACATGATACGTGAGGACGTGTGTTGTTGTGGAGCACAATCCCAGACAAACCAGTAGTTAAGTGTGAGACTCATGTGCAAATTGATTCTGATAATGTGTTACAGTGTTATAATCTTACATTAAAAGTGTGGAAGTGATTTATTTCTAGCTGCATATTATACAATATCTATCACATTTTCAGGGATAGGATTTCACCTAAAAGTAGGTAATTCAATAAAAAACAATGTGGGATATTGTGGCTCTACAAGGCCTCATAGTTCTGCATGATCCTGTATTGTCTTCTCTTCACTCAAGAAATAAGAGCTGAACTCTCACATGCTCTTTGGAAAGACTCTGCTCTTCTTCAGGGTTTTCAGCAAGCTGTCCCTGATCTCTTTAGTCCTCAGGCAGTAGATAATCGGATTCATGAGGGGAGGGAAGACGTTCTGAAACACAGCTGCCATGATGCGCAGATCTGCTGAGGTCCCAGGAATCCTGTAGGAGATGTAGACTCCTGCGGCTGTGAGGAAGAACACAGAAATGACCAGCAGATGTGAGCTGCAGGTGGAGAAGGTCTTGGCTCTGCCCTCTGCGCCGGAGATCTGCAGCACTGACCTCATGATCTTTGCATAGGACAGCAGGATGAGGGTGAGAGGGATGAGGAGAACAGACAGAGCGATGGTTAATCCCAGAACACTGTTGATGACAATGTTTGCACAGGCCAGTCTGAGCACTGAAGAATGATCACAGAAGCAGTGGAGGACTTTATCAGGTCCACAGAACGGCAAGCGCACAGCAAGAATCTGAGGAACAAGCATTGATAAAAACCCTCCAGCCCAACACCACACAATGTGCCTCATGACAAGACTGTTGCTTGTCATATTAGAGTAGTGAAGTGGGTGGCAGATGGCAAGATATCTGTCATATGCCATAACAGTCAAGAGAAAGACTTCTGCTGATGTCAGACTCAGGAGAAAAAACATCTGTGTGAAACAGGCACCGAAAGAAATTAATCCTGAACCAAACATGAAAACAGTTAACATTTTAGGGACAGTGATTGAGATCATGGAAATGTCCAGAATAGCCAGGTTACAAATCAGGATATACATGGGTGTGTGAAGGGACTCGTTTACAGCAAATATGATCACAATCAAGAGGTTTCCTGATACAGTGAGAATATAGACAGCCAGGAAGACCACAGACAGGACGGTCTTGCTCTCTTGGTCCTGCAGTCCAGGGAAGCCAAGGATGGTGAATTCTTTGACTGTAGATCCTGTGTGGTTTGAGTCCGACATGACTGAGAACAAATGGAACAGATTTAATAATAGTCTGGAAGACATACACACAAGACACAATATCTGCGGATGCTTTTATTTTAAAAACATACTTATATTAAAGTCCCTGATAGGTAACACTCGACAGCAGCGATTCTCAAAGTTGGGGTCGCCTGATATGTAGATGGAGTCATGAGAAATTGAAATTGACTGAGAAAAAAGGAACAGATTTAATAATAGTCTGGAAGACATACACACACATCTCTTATGTGAATATCTGGTGATGCTGAACTGCCCTATAGAAATAAAGATAACCATAGAAAATAAGATTTTGGTATATTCAACGCTAATGTGCAGGGTCATCATATCTTTTTGCTATTTAGCCAGATAAGAGGTATTGTATTCTTCACTACTTTCATCAATTTAAGAATTTTATTTAAAATAATACCTGTTTATGCTATTTGTATATATTTGTATATATATCAACTGGCCGTCCTGCTGGAGTCACCTTTTACCTTGTCCCTGAACTGGGCAGGTCCACATGAGAGCAGTGTCAGCGCTGAGAGCTCCAGTATTTATGGCTGCTCCTGGTCCTGGAAGGCAGGCTAATGGCCCCATTAAGGAGCTGGTTGCAATTGTTAGGAGCATCGTGGGCAGCCCCAGAGCAGAGGGCAGAGGGGACAGTGAACTCCAGGGGTTGCAGGTGTTTTGATACTATATCACTTACAATAAAAGTAATACTTAAAAATAAATGAATTACCTTGACAGCAGTCTCACAGCAGTCTCCTATGAGAGGACTCTTAGTCTGGGGGGGGTGCCAAGAGACCAGATGGCTAACACGCATATGCAATACACTAGGTAGGAAGCCAGTTTCCCAGTAGAACTGTATAAACTTGAGCGGCAAGGCCCAGCTCACTGCCATACAAATGTCAGTCAGCAAAGCACCCAGAGAAAGGACAAAGGCCAAAGCTAGACACAAAAAGCTGGTACCAGTAAGCCTCGCACCAGTGGAGGCTGATTAGCACATAGTTGAGCATGAGGGTTCCAGTCGTTGAACCCAATGTGCAGTGGGAGGAAGATGGGGCATCCCTGTGCTTATTCAACAGTGAGGGAGAGGGATGCTGTCCATCATTCTGCCCAGGTGGTCACTGAGGGAACAGAGCCTGAAGTGTGCACAGATGGGGCAGGACTCAGGGTCCTCCAGGGCTCTGGGTTCGGCTGATACACGTCACCAGGGGCTCTCAGGGGGTGGTTTCATGCACCTCTGCAACGAAGTGCATCAAGTTGTCTCTCAGAGTTGCGCTGAGTTATGCTGAGTACACACTTAGATACCAAGGCGTATTGGCCCGGTATTGTGGTACACTGCTGTACTCTCTACTGAAACAGGCCTTGGCCTGACAGCAATGAGTGTTGTGCAACGCCAAGACTGCATGAGATAATATCTCAGGGTCTTGGGTGCGCAAAGGTAAGAAGGTTTTCAAAACTCAACTTCAAACAGCCCTGGGAGGAGGAGAGGGAAAGATCCCAGGCTATCCAGGGACCCAAGCGGCCTAGTGTTTAATACAGGGATGTATAACACTGGTCCTGGGCAACCCCAATCCACTTAATTTTATATGTCACCCTAAATCACTAATTTCTAAATACTGGGGACACATGAGTTATTAATCAATTAATCAAGCTAGTCAACCAAGGGAATTCTTCCCACAGGAGACTGCAGGTATTCAGATAATTCTTTGTATAGTTTCTAAAGGACTGAATTTACTGCCTGCTTCATTGATCAGAAATCATGAAATACTTCTAGGTGTTTATAAATTGGTCATACAAGGGTGACCTCTACAATCTGCTGGATAGGGGTTCTCCTAGACAAGGGTTGAACACCCCTGGTTTAATATATTGATCTGTGCAAAAACTAAGTCTAGTGTTGAGTATCAACAGAGTCTTAACTGCCATGTGTTGAGTAGTTTAACTGTATCAGTGTTATTAACACACTGTCAGTCCTTTTCACATATTCAGACTTTATAAGTTGATTATTTATTGTTAACAGCTTGGTTAATAAACAGGTATAAATGGCTACCTTAAACTAAATTCCTACTAAAACAAAGTTTCGGCATTGAAAAAATAAATCAATGGCTGTGAAGTATGCTATACGATTTAAATACTAGGAGGTTGGAAATAGGCATATATCAATTTTTGACTGCAAGATTTCAATGCCTATATTTTGTCACAATTTGCCAAAATTGTTATCCATATGTTTATTTTATAGGTTGAAAATGTATGTGAGGTTAATTTATACAATATATTTTCAACCTATAAAATAAATATATAGATTACAGACTACAACATATTTAAATGTATATTCCAAAAGCTTCCAACATTTCAACCATATAATACAAATATAAATGTGTTCTGTATAGGTCAGTAGTTACTGTAACAACAATGCTAGTAAGACTCTGGCATGACCACTCCCTGCCCCAGGCCAGTGATCTTCACATCCAGATATCAAGGGACCTTTGTACCTGATCTCTGTATAAGTTAATTCAATTAATTAGGCATTTAGCTGAAACAATTTAATCCATCGACTAATACAGTTCATGACTGACATATTGTGGGCTGTAGTCCAAATAAACTCTTCATTGGTAACTAGGGAAGAGATTATAAAGTCAATTTGCACTGAGCACAAATCTTTATTTACATCTTTTTCATACTTTTTATCTTTTTAAATATTTTGATTACCTCTATTAAATACATGCATAAAGAAATCACTCTAAAGACTCCATATGCAGGTATAAATGGTGACATCAGCTAACAGTATTTGAAAAGAAGAATCTTTTTTGCCGTCCATGGGGAAGTGGTTGCAAACGTTGTAATGAATGAGTGTTGGTACTCTGTATTCACAGCAGAGATCATTATCAATAGTCTCTTTGGGACATTCAGAGCACAGATGGGAATTATGGTAAGGCAAGGCCTTTCAGTATAGACATTGTACCAAGGGGGCTCAAGCAAAATAGTCCCAGAGGAAGCATCAAACTTATGTGGTTAGTATTCGAGTAACATCTGTCATTAACTGCATGAAGCTGGCCAGACGGTGATGACAGGAGGCACAGCACTCTAGAGACATTTAAAGCAATCAAGAATTGCAGTAGGGGGCAAGGCTGTTGCAGTTCAAGATTTAACCTGAGAATCTATGTGGTCTTTTTGTGTGACATGTATTTGAACTTATGTGGGGCTGACATGAGTTTTACCTAATCGTTTCACAGACCTGATTGATAATATCCTTAATTTCCTTAACTACCCTTCTGACCTGTCCAGGTGTGCTCCCAAACTTACTCTTACAAGGAAAGAAAATGTAAATTGTCTTCAAATAACCACTTAACTAAGAGGAAAAAACTCAGATGTGCATTTACAAAATGACATAAGCTCCCTCAGATTGTCAGTATGTTTATCACATCCAATTAAAACATAATTTGCATTGCCACGCTCGGTCAGTGAGCAGCAGTGACCCATTCCCCCTGTGAGTTTATTGTGCTGAGTGGGTCAGGAGCTCAGTGTGACCCAAGTCCTCGCTGGCCTGATCCAGAGGGAATTCTGTAGGTGGGAGGTGTGGGGTGGCTGGGCACCAGGAGAGCTTGTCATGAGTATGAGGCCTCTGTGACCCAAGAGCCTCTAAGCCCAAGAGCACATGCCTACAGCTGGGCCTGGTGGATCTGCTGTTTTGCATTCTGGATTTTTGAAGAGGTGTTTGTATCCACAGTAGGACGCAGCAGTAGCATTGGAGCATGAGGGGTTTTGCAGTGCAAGTGGCACAGCTGCAGCAGCCTGTCTGTCTGGCTCCAGCAGGGGGTTGTGTGGTTCTGATTCAAGTCCCTATGAGGCAGAATGTAGGTTTTCTTCTTGGGATTGCACTGTTCTCTTTTATAGCCAGGCATATTTTAATTGTTTGTATTTACAATGTTATTGCTGGATCTGCAGTCAAGTGGTTGATTCAGTAATTGCCTTTCCTGTGCCCCTGTCCCACCGTCCCCTGTCTCCAGTCCTGCTGCTTCAGGGCTCCCAGTGCCTTCTGCTCTGGGGCTGCCCGCGATGCTCCTAACAGCTCTATAACCAGCTCCATAATGGGGCCATTAGCCTGCCCCCAAGGACCAGGAGTAGCCATAAATACTGGAGCTCTCAGTGCTCCCACTGCTCTCCATGTGGACCTGCCCAGCTCAGGAACAAGGTAAGAGGTGACTCCAGCAGGGTGGCCAGTCACCCTCACTGGGAGGAGAGGCGCCTCCTGCACAGGGCGCTGGGACTGGGAGAGGCAGAGTGCGCAGCACAGAGCTACACTGCTGACCTTCTGTGAATATAAAACTTTACTAATGAACATTTTATTATTATTTTTTTTTTATTATTGAAATTTGTGTTTGGCTAGATAACTGGAGGGAACAAATAAATACATACGTAAATAAAAACATTAAAAGTATTATGAACACCACAGGCTAGAGTCTTCCGACAGCATTTATTGTAAACAATCCTTGTTACTGCAAAAGACAAAACAAACTACATTGTGCAGATTGTACTGGAATATGAAAGTTACTCTTTAACTGGTGAACACACTGTAACAGACATGACTGTGCCTATGCCAATTCAAACAAACCAGCGCAGGTGAGTGGCTTGATCGAAGGCTTGTAAATGTTGGAATACACTGCAATCAAAGTGATTGCTGCAGATTGATTATTGCAAACAATCTCCTCTGTGGATTAACTACCTCTGTTTCTGAAAAGTCTTCACTGTTTTTCACACAGCTGTGGGCACATACACAATGTTATTAATGGAAACTATGATTACCAGCAAGGAGTAAGACCATAATGCACAGACTTGATAATAGTTGCCATGGGGAAGACAAATTTGGTGAGTCTGTAGTCTTTTTGCTATCCAGGATTCACCTGCAATAACTCGGGAGAGCTTACATGCTGAAGTTTGACACCCGCCATTATTTGGTAAGTTTTCAAATTTACACTTTTAAAAGTTGCTTAAATTATGGAATCAAGCTGAAAGAGTGGTGTGTGTCTTACTTAAACAGGACTGACACTCCTTGATTTATGACCTGGATATTCTTAGACTGTTATTGGTCACCAGATCAATGGTTGATAATATTTCAATGTGTTCCATGTATGCATTGAAGTGATCTTTAATAGTGTTAAAGATTGTAATAGATTTTTAAAAATGTAATTTGTGAATTGAGATGATAGCCAACAATTGCTATGCTGAAAATATATTTGTAATTGATTTTTTTTGCTGTCCCTGACCCAAACCTGACTCATGAGTACAATAAGTCCAGGCTTGTATCTGTACGACACTAATAGACACAGTAATTCTCAATACCGTAAATGCTGTTTACCTACCAAAAAGTGGCAAATTTAGTGGTGGCACACAGAGAGAGAAGAATAATGAATGGAAAAATATGGATTAGATGGAAACATCTACAATGGTATGGCAACATAGCCTATACTTTGCCAAACCCAAGTTGCCCCTTATACAGTGAGGGAAAAAAGTATTTGATCCCCTGCTGATTTTGTACGTTTGCCCACTGACAAAGAAATTATCAGTCTATAATTTTAATGGTAGGTGTATTTTAACAGTGAGAGACAGAATAACAGAAAAAAAATCCAGAAAAAAGCATTTCAAAAAAGTTATAAATTGCAAGATTTCTGGCTCCCAGGTGTCTTTTATACAGGTAACGAGCTGAGATTAGGAGCACTCTCTTAAAGGGAGTGCTCCTAATCTCAGCTCGTTACCTGTATAAAAGACACCTGTCCACAGAAGAAATCAATCAATCAGATTCCAAACTCTCCACCATGGCCAAGACCAAAGAGCTGTCCAAGGTTGTCAGGGACAAGATTGTAGACCTACACAAGGCTGGAATGGGCTACAAGACCATCGCCAAGCAGCTTGGTGAGAAGGTGAGAACAGTTGGTGCGATTATTCGCAAATGGAAGAAACGCAAAATAACTGTCAGTCTCCTTCGGTCTGGGGCTCCATGCAAGATCTCACCTCGTGGAGTTTCAATGATCATGAGAACGGTGAGGAATCAGCCCAGAACTACACGGGAGGATCTTGTTAATGATCTCAAGGCAGCTGGGACCATAGTCACCAAGAAAACAATTGGTAACACATTACGCCGTGAAGGACTGAAATCCTGCAGTGCCCGCAAGGCCCCCCTGCTCAAGAAAGCACATGTACAGGCCCGTCTGAAATTTGCCAATGAACATCTGAATGATTCAGAGGAGAACTGGGTGAAAGTGTTGTGGTCAGATGTGACCAAAATCGAGCTCTTTGGCATCAACACAACTCACCATGTTTGGAGGAGGAGGAATGACCCCAAGAACACCATCCCCACCGTCAATCATGGAGGTGGAAACATTATGCTTTGGGGGTGTTTTTCTGCTAAAGGGACAGGACAACTGCACCGCATCAAAGGGACGATGGACGGGGCCATGTACCGTCAAATCTTTGGTGAGAACCTCCTTCCCTCAGCCAGGGCATTGAAAATGGGTCGTGGATGGGTATTCCAGCATGACAATGACCCAAGACACACAGCCAAGGCAACAAAAGAGTGGCTCAAGAAGAAGCACATTAAGGTCCTGGAGTGGCCTAGCCAGTCTCCAGACCTTAATACCATAGAAAATCTGTGGAGGGAGCTGAAGGTTTGAGTTGCCAAACGTCAGCCTCGAAACCTTAATGACTTGGAGAGGATCTGCAAAGAGGAGTGGGACAAAATCCCTCCTGAGATGTGTGCAAACCTGGTGGCCAACTACAAGAAACGTCTGACCTCTGTGATTGCCAACAAGGGTTTTGCCACCAAGTACTAAGTCGAAGGGGACAAATACTTATTTCCCTCATTAACATGCAAATCAATTTATAACTTTTTTGAAATGCGTTTTTCAGGATTTCTTTGCTGTTATTCTGTCTCTCACTGTTAAAATACACCTACCATTAAAATGATAGACTGATAATTTCTTTGTCAGTGTGCAAACGTACAAAATCAGCAGGGGATCAAATACTTTTTTCCCTCACTGTATGCTTGAAAACCTGGTAGTAGCTTTAGCCTCAATTTAAAAAAAGTTTGAACATAATAATGTAAAACTATGTTTTCTTTTTTTTTTTTAACGATACTTCATCATGAGTTTTCTGACTTATAATTATAAATCATTATTTCAGTATGTTGATTTCAACATAAATGTGGGCTGGAGGATCTGAACCTCGATCTTTCTTCCGAGTCCAATGCACAGTTTTTCAACTCTAATTTTGAATCATCAACATGTACAGTACTACAGTACATGCTAACACATGTTAGAATACATTCAGGTATCTTCGTAGGTTTAGTGTTTTTCCAATCTGGTAAAAATGCAGTAGGCTTAACAAACTATTCAGGTAGAGATTCAAATAATTATATATTAAAATTACAATTAACAAAAATCTAAATATGTCATCCTTAAAACGAGTAATGCCTGAAAAATGTATTACTAATCAGTAAAATGCTCCAGAAGATGATCATAGCCTTAGTTGGGCATTGATCAGTGCAAATAATTTGCTTTTGTGAAGCAATCTCTCCACTCCCTCTGACTCGCTGCACATTGTTTTAAACATGTCAATCGCTGCTGGTAATATCAAAGTCTCAGCAATGACGTGTCATGTCATTGCCATTGCCACATGATAGCTCACCTGAAAATATGCACTCAGTGCCTTCTCGTTAACTGTTATAGCCTTCCTAAAGTGCATTGATCATTGTATAAAACGGCAAGCTAAATTTCTTGTGGTTAACGTGCCTAGCCTATTATAGTTATTTCAGTGGCTTTACTTGCTTGCTTGCTCTGTATAGTTGACATACCGTAGGAGCAAGCACATGTCAACTGCACCCTACATGCATTAGATACTAAATGTTTTGATCAAATTAAAAAATGTAATCAAATATTTAAACCAATGGAGTGATGAAAAAAAATCACACAATTTGAGATAATTTTCAATAGTAATTGTTTTTGCAGTCAATTTCAAAAACAATTTCAGGCATTCTCTCATGACTGCATATCTGCATATCAGGCGACCCCAAATTTGAGAATCGCTGCTGTTGAGTGTTACCTATCGGGGACTTTAATATAAGTATGTTTTTAAAATACTAAGCATCATCAGATATTGTGTCTTGTGTGTATGTCTTCCAGACTGTTATTAAATCTGTTCCTTTTGTTCTCAGCCATGTTGGACTCAAACCACACAGGATCTACAGTCAAAGAATTCACCATCCTTGGCTTCCCTGGACTGCAGGACCAAGAGAGCAAGACCATCCTGTCTGTGGTCTTCCTGGCTGTTTATCTTCTCACTGTATCAGGGAACCTCTTGATTGTGATCATATTTGCTGTGAATGAGTCCCTTCACACACCCATGTATATCCTGATTTGTAATCTGGCTATTCTGGACATTTCCCTGATCTCAATCACTATCCCTAAAATGTTAGCTGTTTTCATGTTTGGTTCAGGATTAATTTCCTTCGGTGCCTGTTTCACACAGATGTTTTTTCTCTTGAGTCTGGGAGTAGCTGAGGGCTTTCTCTTGACTGTTATGGCATATGACAGATATCTTGCCATCTGCCATCCACTCCATTACTCCACTATGATGACCAATGGTCTTGTCATGAGGCACATTGTGTGCTGTTGGGCTGCAGGGTTTTTATCAGTGTTCATCCCAGTGATTCTTGCTGTGCGCTTGCCGTTCTGTGGACCTGATAAAGTCCTCCACTGCTTCTGTGATCATTCTTCAGTGCTCAGGCTGGCCTGTGCAAACATTGTCATCAACAGCATTCTGGGCTTAGCCATCGTCCTATCTGTGGTCCTCATCCCTCTCACCCTCATCCTGCTGTCCTATGTGAAGATTGTGAAGTCAGTGCTGCAGATCTCCGGCGCAGAGGGCAGAGCCAAGGCCTTCTCCACCTGCAGCTCACACCTGCTGGTCATCTCTGTGTTCTTCCTCACGGCAGCAGGGGTCTACATCTCCTACAGGGTCCCTGGGACCTCAGAAGATCTGCGCATCATGACAGCTGTGTTTCAGAATGTCTTCCCTCCCCTCATGAATCCGATCATCTACTGCCTGAGGACTAAAGAGATCAGGGACAGCTTGGTGAAAACCCTGAAGAAGAGCAGAGTCTTTGCAAACAGCATGTGAGAGAGTTAATCTCATTAATTATTATTATTTATTGAGTGAAGAGTAGACAATACAGGTTCATGCAGAACTATGTACTGCCACAATGTTTTGTCTTGAATTATCTACTTTTAAGGTGAAATCCTACCCATAAAAATGTGATAGATATTTTATACTATGCAGCTAGAAATAAGTCGTCTTTCTTTACCACAGTATTTTAAAGTTTACTTAATTTAGTAATTTACTGTATGTACTCTTTGCTTCTTGTGAAAAATTAATTATTTGTGACAACTGTAAGCTGTGCTGGGTAATGGGTTCAAATAATAAACATAATAATAATAACAATAACAATAACATTATTGTGGTGGCAACAAATCATTGCCTCAAATTTGTATTGGCGAAGCAGTGGTGTTTTGTGCCGTTTTGCCTATACAATTTATTTTAAAGAAAATCTATGAAACAGCATATCTATAGGCAAATGCCTGTGTAAATGTTAGAATATTTTCTTCCACAGTAGACCCAATGGTGTTGGCCCGATGTCCAAAATGACCACGGCCTGACGTCAGTCCAGCGTCGGTTGGTCCATCCATGTTTTGACCTGCAAATGTCAATCCCCAAAAGTATCCTTTGCTCTTATCCTGTATCCAGTGTTGCTTGTTCTTTCGCTGTCCTTGTCCTGTAACCCTCAGTGTTTTCAGAGCCTGGTCTTGAACTTGTAGAAATATATTGCAGAAGAGCAGAACTACAGTCACACTTTGTCAGTGCTTCGTTTTCTCTCTCCATGGTGAGGTATGAATTTGGGAAGCTTGGGAAGTATTTCTAAAATTTGTATTATCCAATACACACCATTATTTAAAAAGATGACATTCTATACATGCTGAACAGAATGCCTAATTAAATAATTAATTTAATATTAAATAAGTAAATGTGCAGTAAACACTTGGAGAATTACAGATCCCCAGATCAAAACACAACAAAAAGACATGTAAGATTGTATATTAAAATCACTCAGCAGAGGCATTATTAATCAATAACAAGCACCAATTTTATTCACAAATAGTAGATGAAACATTTAAAAGAATACACGACAAACAGCTGATCTTGCTTCTCAGTGACCGAGCTCCTGAATCCTCTGGACTCGTCTGGCTCAATTCTAGATAAACAGATAAACAAGAAATAACTGTAAACTAGGCATTCAATAAGCCGTATTCATTCTTATAACTCATGTTAATTGTCAGTATTGACCACTTTTAAAATAGTTATGTGAATATTGCCTTCTGTCCTGTAGCCATTAAGTTACATTTGTGGTTAATTCAGTGTCCTCTTACAAATACAAACACATAAACAACTAGTTTCTGTGGCACCTTCACATACAATGCCTGTACTTAATAAAACCATCTCACTGAAGAAAAATATAATGCGAAGAAAATGTGAACACTTCTGTTTTTCACTTCTTACAAATTATTTACAAATTGTAATACATTCGCTACATAATGAATTACCCAACTGACTATATATTGTAATTTACATTCATTTTAAGCCAGAAAATTAAAAGCCTATCATTGATATTTTAAAAATGTTATTTTGAAAACAACCACAGTTAATGTCATACATGGTACTTCAGACTTTTAAATATTCAAATTTTCAGTACATTTAAACAACATTATATTTAAACATTTTAATAATAGTCTGAAAGTGAACTTGCTTTCGGTCTGACGTCATCTGAGGAGATGCCTCAGGGTCACACTACACGATTTCTACAGTCCGACCCGATTTTGATAACAGCGCACACCCCCGAGCGCTTAAGTACAGGGACACACACTTCACGACTGATCTGACATCCTGTGTCGTGGGGATCTCCGACACTGCCTTTAAACTCGCCCCAGCTCGCGGAAACACACGTGATCCATCCAGAGAAAAGGTAAACAAACAGGGACAGGGACATTTACAAGTCATGTTCAGTCGTGGGAGTTCATGTGGCCGACAACCTGTCCTGGTCCCTGCACATCTCCTCTTTGGTGAAAAAGGCTCACCAACGGCTACACTTCCTGCGGCGGCTGAAGAGGGCTCACCTAAATTCATCTATCCTCACCACATTCTACAGGGGCACCATAGAGAGTGTGTTGACCAGCAGCATCTCTCTCTGGTATGAGAACAGTAACACCTCAAACAGAAAGGCCCTGAGGAGGGTGGTGAGGTCAGCAGAGAGGATTATTGGGGTCACATTGTCATCTATGGAGGACCTGGCTCAAAAATGCATACTGGCCAAAGTGACCAGCATCCTGAAAGACCCCACTCACCCATGTCATAAACTTTTCTCCCTCTTGCCTTCGGGCAAGAGATACAGAAGCCTGCATAGCAGCACTGTCAGGTTCAGTAAAAGCTTTTTCCCGGCTGCTATTAGATTGTTAAACATAACACTTCAATGACTGTACCTGTCACCTATTTTATCTGCTGCTATGCAAATGTGCAATCATATTTATTGAGGTTGGTGCAATATTAATCCAATTGTCTCTCATAATCTCTCTCCCTGTCCCTCACAACTCTCCCCCCTCTTGTTGTACAATAATATATTGGTGAAATATCCACTATTTATTTAGTTGTTTGTTGTTATTAATATCTGTGTTTTTTTATCTTTGTTTTTATATGGAGCCAGGCTCGTAATTTCATTCTGCTCTGCATCGTTGATGTCTTTGCTGAATGACAATAAAGAATATTGTATTCAATTCTATTCTATTCTATAGCGCACCACCAATGGGATCAGTGGATTTCTGCAGATCTGTGCAAAACTGCGGAAATCTGCGCAACAAGAACACCACCACAAGCCACTGTTGCTGTTTGTGTTCGTCTGTGTGGATAAATGTGTGTGAAGACATGGAGGCGAGGGCAATAGTCTACTCTGTGTAAGAGCTGCAGGTGAGCAACACACAGGCTATATCCATTCCATTCCAGGGACTGATATTTAGCGCAGACCTGGGTCAATTACAGATACTAATTGGTATTTGAAAATATTTTTTTTCCTGTTGTAAGGCTGTCTTACTGTACCTTACTAAATAAATAGATTGTTTGTGTATATGTATATATATATATATTTTTTACTTTGCGTTGTATTACTTATTTATTTTATCCCATTTAATAATAAAACAACCCAGGCACCAGGATGTGGGAGAAAAGAAAAGCAACAAGCTTTATTGTTTTGTGATCAGTGTCTCCAGCTTTGGGATACAGGAAAAGGAACTTTCTTAGTATTTCTGTTCATTTTGTACACAGTTCACAATCTTATTAAATCAAAACAGAAATACATGTCAAACGTAACATGGTTCTCTTTCGCCAATTAAGTGCATTTACACATCTTTTAAATGTAATGTGTCATCCTCGATTACATTAATAAACAAAATAACCCAAATATAAAATGTAAACAATGCCACATGTCTCGTTTGTATATATGTTTTAGTACAACACTAAACACAATGGAACAAAAAAAATACATTGGATAACAACAGTTTACATATTACACAGCAATATTTATCATAATCATTATTGGATGGTTTGTAAATGTAAAGTTTATTAATGGATTGTATCAGACTATTTACAATAGGTCTTACCTTTGGGATACAGGAAAAGGAACTAAAGATTAATCGCAGAACTCGTCAGTTCCCTTTCCTGTTTTTTTCCAACTATGTACAATAAGGAGAGCTCCCCCCGGAGGTTAACCCTATATTACATTAATTAACCTGAAGGACTTCAATACCAGTCCTCCAGGCTACACCCACCCCATGTTTGAGAAATGGCGTCTCTGCCATTGTTCTCTTTAATACAATTAACGTTTCTATGTACAGTTCTAAGCGCAGCTCAATAAAGGGTAGTGCTTTCTCTTTTTCTAACTCCCTGCCTCTCCTAATCTTTTCTGCGTCGGCCTCAGTATGTATATTGGCAATGTGCTGTTCATAAGAAAGTCTATTTGGAGGCCGTCGTCTTGAACTGGATACCTTCTTTGAGGCAGAGGTGTGTCAACTATTTCTGCGGTACTTGCAGCACTACTTGGCTGTCTGTTGGACTCAGTTTCCTCATGTATCCAGTCCTCTGTGGATGTAGGCACAGGTGTAGTAGGTGAGGTACTTGCAACCACGATCTCTTCATCCCTGACTTCACTCAATGGGCAACCTGGTGTTGGAGTCTCATCTTCCCGCATCAGATCTGGCTGAAAGCCTCCAGCTGTATCAACAGGTATGCTCAGGCTGACAGGAAATCTCAAGATTTCCATTTCGGCTTCTGTATACGTTGGGAAACTTTCGGCAGCATCTTTTTCTGTCCCAGGTGTGAGAGCTGTTACTGTTTCCCCACTGGGATGAACATACACTGAGTTAGTAAGTTTTGGTGCACTACACGTTCAACGTCACCGTCCTCTGACCTCACAACATACACCGGAATATCCTTCTGCTTCTTAACCACTATATATGGTCGTCTTTCCCAGCGGTCGGCTAACTTCTGTCTTCCATCTAAATGGGTTACCTTGACCAGAACTCTATCTCCAGGGTGAAATTCTAGGTCCTTCACTTTTCGGTCATATTGTTGCTTTTGACTCTCCTTGGCCTTTCTGGACATCACATTGGCTTGCTCAAACGCAGAAAACAGACACTCACGCAGCCCCTGTACATAATCGCTATACTCTACTGGTTCTTTCTCTGGAGCCAATCCAAACATCATATCAACCGGCAATTTCGGATGTCGGCCAAACATCAGAAAATGTACCCAGTACAGTCATGCTGTGTGCAATTGTATGCGTGAGTCATCGCATCAACATGCTCTTTCCAATCGGATTTCTGATGAGGAGATAGCATACCAAGCATATTCATCAATGTGCGGTTAAAGCGTTCCGTAGTCCCATTCCCTTCAGGGTGGTATGGCGTAGTGTGACTCTTTTCAGTTCCGGTTAACTTGCACAGCTCCTTAATGAGTGTGCTTTCAAAATTTCTGCCCTGGTCAGCATGAATTCGGTTGGGGAACCCAAATTTACACAAGAAATTATGCCACAAGACTTTGGCGACTGTGTTTGCCTTTTGATCACGGGTGGGGTAAGCCTGAGCAAACCTGGAAAAATTATCGGTCACAACCAATATATTTTCAACTCCTCCACTCGATTGCTCAAGTGTCAGGAAGTCAATGCATATTAGTTCTAATGGTGCCCTTGTGTGGATACTGACCAATGGTGCATGTATACCTGAGACTGGGGTTTTGCGAAGGTAGCATCTCTCACATCCCTCACACCAATCCTTAATCTCACTATACATTTGGGGCCAATAGAACCTTTCACGGACCATTGCAAAGGTGCGATCCAGACCAAAATGACCAGCATCATTATGTAAACCTGTCTTTATCCCTGACCTCCATTTCTCAGGCAACACTAGTTGTTTAATCCTTCCTCTCTGATTGTCTTGTGTCTGACGATACAAAATCCCATCCTGGATGATTAACTTAGACCATTCTTTAAGAAGAAGGAGCACAGACTTAGCCTCCCTCCCTCTCTCATTACTATTGGGCTTATAGCCTCGCATCTTGTAATACACTGTGCGGCCAATCACAGCATCTTCCCTTTGTCCAGAACGAAGCTCCTGCTTCATCATGGCTGGTAGTACATCCATTCCAGGGGCCAAATACTGGTCCTGTGTCATAGTTGACCTTTCTTCCACATTGGAGTTAGTTGCAAGAGGCTCCTCCATGGTGACTTGTCAAACATCTCCCTGCTCTCTGTGGACAGCTGTGAAGTGTTGCAATAACTATTTCATGTGGCATCCTCGATAAGGCGTCTGCATTTCCATTGAACTTCCCTTTTCTATACTGAACATCGAAGTCAAACATAGCCAAGTGAGAGACCCAATGCTGGCCAGTGGCATCCAGTTTGGCAGATGTCATTACCTTTTGCGGGTTATTGTCAGTCAGCACCGTGAAGCGATGTCCATATAAGTGGTTGTTAAACTTTTCGGTCACTGCCCACTTCAGTGCCAAGAACTCAAGCTTGTGTGCTGGATATCGACTTTCTGCTGGCCTCAAGGCTCTACTGGCATATGCAATGACGCGTTCGCTCCCATTCTGCATCTGTGCAAGCACGGCACCCAATCCCTCACCAGATGCATCCACCTGCAGCACAAATGGCAATTTGTAGTCTGCATATGCTAGCACAGGTGTAGTGGTCAGCTTTTAAATCAAAGTCTGGAAAGATTACTCACACTCATCTACCCATTCAAATGGTATGGGTACTGGACCAGGCTTCTTTGCACCTTTCTTTCTTTTATGTGGGTCACCAGAAGTCAAATGGTACAAGGGTGCTGCAATTGCTGCATAGCCCTCAATAAATCGGCGGTAGTATCCACAGAATCCCAGGAACTGCAATACTTCTTTCCTTGTAGAAGGCCTTCTCCAGTCCCTCACCTTTCTGATCTTCTCTGGATCTGTTTTGATTCCTTCAGCTGAAACAATATGTCCAAGGTACTGAACCTCAGTCTTCAACAGATGGCACTTAGAGGGCTTTAATTTTAACCCATGCTGTCGTAATCTGTCGAATACGAGTTGAAGACGTTCCAGATGCTCATCAAATGTTTTTGAAAACACTACTATGTCATCAAGATATATCAGCACACTAGCAAAATTAAGGTCACCCAAACAGAAGGTCATTAGCCTCTGAAATGTAGCAGGAGCGTTTTGCAGTCCAAAAGGCATCCTGTTAGCTTCATAAAGGCCCATCGGGGTGCTAAAAGCAGTCTTGTGCTTGTCCTTTTCAGCAACTTCCACTTACCAATATCCAGAAGTGAGATCAAGCATGGAGAAGAACTTGGCTTGACCCAGAGCATCTAGAGCTTCTTCGATTCTCGGAAGTGGAAATGCATCCCAAGTGCTGTGTGAATTTAACTTTCGGTAATCAACACAGATTCGAAGGGATCCATCCTTTTTGGACACCACCACAATAGGAGATGCATTTGGACTTTTGCTGGGACGAATAACTCCTGCGGTTTCCATTTCAGCAATCTGCTTCCTTACATCTTGAAACTGGGATGGAGGTATCTTCCTATATGGCAACCGGAATGGCTGAGGATCCACTAAGGGAATTTCGTGCTGCACTGTCGTAGTTTTCACATAATCCAGAGGGTGCTGTGAAAAGACATCAGCATTTCTCGCCAACAACCTCTTTAGCTGTTTCAGCTGCACTTCATTACTTACAGCCACACCTGTCATGTCTACGGGAGGTATTTCATCATTACTTCCATCACGTTCTACAGCAGTCTGGACACGGCAAGCTCCAAATGAGAATGTTCCCTCTTTTGTGGTGGTTGTCTGGCCATCCACATCATTTATGCTATTCACTAAGAAGAGGTCAGCAAGGTAAGTATTAGGTTTGATTTTAATCGGCTTTGCAGACAAATTGCACACCCTAACTGGAACACGTCCTCTGTTAATGTCATTTAGTACACGACCAACAACTAGGCCTATAGGTAGCTTAGATGACTGACGTCCTTCAATCAGTGCAAGATATGGTGCCTCACCAGGTCCCATGGGAACTGCACAGTTAATATGAGTTTCTTCCCCTGCCTGGACAATGTGATTATGCTTCCCTACATATTTAGCCCCTCCTACTTTGCCTATGGGTCCCCCAAACTCTTTCTTTCCAAACTCCAGGAAAGCTGTTTACCATTCTGGGGATTGGTGCTTGATCTGATTCAAGTAGTTCCTTCCATGGAGAGCTTGCAAATCACTGCGGCTTGCACGGAGAACATTCGTTCCTATGAGCAATGGAACCTCTTTTCTATACTCAGTAACTGGAACTACAAAAGCAGGAACCTTTTCATGTACTTGACCCAAGAACCTCAATGTAATGTAGGAAACCCCATTGTGAGGGACATCTTGTCCTGCCGCCCCCTCTATGGGCACATCCGAGGCCTCAACCTTCTGTTTCCTGAGGGAGGGGTGTTTACTCAAGAACACATCTGTAATTGTGATTACCTGTGATCCTGAATCTATTAAAGCTCTACATTCAGCTCCATTGATCGCCACAATTCCCTCATTGCTTGGGCCTATTAAAGGTGTTTCCTCTGCGCTCTGGTTTAGGGACTTAATTGCCTGCAGCTGGCCACCACCACCTCTTCAGTTGTTGCAGTACTAGTTTAACTCTGGCTCTTGTAAGTTCTCACCTGCACCATTTTGCACTTGATCCTCTGGCAGAAGAGCTCTACACTCTCTGGCAAGTTGTCCTTGTCGATTGCACCTGTAGCATGTGACGTCAGAGTGTCTGAAGCTTCGTTGACCTCTTGACCTTTGGTTCCAGGGGGCTGCATTCTGCTTAGGCACACTGGGATTTTTGACTTGAGCTTCTAACTGCTCTGCCTGTCCTAATGCCAGCTGCTTTACCAATTCCATTAGTTCAGTAATTTCTGAGGGTGGTTTGGAAGCGACATTAGGTCTACCTCTAGGGTTCTGCACCACCTCTTCGATCCTTACTGTATGACCCTGGCTTTGACCTTTTCGCAACTTCTTGCTTGAGTTAAATCTTTTACTCTCACGTGCCAAATGTCTAAGCTCTGCCTGTAACTCCTTAAAAGTCATGGAAGTAGGTTTCATAGGGGCAAGTCTCAGATACATTTCCTCCTCACAGAGGCCTCGCATGAACTGGCGTGTGAGCTTGTAATCTCTGTCTGGGTAGGGGCGATTCCCATTGCGCTTCTCTTCATCTGTGCGCAAGATTGCTTCTAGAGCTATTGCATACGAACAGGCAGACTCACCCGCCTTTTGGCTTCTTTCATAGAAATCTGCTAGAGGGTCAGATGAAACCTGTGTCTCACTATATTCCTCCCTTAGTTCATTAAAGGCCCTTGATGCCGTTTGTTCATTCAGTGGCAAATTAAGAACAAGTTTCCTTGCTTCCCCACTTAAATGTCTCACAATTGTTGCAAACAGGAAATTTGGAGGCATGGCCCCAGCACTGCATAAATACTGCATATCTCGAATCCAATCTTCTATCAAAATTTTGCTCTCCACATTTCCACTGAACACAGGTACGCTTCTAACCTGATGTGATGAGGACATCATGACTGAAGGAGGTGCAGTACTATAGGTAGCAGCTTTTCCCCACTGATTAGTAGCATAAGTATGTGCAAATTCCTGAGTTCCATAAGACATTGTGGATTCTATAGGGCACATTCCCTTTACCATAACTGTTTAATGGTGTACTTGTAACATGCCTCTGGCCAGTAAGTGGTACACTAGGGGAGGACACAACTACACTCTGTAAGGGGACAGCATCATACATTTGAGCTTGCGGCTCCATAACAGTAACCTTAGGTTTTGCCCCCACACCCATTTCCTGCTGGCATGGTATTTTTATAGGACTTTCACGGATGAGTCCATTATCCAAATTGTTATCTTGAGGAGCATACATGACTAATATTTTATTACGACCCACATATGCGATGATGTCTCCTATGAAAAGGTATATACACTCACCTAAAGGATTATTAGGAACACCTGTTCAATTTCTCATTAATGCAATTATCTAACCAACCAATCACATGGCAGTTGCTTCAATGCATTTAGGGGTGTGGTCCTGGTCAAGACAATCTCCTGAACTCCAAACTGAATGTCTGAATGGGAAAGAAAGGTGATTTAAGCAATTTTGAGCGTGGCATGGTTGTTGGTGCCAGACGGGCCGGTCTGAGTATTTCACAATCTGCTCAGTTACTGGGATTTTCACGCACAACCATTTCTAGGGTTTACAAAGAATGGTGTGAAAAGGGAAAAACATCCAGTATGCGGCAGTCCTGTGGGCGAAAATGCCTTGTTGATGCTAGAGGTCAGAGGAGAATGGGCCGACTGATTCAAGCTGATAGAAGAGCAACTTTGACTGAAATAAGCACTCGTTACAACCGAGGTATTCAGCAAAGCATTTGTGAAGGCACAACACGTACAACCTTGAGGCGGATGGGCTACAACAGCAGAAGACCTCACCGGGTACTACTCATCTCCACTACAAATAGGAAAAAGAGGCTACAATTTGCACAAGCTCACCAAAATTGGACAGTTGAAGACTGGAAAAATGTTGCCTGGTCTGATGAGTCTCGATTTCTGTTGAGACATTCAGATGGTAGAGTCAGAATTTGGCGTAAACAGAATGAGAACATGGATCCATCATGCCTTGTTACCACTGTGCAGGCTGGTGGTGGTGGTGTAATGGTGTGGGGGATGTTTTCTTGGCACACTTTAGGCCCCTTAGTGCCAATTGGGCATCGTTTAAATGCCACGGCCTACCTGAGCATTGTTTCTGGCCATGTCCATCCCTTTATGACCACCATGTACCCATCCTCTGATGGCTACTTCCAGCAGGATAATGCACCATGTCACAAAGGTCGAATCATTTCAAATTGGTTTCTTGAACATGACAATGACTTCACTGTACTAAACTGGCCCCCACAGTCACCAGATCTCAACCCAATAGAGCATCTTTGGGATGTGGTGGAACAGGAGCTTCGTGCCCTGGATGTGCATCTCACAAATCTCCATCAACTGCAAGATGCTATCCTATCAATATGGGCCAACATTTCTAAAGAATGCTTTCAGCACCTTGTTGAATCAATGCCACGTAGAATTAAGGCAGTTCTGAAGGCGAAAGGGGGTCAAACACAGTATTAGTATGGTGTTCCTAATAATCCTTTAGGTGAGTGTATATATATATATATATATATATATTTTGTTACTTTGCGTTGTGTATTACTTATTTATTTTATCCCATTTAATAATAAAACAACCCAGGCACCAGGATGTGAGAGAAAAGAAAAGCAACAAGCTTTATTGTTTTGTGATCAGTGTCTCCAGCTTTGGGATACAGGAAAAGGAACTTTCTTAGTATTTCTGTTCATTTTGTACACAGTTCACAATCTTATTAAATCAAAACAGAAATACATGTCAAACGTAACATGGTTCTCTTTCGCCAATTAAGTGCATTTACACATCTTTTAAATGTAATGTGTCATCCTCGATTACATTAATAAACAAAATAACCCAAATATAAAATGTAAACAATGCCACATGTCTCGTTTGTATATATGTTTTAGTACAACACTAAACACAATGGAACAAAAAAAATACATTGGATAACAACAGTTTACATATTACACATCAATATTTATCATAATCATTATTGGATGGTTTGTAAATGTAAAGTTTATTAATGGATTGTATCAGACTATTTACAATAGGTATTACCTTTGGGATACAGGAAAAGGAACTAAAGATTAATCGCAGAACTCGTCAGTTCCCTTTCCTGTTTTTTTCCAACTATGTACAATAAGGATAGCTCCCCCCGGAGGTTAACCCTATATTACATTAATTAACCTGAAGGACTTCAATACCAGTCCTCCAGGCTACACTGTATTAGAGTATTTTAAAATAACCTGCACTGAAACAACCATTGGTATTTGAAGTATTTTAATTATGTATGAAAATCTTATTCTCCTGTCATGTTTATTATTCCGTTTTATTCTGTCATTGGCTGCTGATGACGTCACTCTCCACGATCGGTGCCGATCAAGTCGTAAATATTAAACGTTTAATAAAATCGTAGGGGCTCCGACTAGCTTACGATCGGATCGCAGACCGTCTCTCACTACACGACAATCAGTGGAGGGACACGCCCCAACCAAGCTGCCTGTCCTAACGATCAGGGCCGATTTGTCATGAGGGCCAAATCTGGCTCAAATCTGGCTTAAAATCGTGTAGTGTGACCCCAGCATCAGTATGGTCTCGAGGAAGAGTACTCAAGCACTTTCAAATAATAAAGCTGGGAACATTTTTGACAGTATCAAACATATGTATAATTATTATTCATATGTATGATATTTTAAAGTTACATAGGTCAATATATTAAAACAAGTTGCACTGATATCATATCTGTTGGCATTTAGTCAGACATGATCCATCTCGCCGACCGTAACTGCAGTCCAACCATGCCAACCAGTTGCCGACGTCAGTCATCCTCCACTTCCTTGACGTACTGCAGTCTGACCATGCCCACCATATGCTGATGTCGGGTATACGTCACCCCCCCACCATACTGCTGTCTGACCATGCCAACCATATGCCGACGTTGGCTATACTGCACCACCCGACTGCGACTGATGTCCAACCATGCCAACCATATGTCGACGTTGCCCAACGTCCTGTGCTATCTGGATTAGTGGCAGTTCCACAGACCTCCAGAGAGGGGAGAAAGGAGGAGGGGAGAGGCAGAGAGATGAGGTGAGAGGGATTAGGGAGGCAATGGTGAGCAGGTGCACGCAGAGATGCAGGATAGAGCATGAATTGGAGAGACAGGCATAGCTGCCTAGTGTTGATGTGCGGCGTCTCCTGACAGTCTTCTCCTCGCTGGAGTCCCACAGCTAGAGTCCCTGCCCTTTGGAAGTGGGGCCCTTCGGAGGGGGGGTACTGAAGGCTGCTGGCGCTGACTGCTGGTGCAAAGGTCCTGGAGGCTGTAAAATAGTCCACCTGTAATTAATTGGGAGAGCACACACCTGAATTATGTTGAATTACACTGCCTTGGTGAGAGTGTGCAAGTGCCTCCCTAGTACAGCAATTGGCCGAATTAAGTGTTTGGAATGTCAGGAATGCTAACACAATTAACAACCTATTCTGATTGCAGACAAGGTGAGGCCGAACGCACAATTACACTGAACAATATCTCCCTATAATAATATGCAATGCAACCATTTCTGATTACAGATTACACAATAAATAGTATAACAAGTAAGTCAGTAACTAACAAACGGTAGCTGCCGTGCTAAGGTTACTAATACAGGTGCAAAATATATACAGTTAAACAAGCTAAAGCAACCGGTACCTAGCTGAGATGGGTGACTACGTCCGCTGGTCCATGTAGGCATCCTGGGATGAAGAGGTAAACAATACCAGTACCAGTTAGTGGGATGGGACATTGCACGTTACAATGGGGCAGAGACCATCCCTCTGCCTGCTTTAACTAGGATAGCTGTACTAGATAAAGCAGGCAGATGATCTGCCTGAGTGACAGCTCACAGCAGCCTACAGGCTGCCAAGTTTGAAAACACGTGATGTCCCATCCCCCTTTGGGTAGTATGCTCTTCTTCAGATAACCAGGGCTGCATTCGCAACCCATCGTTGGAATTGTATAAGTACAATATTTCAATACAGTACATTCTGTGTTCTCTGTAGCAACACTATGTATATATCACTGTTGAAATAACAAGGTCAAGGTAAACTTTATTATCCCACAAGGGGAAATTCAAGGGGAAATGGTCATACGCATCCCATTTAAAACACAGAAATACACTATACATACACTAACACACACACACACACACACACACACACACGTCAATGGAATATTCTGTGCAATACTAACAATATAAAATATCATATACAATATACAATCCAAATATACAACATGCACATCAAAATACCCAAACCCAATTATGTAGTTGGACATCTATCTATCATTTAATAATCTAATTGCTGTAGGCACAAATGATTTACTCTACCTTGTTCTAATTTTCTGTTGCAGGATTCTGCCATTTGACCTGCTACTCCTTTGGAACAGATAAACATACCCACAAAGCCATCCTGTATCTGTGTTTGTGTTGTCATGGGTATCAGAGACTGTGCAGTAGCAAATTGGGTAATTGGGCGCAATGCTTCACAGGTCCAGTTCAGAACCACAGTGTGTCACAGTCGAGTGAATGTCAGTTAATTTACGTGGAGATCTGGTATATAAAATACATACAGAAAATACTACTACAACTGCAACTATTACAACAACTGTTCATAATAATAATATATACACCCGCTTACTTAGTTCAAATTTTATTTTAGCAAATTATCATGGCAAACAATGATCACAACAGATACATTGGGATTAAATAGGCATGATTAATCTTAGATCAACAATTAATCTCTTATACAAAGAGTCAATGCTGGTCCAAAACACATTTAAATTGCCTCTTACAAACGAATGGCTGACCTGTAGCTGCTCCCTCCTGTCTCATGGGGCTCTTGAGTCTTAACGGATCCATGTATGTCCTATTGATACACTGCATTGGCTGCTCATAACTTAAGCATATATTTGAATATTTGAATAAAATGTAACAATGCATGATCCTTCTATTTTCCAATGTAACCAAATTGGATCATTGTATGATATATTTTAAATATGTTTAATTCTGTAATCTATACATCTATTTTAGATATTCAAAAAATATTATGCGGTTCTGCTATGCATTTTCAATAGGGATTACACACACAAATATATGAATACATATCCCATATGAATATAAAGTAAACTGTCCAGGACCCCTGGATTAGGAAAGCATCATCTTCTGCATGCATCATTTCACGAAGGGGCTGAATCCTTTCACTTGCTACCTGGGAAGATACTGCTCTTGTTCAGTGTTTTTGCCAAGCTGTCCCTGATCTCTTTAGTCCTCAGGCAGTAGATGATCGGATTCATGAGGGCAGGGAAGACATTCTGAATCACAGACCCCATAACACGGCTGTCCACTGAGGTCCCAGGAATCCTGTAGGAGATGAAGACCCCTGCAGTTGTGAGGAAGAACACAGAGATGACCAGCAGGTGTGAGCTGCAGGTGGACACGGCCTTGGCTCTTCCCGCTGAGCTAGAGATACGCAATACTGACAGAAGGATCTTCACATAGGACAGCAGAATGAGAAACAGAGGGATGAGAAGAATACTCAGCCCAACAGATAAGCTAACATAGCTGATTAAGAGAACATCTCCACAGGCCAGGCGTAGGACTCCCGAATAATCACAGAAGCATTGGAGGACTATGTTGGGTCCACAGAACCGCTTTGTGAGTGCCAGAATTAAAAAAAGGATTGGGCTCAGGAACCCTCCCAGCCAACAAACAACTATGAGTTGCAAAGTGAACCTAATGGTCATCCTAGCTGGGTAGTGGAGTGGGTGACAGATGGCCACATACCTGTCATAAGCCATGAGCAGCAAGATAAAGCTTTCTATAGATGCCAGAGCTAGAAAGAAGTAGGTCTGGGTGAAGCATGCTGAGAAGGAGACAGTGTGAGGATTAGACCTGAAGACAGCTAGCATAGTGGGTACAGTGCATGTAGAAAGGGTGATGTCAATAATAGCAAGGCTACATATTGTCAGGTACATAGGGTTGTGCAAGCTTGTGTCTACCATCAGTATGAAAATAAGGAGAAGATTCCCCAGTAAAATGAGGAGGTAGACTGTCAGGAACACAGCAAATAGGATGGTCTTGCTCTCTCTGTCCTGCAGTCCAGGGAAACCAACAATAACAAATTCACTGACCATTGATCCCGTGTAGTTTGTATCAGCCATGGCTGTTCTGAAAATGATGAGAAATTACATATATAGGACATGAAAGGACAATGTATTCTGACAGGTAATAAAACCTCAACAGAAATTTAGAAATACAGTTACAGGAGAAAATCACCCACATTCATTTTTCATACCACATTCCCTGGTAACAATGTCTCTGTAAGGTGTCTTATCTCCAGCAGTGGTGACTGACCTTACCTGTGAAATGCCAGCAGAAATATGAGAGTGTCTGCCTTCTAGTCACTTTCATTAAATGTATCACTATTGTGCACCCCCAATTATGCAACCACATTTTATATCAATTGTAAGAGTAAAACATGCACTGTAAAATAAGTAAAGAAAACCTGTCACATTGAATAAAAAAATATTAGAATGTAACTAAGTTTTGCTAATTGCTCTGCATTCAATAGCAGAATATGTTGCACACACAATGCTAACAATTCAGAAAACATTATATAATCCAAAAACTGTTCCACACATGATTTCAGAAATATAAAACATGTTCTCAATTCTGCAGCATTGCCAAGGCTGCACAGCACAGTTTTCCAAATCCAGTTATTATTGGAGGCAGATTCATCTCTTTATTCTCATGTTGGTAACAGATCAGAGGGTCACTGGAGAATGTGCCCTCATAGACAAACCACAGAACCTGAAGCTCGAGTGTACAGACCAGTATTCCTGGGGTGTATACTCTGTAGGAGTGACATGTCTAATGCGATCTCTCATAGTGAATATGCCAGCATCTTCACAGAAAGTGTAATAATGACAACACTGATCCGCTCTGAAAAGGAATACATGACACTTACCAACTGAAGCACTAGATTGAGCACCTGAATTGAACACACACAGCTTTATACCAGGTCCCAGTCCACTGGGGCTCTACAGGCTGTAACACAAAGGCAATTAAAGCAATTAGTTCAACTCATTAGGCCGTCACTGAGGACTGAAGTTTACATCACACAACATTTCTAAAGAAACACACTGACGTGGTGAACAGCAGACTTTTTGACCCTTTGACCTATTTGTTTAAGATAGAAAAAGATACAAGAGTAAAGCAACATTGTGGGAAGGGAGCTTCTATCAGTTCTGCTGGATATTGTTTCTACTGAGGAGTGTAGAGAGGCCACAGCTGTGTAGAGGAGTGCTGGGAAACACTTCAAAGGGAAAACAGAAACATTTCAGGCAGTTACATTGTATTGTTAAAAATACACAATTAAAATAATTAAGAATTATTTGTATCAGATGATATGTGTTTGGTTCAGTCAATGCCACTGGAAACACAAAAGTATGGCAGATATATATATATATATATATATATATATATATATATATATATATATATATATCTTTATTTTTTGAAGAAGTTATTTGTAAAGTTGAGAATAATGACCAATCCATGAAATTAAAGGTTTACAAAACCTGCAAACTCTGTAAACTGATGTAATCTACAAGTTTACTAAATTCACACAATATCGTAAACATCTTGTTTACACAGTGTTTACAAACATCTGCTTTCCTAGTAGGTCACCATGTATATTTGTACAGCTGGTAGAAATACTGTAAACATCGTTTCACACTCAGTTTACAGAAGGTGTAAGGTGTAAACTTCAGGTTCAAAAATGTATACGTCACCTTTGCAGTGATTCCAAATATCTGCATACTTCTCTAGCTCACCATGTATTCATGTACAGCTGGTTTACATACTGTAAACTTTATGTTTTACACTTAGTTTATCTAACAATATGTTGTGTGAACTTCACCTTTGGGCCAATGCAAACATTACTATTACATTACATTACATTATTAATTGAATGATTGGCCAACCATACATGAAGCAGCAATTTGTTGCATTCTCATGATGGCCAATCAGTCAATTAAGTCTCCCAGCTCCAACAGGCTGTGAGCGGCAGCTAGTCTCTTAAAGTGGCAGGACACTCTCTCCTGCCACATAATCTTAACTTTGTAAACATCTAGGCTTATAGTTCATTTCCTTTCCTTTCCCCTTTATTTTATTGTCACTCAACCATATACAAAAGTGCAACAGTGGGTGAAAATCTTGGGTGCAGTTCCAAGCAACATAGCAGTACGACAATTTCCCTAAATATCTGATTTACACCTAACACAATTACACATCTGTTACACAACACAATATACAATATACACCTAATTTACAATATACAGAATTCACAAATTAAGAAGACAGTATGCAATAAAAATACACTGTATTCCCCCCCCCCATACCCCCCATATAATCAATGGAAATAAATATAAAGTGTCATATATTTTCCACTGTGTGCAAATGGCAGATGCAACAGTACATTGTATGTGGGCAATTTGTGCTCAAGGAAAAATCAAGCCCTTAGAGTTCACAATGGTTAGAATGGAAATTAACATTTTTATCTGGCTGTAATACTTTTCTGCAATCTATAGGGGACCTGAAGTGGGTTCATCCATCCATCTTCAAAACCACTTATCCTGGTGAGGGTCGCAGGGAAGCTGGAGCCGATTCTGGCAGGAATACACCCAGAACAGGACACCAGGCCATAACTGGGCAACACACACAGCAATTTTAGAGTGTCTTTGGACAGTGGGAGGCTGCAGTGCTAACCACTGTGCCGCCCCAGCAGAAGTGGGTTGCAAGCTAAAATTATCATACAAACATAATACAGATCCTTAACATTGAAACATTTTATAATTTAAAAATAATCGTGAAGTAATTGCTTGATGTCATTGACTCCTGAATTACATTTCTGCAAATATATTAATAGACTGATTAATATTCAAAGCTCCCCGGTGGAGCTTTTTAAACCTAGCGCTCCACCTTGTACATCTGCTCTCTCTCATTTGTATTGAGTTCTGGCACCTCGTCATTTAAAAATTAATCTCTGCTGTTGGATATTAAAAAATGCCCACTACTTGGCCTGCCATTTTCTGAAGGGAGAGAGGCGGCTTTGCCTTCCTAGCTCTGTGTTCCTTCCACCATGGTGATGTCTTGCTTGTTATGTTCATTTATTAAGCATCAGCAGTTTTCTGTTTTGTGTCTTCCTGGATGAATGAGTGTCGTGCTGGAATTGTGTGTGTATGTGTGCTACATGAGAGAGACAGCATGTTCTGGCAATTGTAACAAAGATAATAAAGACGTCCTATACAGTTTAACCTATACAGTTGGTTTCCAGATATTTATTATAACACAATATTGGCGACAATAATGGCAGAATTTTCACTTGCATTCCTTGCCTCCCTTTCAGGCTGTTCCCTGGACTTGCTGACTGTTCAGATTTCAGACATACCTGCTTGCACTTGGTCTGGATGATGTGAGTGATGCCCGCAAACCTGCAATGCTGCTGCACTGCCTGGGAACTGAGGGATAGCACATCTTTGATACCCTGGGTCCTGCTACCACGTACGTGGAGGCTGTCACTGTAATCCAGGCACAATTCGCCGCCACACACAGGGTCCATCTCCGGCGGTTCACTTTCCAACAGCAAGGCCAGCTGCCAGCTGAGTCTATTCTGCAATACGCAGCTGCATTGGTAGAGTTGGTGCTGCATTGTAAATTTGGAGCGCTGCATGATTAAATTATATGGTAAAACATTATTGAAAAAAGGATTTCTTTGACACATATAAAATTGCATGCCTCTACAGTGCCCCTCCAACTCCCTCAATGGTTATGGACATGACAGAATTGAGGTCCTGGGCTCCTGCACTACAGCACCAGATCTCTGCCCACCTTCTCATTCCACATCACGTGCAAAGGGGCCAACCTCCTGGGCCTCGAACTGTTCATCGCACTGGACTTCTCCTTGACTGATAACTGTGGCACAATCATCCTGCAGGTTGTCTCTCCTTGGCAGCAACAATGGCCTGCACTATTTGATGATCTGGGCTGCTTCTCTACCTTCGTCCACCAGCCCAAGGTTGACCCTTCAGTGCAGCCAGTTATCCAACCACTGCACCATATTCCCCTCGCCATGTGGGATCAGGTGTCTTTGAGCTGAAACTGATTCTGGGATCATCTAACCCATCAATGCTTCAACCTGGATTTTCTCATCATAGCTAAATAAAAAACTGGGGGACTTTGCGTTTGCGTTGATCTCTGAGCAGTGAACATCGCTATCATCCCCGACAAGTACCCACTCCCAACTACCAAAGGGCATATCACCCTCTTTTATGGCTTTATGATCTTTAGCAAACTGGACTTATGCCAAGGCTACCTCCAGGTGCCCCTCCCCCCCAGTAGCAGGGACCTTACAGCTTTTGGTACACATGCTAGTGTTTTTCGCTACACCTGCATGCGTTTTGGTCTCAGCTCTGCAACTAGCTGTTTCCAAAAGATTATGTCCTCTGTCTTTGTAGGTTTCCCAGGAGTGTCCCTTTATCTTGATGACATCGTGGTGCATGGTCCCAACACCTCAGTTCACAATGAGCACCTTCTTCAGGTGTTCCGCACACTTGCCCAGCACAACCTCACGCTCAACGAGGATAAATATTTTTTTGCAGTGGCAGAAATTGAGTTTGTGGGGTTCCACCTGTCAGCCCAAGGCATGTCACCACTGCAATCAAATGTGGATGCGATTCACCAGCCCATATCTGTGACACAGCTCGCCTCCTTTCTGAGCATGACAGCATACTACCTCCATTTCTTGCCATAGTATTCAGCTACAACCTCACCACTGCACCTACTGCTTAAGAAGGAGGCCCCCTGGGACAGGACCTCGGCCTGACGGCTCTTAAAACAACAGTTCACCACTGCACCCATCCTGGTACACTTCAACCTTGCCAGCCCCACCATGGTCAACTGTGACACATGGGCCATGGTGTTGGGGGCCATCCTCTCCCAAACTCAGGACAGTGTGGAGAAGCCCATTGCCTTTGCTTCTCGGTGGGGGAGCGTGAGGCATTAGCATGTGTCTGGGCATGTGAACGCTGGTACGTGTATCTCTACAGCCAGATGTTCACGCATGGGACATAAACCACTCCGGCTATACAGGTGGATGGACCAGCAGTATAACTTTCACCTGCAGTTCACTCCAGGCCGGGACAATGTGGTGGCGGACCTGCTGTCCAGATCAGTCATTGTTCCTGACCCTGCTGGCCAACCTGTGGATATGGAAGAGGACCTGATCCAGTTGCTACATGCTCTTCTCCAGAATGCAGTGTCCCTTCTTGAGCTCTGGCAAGCATCAGTGGAGGACCCCCTTCTCTGCACTCTGCACTCCTACATCACAGATGGCTGGCCACACCGGGTGCCGGACAAACTGGAACAATTTGCCAGAATCAATGAGGAGCTGTCCTGCTGGAACGACACCTGGTTGGCCCAGGACATGGTTGTGCCAAGTGCTGTGCATGCACGAGTGCTGGTTATGGGGACACCTGGGCATTGGTAGGTTGAAGCAGAGGTGTCGGGACCTTGTGTGGTGGCCTGGTATTGATCATGATATTGAGGCACTGGTCAAGGACTGCACGGCCTGCCTGGTCAGTGGGAAAACTGGGCAGCCTGCTCCATCACCACTGTAGCCACTCAGCTGCCCTACAGAGCAACTCAGCACACCACCACAGGGATTTCCCCAGCTTTGTTAATGACAGGGCGAGAGATACTACTGCCAATGGACAGGTTGCGGCTACCAACAGCTCAGCCTGCACACCTTAGTCCACCAGCATCAACACAGCTTGAAGCAGAGGTTTGACAAGGCTCATAGAGTAAGACCTCCTACCATACAGGTCTTGGATTGTGTCAGATCTAATCGGCCTCACCACAGCGACTACAACTCTACTACTGATGTCGATGACAATTCAGTATCCCTGGATATAAAAGTTATTATAGAAGAGGACTGAGCTAAGAGGAGTCTCTTGAGCAGTATTTTGGGGGTTCTGGTCCCACAGGGACATATGAATGATGTCTTAAGTGTTGTGAGACTTATATTGTAGCTCTGATGGTTAGCTGTTGGCAATCAAACCCTGCTCTCCCCCCAGTGCATTGTAGCATTATGTTGGGTGTATTTTGATAAGAGCATTTTAGCTCTGAGCTGAAGCACTGATCTAAAGAAGACCTCTCCCCCCCAAAGTTATCAGATTTCCTTAACTCATCAGCTTGGAACTGGTTTACATCAAAGTGACAGTTTTGGGGAGGATGGCACTAAGAATAGGCCAAATAGTTTGGAATCCTGCTTTGAGATGTCTGGAGAAAGGGGCCTGTAGGTAATAAAAAACTCTTTGAAGTGGACGAGAGCCGAAATCCCGACATAGAGCTACGAACCCGGGCCAACCGGCATTTCCAAAAGATGGCATGGATTGACATCAGTCATAAATCAAGCCCCCCTCCAATAGGACAGTGGGGGCTGAAACCGAAATCCAATCTCAAAAATTCAAGAACCAATCACCTATTGATCTGACAGACTATAAAGAACAGTGCACGCTCTCTCTCTCTCTCTCTCTCTCTCACCTGAACCAGTAACTCGCTGCCACAGCTCAACCTGTAGCTCTGTTGCCAGAACCGGAACCAGAAACCAACCAAGTCTTTGCCGGCAACAGAAGAGTTAACCTGGGAGAAGGAGATTGAGCCATACGAAGAATTCTTTTAAAGGACTTTATTAAATAAAGAACTTTACAGACTGCGCTGCCCGCCTGTGCCCACCTGATCAGTGGAGTTTTACAGCTGGACAAGTCGACTGTATACGAAAGTGTTCAGTCATTTAAATAGCTATTTGAGTCTTAAGAAACTACGGTGGAACCCTGCTTACAAAGAAGATTTTGTGCACAACCTTGGAGCCTTCAAACCAGTGGAAAATCTGTTTGGAAAAGACTCTACATTCGCAAAACCCCAACTTCCAGGTGCATCGACTGAGTGCAAGTTCTTGGACAAAGCCGAACCGGACTGCCTTTGTTCCAACCACACGGACCTCGTGCCGTGTGCTGTTATCTGAGCCCGAAGCCAGAGAGGCCTCTCTGCGACGAAGTTCAGATAAGTTTAACAGTTTGGAGTTTGTGATTCATGACATTTGAGAAATCAATTAGAAATGTTAATCTGTGATTCATAACTCTAGAATGTGGAATATCATTTAGTTTTCTTAAATATAAATGTGTGTTGCATTAAATTGTTTTGTTGATAATTTTTGAAATAAAATCTGTCAACGCCGGGAAATATCTTCTCATTCCTGTTTAACTGTTCAGTCTGAAATTGACACAAGTTAATAGACACCAGATTATTGGTCGCCCTGCCTTTCCTTAATCATTGAATAATAATCAGTTAAGGGAAATTGTGGTAACAAGTAATGATAGGATCTTTCTCGGCACCTAAACATAAATGAGACTGATATATATATAACGAGAAGTTACCTGACATAAATACTAACCTGCGTAGTTATTTAATGTCTGACTAACAATACTAATGAGAGACTCACCTTTGTCTTACTAACCGGTATTGTAGTCAATGTGTTTATAACCTTTTTTGTTTAACGATTTGTGTTATCATATGTGATCCCATGGTCTTTGATTTGGTCACGGAATTGATTTGTCTTTGATTTGTTGATCTAGAGTTGAATTTTAATTAGTTTTTCCCTTTTGTATAATTAGTGTAGTGCTACATTTAGTCTTTGTTTTTGAATAAATTTGACAATTTATATCTTTGGAATTGGTGTCTTTGGAATTATTAAAGAAATTGAGTTCTACAAGATTCCAGGATTCGTGATAAGGTGATACTATAAATTCACTTCTTTAATTGAAATTTATAAGTGTACCTTACGCTACAGCATCAACCCTGCTGTCCCCCCCATAGCAGCTACACAACTGCATCACATGACTGCACTGGCCGGGCTGCAGTCTGGGGCTCGAAGCTCCTGGATCCTTTTCCACAGCCGTGCACATTACAATAGAATAATCATGTTCATGTTTCATGTTCATACTGACATGTTAAAATGTCATTATTATATTGCGCTTTTACAATGCCCTTGCAAATAAAGTGTGCTTTTAAATGTTTTTAAAATGATTTCCTACATTTTACATTGTTAAATGGAACTCCTAAAATATTTATATTTTCACCCCCAATTTATGTTTTTTTTTTTTTTTGTATGAGTGTGTTCTCAGGGTCCCAAGTCAGGCATCACATTAAAGAAACTGACTCACTCAATTTAAATAAACAGTGAAGTCAAAACAATTGGACTCACATGAGTTAATTCATGTTCATCAATATTATTATGATTATTATTATCATTGTTATTCATCTTATTGTTTTCAGTAGTAATCATGGTTTATAAATGTCTAAATAAATACTCTGTGTGATATCCCCAGCCATAAACAACCCCTGGGTCCAGTATTTGCCTTTCTTGTGCCCCTGTCCCCCTGTCTCCAGGCCTGCTACTCCAGGGCTCCCAGTGCCCTCTGCTCTGGGGCTTCCCGCGATGCTCCTAACAGCTGCAACCAGCTCCTTAATGGGGCCATTAGCCTGCCCCACTGGACCAGGAGCAGCCATAAATACAGCAGCTCTCAGCGCTCACACTGCTCTCCATGTGGAACCGCCCAGCTCAGAGACAAGGTAAGAGGCTCAGTGTGACTCCAGCAGGGGGGCCAGTTGCAGAGTGCGCAGCACAGAGCTATACTGCTGAAATTTTTATTTTCTTAATCTGTCTGAGTCCCCCTCTGTCCTGGAGTTGGCAGGTATGCGTTAGTGTTTATGTGTTTTAAACAGCATTATGCATTTTTTGCTACAGCCTGCTGTGTAATAAACATCTGTATAATCTGTATATTGCTGTTGATTACAGCACAGGTGTGAACAAAGACAGAGCCGACGCTACACTGGATCAGACAGACGTTCAGTTCCCAGAATGCAGTCTGTCAGCCAACATAATAAATAAGAAAACTAGTGTAAGTTAGTTTAATAATGTCCTTTCGTAATTGTTTCAGGAATGTCTTATTTTTTTTACATTTTATTGCATTTTCCTTAATACATACCTAATTACTATTATTTTATTAACCCACATTATAGTCTATATTCTCTACTATTTATTTTGAACATTTTTAATTGTATGTTGCTATGAATTGTATATATTTGTTTTGTGGATATGTTAAGCAATTTGGTTACATTTGGTTATGCATTATATGTTAAAAACAGACGATTATTATAGTATCTCAATAATGCAACCTTTCAAGCTCTAAAAAAGTGATTTTGATTATTAATACAAAATTTATTTGAATGTTTTAGGCCAAAAAGCTATTAAATATATATATTTCTAAGTATGATTGTGTAGAGAGAAGACATACTTTAATGGTTGGCTTCGTCATTGGTACAGACTAATTTATAACACATTAATTGGAAAAAACACCACATTATCCAAACAAACTATTAACATTATTAGTCCCCTCTTATAATCTGCAGTCTGATTAGCTGTTGGGCATAACTCGCTCCAATGTGCATTCCTGACTGGAATGAGTTGCAATAAAGAATTAAGCTTTATTTGGGAAGGTTTTTTCCTCTCTCAGCTTGATGCACTTTTCCCAGTTTCATGTACCTGCCAGTGCAGATGCTGACTTTTTATTTTTAGGGGTACATGTTTTACTGTTGTGATGTTTTCAATTGTAATGTATTTCTTTATGCTGTATCTATGCTGCCTCTTGGCCAGGTCAGCATTTTAAATGAGATCTTGTTCTCAATAGTCTAACCTGGTTAAAATAAAGGTTTGAATAGCATTGGAATTGAATTGAATTGAATTGAATTGAGAGGTTCTTTTTGTGGGACCCTGATAATCAACAATAACACATTGTAAATACAAATGAACCAAACAAACAGTACCTAGACACTGTGGTCTGCTGAATACCACTGGATTTGTGCTGCCTAGCCTTATAGTGGCCAACAGGGCCAGAAGTGCTCACTCTGAACGGAAATGGGAAAAACTTTTATTTTAATAATATGCTTGTCTCCCGGTACAGACCAGATGCCCCTCATATCCAGCTGCTCTTTGTTGTCTGCTCTTTACTCCTTTACACAGATGATATTGTGCTTCAAGACCAACAGCATTAAATTAAACAATATATCACAATATCATGCATGTTTTAAACATTATCACAAAACAATGCAAAATCTTTGAATTAATTAAAATAGTTATCAGGATGCCATTCCAGACCCTTTAAATCAGAATGACATCACCTAGAATCGTCAGCTTTTTGGGTGAGAACTGTTTCAAATGTGAGCTTGCGTAGCACTTCTTGCGACAAAGAAACAACAAAAGAAAAACAAAACAAAACAGAATTGGATATTTTTGAAAAGTGGAATTTGAAATGTTTTATATATATGTATATATATATACTTTCACCTAAAGGATTATTAGGAACACCTGTTCAATTTCTCATTAATGCAATTATCTAACCAACCAATCACATGGCAGTTGCTTCAATGCATTTAGGGGTGTGGTCCTGGTCAAGACAATCTCCTGAACTCCAAACTGAATGTCTGAATGGGAAAGAAAGGTGATTTAAGCAATTTTGAGCGTGGCATGGTTGTTGGTGCCAGACGGGCCGGTCTGAGTATTTCACAATCTGCTCAGTTACTGGGATTTTCACGCACAACCATTTCTAGGGTTTACAAAGAATGGTGTGAAAAGGGAAAAACATCCAGTATGCGGCAGTCCTGTGGGCGAAAATGCCTTGTTGATGCTAGAGGTCAGAGGAGAATGGGCCGACTGATTCAAGCTGATAGAAGAGCAACTTTGACTGAAATAAGCACTCGTTACAACCGAGGTATGCAGCAAAGCATTTGTGAAGCCACAACACGTACAACCTTGAGGCGGATGGGCTACAACAGCAGAAGACCCCACCGGGTACCACTCATCTCCACTACAAATAGGAAAAAGAGGCTACAATTTTCACAAGCTCACCAAAATTGGACAGTTGAAGACTGGAAAAATGTTGCCTGGTCTGATGAATCTCGATTTCTGTTGAGACATTCAGATGGTAGAGTCAGAATTTGGCATAAACAGAATGAGAACATGGATCCATCATGCCTTATTACCACTGTGCAGGCTGGTGGTGGTGGTGTAATGGTGTGGGGGATGTTTTCTTGGCACACTTTAGGCCCCTTAGTGCCAATTGGGCATTGTTTAAATGCCACGGCCTACCTGAGCATTGTTTCTGGCCATGTCCATCCCTTTATGACCACCATGTACCCATCTTCTGATGGCTACTTCCAGCAGGATAATGCACCATGTCACAAAGGTCGAATCATTTCAAATTGGTTTCTTGAACATGACAATGAGTTCACTGTACTAAACTGGCCCCCACAGTCACCAGATCTCAACCCAATAGAGCATCTTTGGGATGTGGTGGAACGGGAGCTTCGTGCCCTGGATGTGCATCCCACAAATCTCCATCAACTGCAAGATGCTATCCTATCAATATGGGCCAACATTTCTAAAGAATGCTTTCAGCACCTTGTTGAATCAATGCCACGTAGAATTAAGGCAGTTCTGAAGGCGAAAGGGGGTCAAACACAGTATTAGTATGGTGTTCCTAATAATCCTTTAGGTGAGTGTATATATATATATATATATATATATATGATAATTAAGAAAATTTTATTTTTGAATAATGTATTTGTATTTCTTTCACATCAATTACAACAATGTGTACAATGTGTACAAACTGTTTAAACAAACTGTAAACTTGACTAAATCTGTTGTTCACAGGTATATTTTGTTGTCAGCCATGTCGGACACAAACCACACAGGCTCTACAGTCACAGAATTCACCATCCTTGGCTTCCCTGGACTGCAGGACCAAGAGAGCAAGACCATCCTGTCTGTGGTCTTCCTGGCTGTCTATCTTCTCACTGTATTGGGAAACCTCCTGATAGTAGTTGTATTTGCTGTGAATGAGTCCCTTCACACCCCCATGTATATCCTGATTTGCAATCTTGCTATTCTGGACATTTCTCTGATCTCAATCACTATCCCTAAAATGTTAGCTGTTTTCATGTTTGATTCCAAATTCATTTCCTTTGGTGCCTGTTTCACACAGATGTTTTTTTTCATGAGTCTGGGAACAACTGAGGGCTTTCTCTTGACTGTAATGGCATATGACAGATATCTTGCCATCTGCCATCCACTCCATTACTCCACTATGATGACCAATGGTCTTGTCATGAGGCACGTTCTGTGGTGTTGGGCTGGAGGGTTTTTATCAATGCTTGTACCTCTGATTCTTGCAGTGCGCTTGCCGTTCTGTGGACCTGATAAAGTCCTCCACTGCTTCTGTGATCATTCTTCAGTGCTCAGGCTGGCCTGTGCAAACATTGTCATCAACAGCATTCTGGGCTTAACCATTGCTCTGTCAGTGCTCCTCATCCCTCTCACCCTCATCTTGCTTTCCTATGTGAAAATTGTGAGGTCAGTGCTGCAGATCTCAGGCACAGAGGGCAGAGCCAAGGCCTTCTCCACCTGCAGCTCACACCTGCTGGTCATCTCTGTGTTCTTCCTCACGGCCATAGGAGTCTACATCTCTTACAGGGTCCCTGGGACCTCAGCCAATCTGCGCATCATGACAGCTGTGTTTCAGAACGTCTTCCCTTCCTTCATGAATCCAATCATCTACTGCCTGAGGACTAAAGAGATCAGGGACAGCTTGGTGAAAACACTAAAGAAGAGCAGAGTCTTTCCAAAGAGCATGTGAGAGAGTTCAGCTCTCTCACCCACTATTATTTCTTGAGTGAAGAGTAGATGATACAAGATCAAGAAGAACTATGAGCCCTTAAATTATCTGCTTTTAGTTGAAATCCTTCACCCCCAGAAAAATGTGATAGATATTTTATACTATGCAGCTAGAAATAAGCAATTTCTTTCTGTACCACAGTATTTTAAAGTTTACATAATTTTGGAATGTATTGTATATACTCTTTTCTTCTTGTGAAAAATGTTTTTTTTTTGTGGCAAATGTAAGCTGTGCTAGATAATGGGGTCAAATAATAAAACATAATAACAACAATAACAGTAACATTATTTTGGTGGCAACTAATTATTGCCTCAAGTTTTAATGATGTGCAGTTTGTATTGACGAAGCAGTGGTGTTTTGTGTCATTTTGCCAATAAATGACCATTTCTTTTAAACAAAATCCATGAAACAGAATTATGTATATTGTAACAGCCACCAGGTGGCCGGAGCCACCCAGGCTCATTAGTATGTGCGCCGTGCATGGGCTGCTGGGAAGCAGTAGCTGTGCCAGTGGATGCGCATGAAGTGGGCCGGATCAGGCAGGGTCACAGCTTGTACCTTCCGTGCACCGATTTCGGCTCTACCTGCTGGAGCCTTGAAGGCCCTGACAATATGCCATTGAGAATCACTAGACATTTGCTTATTTATTTAGATGATTATTATTATCATCATTGTCACGGTCTCTCATGGAGGACTGCAGGGCACGGGAGGTAATGACCCAGGTGCAGCGTTCATAGAGCCAGCTGACAGGACAAAAGGGTTAGGCAAGGACGTGGTCGAGGTCACTAACGCGGAGCACGCTAGGTGAAGCAGGATTAACTGACGACACTTCGCCAAGAGTGAGGGCAGTGAGGGGTTTAAGAAGGGAAGCAGATACTGGGAAGGCAGGTGCAGGGTAAATGGAGGAATGTTAATTGGAAGAGTGACAAAGGAAAGCAGTGAGAAGAGAAGGGAAAGGCAGGGGAATAATGGCAGCCTCTAGTGGGGATAGAGGGTCAAATCTAGGGAACCATGACAATTATTATTATTATTATTATTATTATTATTATTATTATTATTATTATTATTATAAGTAGTATTTATATCTTAGCAGATTCCCTTATCCAGGATGACTTGCAAAATATAAGACCATTGCAAAAGTGCAAAAATACAGTATAAAATTACAGATCAATACATAATAAAATTACAAGTTCAAAATTACACAAGTCCAGAAATATTCAATTAATACAAAATAGTCCTATATCCTAGATTGTAGTAGCTAATAACTGCAGACGATGTGTAGTCACAAGTAGATAGTAGGGTTTTTTGGGCGCGGCCTATTTTGTTATGACGTATGCCCTAAGCTTATTAATATTCCTACGTCATAATTGGGGGGCGTGATTTTAGGTAGAGTTATTTCCTTAATTATTCCTACGTCATATCCGTCATAAAGTGTACACCCATAAAACCCTGAACAACAAGGCCACCCCTAAAGACCCCCACCCCTCTGAAGGCAACGCCCCGAAACTCTCCTCTCTATTTAAGAACCCGCGCTGCTTTTAGGCAATACCTCTTTAATTCTCAGCATCTGAAACATCCCGCTTCTTCAACATGTCCAGCGACATCAACATGAAACCCCGCAAGAAACAATCCCGGGCAAGGGTTCCTGTACTCACCAATTTGAAGATTGAATGCTCCTGGGTGTTGTTCTGGGGGGGTCGACGGGGTTACCGCTTTAAAAGGGATCCCAGCTATGTTGGAGTGGAGCTTTTTGCTTTGGGAGAGAAGGAGGGTACGTTGGAACTTTTTGAGACGGTGATTGAATACTCTTATGAGGACTGGTTGAAGGTGATGGCATGGAGAGACCTGGGGCTTGTGTATAAGACTCTAGAAGGCTTGCAAGAGGTTCCAAGAGAAGGCGAAACGGAGTCCCTGACTCAGAGTTTTGAAAGGTGTGAATGGGAAAGCTTGCAGAACTACGGTACAGTGGTGAAGAGTCTATCTCTAACTACAGATCGTAAGGTTTTGTTTAGCAGTACCCTGATTACAAACCCTATTGAAGGGGTTGTGGAGGATCCAGAAAAACAGGTTACTGAAATTATGTTTGACGCCGTGGACTGGCCTTTCTTGAAAGAGGTCATAAACTGTATAAATGATGGTTTTGACATCTTGACCAAATGTTCACAACTGGATTCGGTTAGAAGGAAAATATGCTGGATTATGGATTATATATCCCCCTTGAATGACGACGACGATGATAAAACAGACGACCTGTCGGGGGTTGGAGGGGGGTCTGACGGCTCAGGGGCTACTCTCTTCTAAGAGGGCGGTGTGTCATGACGTAGTGAAGAGATAGGATAAAAGGCGCAACAATTCATTCATGGTTTAAAATTAAAGAGAATGTCTTACCTGAAAGCTGCGGACGTCGACAGGCTCTACAGGCCTCTTCAAACCCGGGATCACCCCTGGTTCTATTCCCCAGATTTTGTATACACTCCGGAACCCTCTGACTGCGGTTACCCTCCAAGACCTCAGACCCCTGTCCCTCAGGACGAAACAACATGCGGGGCGATGGATGTCCAAATGAGTCTCGGGGATCCCCAGCCTCTGGAGCTCATGGAGGGCCTCGATTTTGCCGAACTGTGTACCGTCTGGGCGTCTCAGGAGGGGGTCAGTCCAATGGATGTAGAAACACCCCACAAACCACCAGGCGACCCAATGAGCATCGGACTGTCTCGGGGGCGTGATGAAGACGCAGGATTTATGCCCGGGGTATGTGACCAAGTAAGCAGAGTGGTTAAAAGCACCCTGGTGTATATTCTGAGTGCTCTCATCGACCGAGCTCTGAAAGAAGTCTGTCGGGGGTGTGAAGTGAATCACCCCAGTCAGTTGAGACACAGTTGTTTGTTTGAACCAGACCGTTACTATTTCCTGTTCTATTTCAACGTGTTTTACAGAAGACTGAACAAACCGTGGCTGAAACCGGCACTAATCAAGGCGCTGTCTTACTCCCACATACATGTCACTGCGGGACAAGTCCAGAAAATCATAGATGAGATTTTGCTGGAGCTGAAAAAGGAGCCGTTTATAATAGAGAAACTTGGGCAGCTGCTCAATGACCTGGATGAGCCGAGTAGAAAAACCGCTGGCAAGCTAAAAGCTTATTTCTTCCGTAAAGAAGTTAAAGCTGGGGGCAGCGACGAAGAATTCGACATCTACGCCACTGATTCAGACTCTGACCTGAACTAAGGGACTTTGAACATGGGGAATGTTCTGGACTACTTCTGCAACTGGTTCTGTCATCAACACTCTGCAGCTAACCTGAGAGCGCTATTACACCATGTGCTTGACAGAAAAGTAGCCAACGCGAGCCTTTTCTCTACAGATTTAACCATCGATGAGGATCAACTTTCAAACCTGGAAAAGTTAATGGTTGCTGTAACAAAGACCGGGGGGTACGAACAATGGGATGAAGCGCTCAAGGGGGCCAAGAATGATATTAGGCCATTTCATCAACATCTGTATGACCTTTTACTGAGCATGTTTAATACCCCTCTGTTTACTTTTAAAATAGGTCATATTGTTGTTTTATTTACATATGTAACTAAGGTGTGTGCCTACAAGATAAAGAAACAGGTATTTGTTGATATAGATCAAGTAACCAATCATCTGATTTCTTTTTGTCTGGACCATAGAAAAAATTGTTGTGTATGTTATACTTTTCTCAAATGTCTAAAAAGGGGTATCTGCTCTCCTGAAGTTGAATAAAAAACCTTGTATAAAAACTTTGCGCATAGTGTGGGTCTGTGTGTTTATTTGGCAGAATGACTCGGCAAGCTCCCCAAATGCATGAACTATACTACAACCCAGCCAAGATTGGGGGTTTGGCGGGTAAGAAGGGTTTTCAAAGAGGACTCGCTGAGGCCGGTGTGAAGGTTAATGATGTGGTTGTTTCAGAATGGTTACGGGAACAAGACGCCTATACCTTACATAAACCTCTCAGGATTAACTTTAAAAGAAACCGCGTATATGCAACTGACATAGACTCACAATGGCAAATGGATCTAGTCGATATGTCAAATTTATCAAAACATAACAATGGTCACAAATTTATGTTGATGTGTATCGATGTGTTATCAAAAAATGCCTGGGCTTGCATTCTACATAATAAAACAGGTCGGGCGGTGACAAGGGCCTTTGAGGATATATTGTCCCAGGGCCGATGTCCTAAAAAACTGCAGACTGATAAAGGAAAAGAGTTTCTCAACAGAGAATTTCAGAATCTACTGAAGAGACACAAAATACATCATTTCACCACCTGTAATGAGCTTAAGGCATCGGTGGTGGAGAGGTTTAACCGCACCATAAAGACCAAAATGTGGAGATATTTTACAGCGGTCAACACGTTCAAGTATTTTGATAAAGTTCAGGATTTTATCGATGCTTACAACCAAGGGTATCACACCAGTATTAAAATGAAGCCTATAGATGTTGATCAAAGTAATTCTTTTAAGGTCTATAAAAAATTATACGGCCCATTTATTAAGAAGGGAAAAACTACTTATAAGTTAAACATCGGCGATGTGGTTCGCGTTTCAAAGCTAAGGAGTACTTTTGCCAAAGGTTATGAACAAACATTTTCTGACGAATATTTTACAGTTACCGAACAGGTGGCTAGAGACCCCCCCGTGTACCGGTTAAAAGACTATGATGGGGAGGATATAGAAGGAACGTTTTACGAAGCCGAGTTACAAAAAATTATTGTGGGTAAAGACAGTGTATACAGAGTTGAAAAGATATTAGCTGAGAAAACCCAGAACCGGAAAAAATATGTGTTGGTGAAATGGCTTGGATGGCCTGAAAAGTTCAATAGTTGGGTCCCGGAACAACAGGTTTGTGATATTCAAGCCTTATAACAACATGCCCGCGGGTGTGTTGGGGGCATTACTTTCGATACTCAAGATGGAATCAGGAGGCTTCTACGTGACTCTACCCAGTAACGCCTCTCTCGATATATACCCTAAAAATGAAATATCCAGTTACACGGTACAATTTGGAAAATCTATAGATCTAAGGGGGTCGTGGGAAGTGGGGTTGGCGGAAATACAGTATCCTTACACTTGGGCTGTTTTACAAGATAAGGATGCCACCTTCGCCATTTTTGATGATGTTAAAAAGAGTCAATGGACATTCACGATACAAGGAGGTTATTATGACAATGTGGATAAAATATTAGATGAGATGCATAAACAGTTCTCAGAAGGCACCCCCAACATCAAGCTATATTACAACCCTATTAAAAACAGAGTGTACAAGGTGTCAAAACCAGGTATTAGCATTCAAACCAACGGACAACTGGGGCGTATATTAGGGTTCTATTCTGACACAGAGAGCAGGTTCTCAGAAGTGGTGGCCCCCTTCCCGGCTGACATCAGGGGCGGCTTTTACACTCTTTATGTGTATACGGATATCATAACCCACCAGAGGGTCGGGGATAGTTATGTCCCCCTTTTGAGAAATGTACTTATTAAAGGTAAAAGCAATGACATGGTCACAATTACTTATGACAAGCCACACTACGTACCAGTCTCAAAGACCCACTTTGACAACATCACGATCGAAGTAAAATCGGATCAGAATATCAACGTACCCTTCCGCTTCGGTAAAGTTATTGTCAAACTACATTTTCGACCCCTGAAACAGTGTGTACATTATTAAAATGGCTACCTTGAGGGGTTATGTAGATCCTAGCGCCTATGTGGATTATTACAAGATGCAAGCCGGGAACGGCTTGCCCGGTTTTGTAGGAGCCCCCACAATGTATGGCGCCGGTCTAGGAGGACTCTTTCGTGGTCTCTTTAGAATGGCCGTACCCCTGCTTAAGAGAGGCTTTGCTATAGCCAGACCCCACTTGAAATCAGCGGCTAAAAATATTGTTAGTGACGTGTTCACCAATGTTATGAACCGGGCAGCTAGCCATGATCAGCAGGAGGGTTCGGGTCTCATGGTAATGGCGAGGAGGGGGGGTAAAAGAAGAAACAGTATGTGTCCACCAGGGCGACGAAGATCCGTGGCTAACAAAAAACGAAGAATCTCTCATTCTCCAACATATCGTGGAAACACTCGGAGAAGGAAGCAGCACAAGAAAAAACCTGCAAAAAGAAAGTCTCAAAGAAAGACAAATAGAGCCTCAGGATACATCTTTTAAAAATGTCTTTTGTCCACAGTCTATCAGAAGAATGCGTCAAATCAGAACTGGATCTGTTTACAGTTCCATACACTCAAACGAGTATAGATAAGAGCATATATGTAGAGATACCCCCTCTTTCCGCAATTTCAGATACGGCCCCTCTGGAGTTTTTTATAGCTGGCAATGGCGAGGATTATATTGATTTGAATAACACATTTATTTTAATGAACTGTAAAGTGACTGATGAGGATGGCGATGCAATCGAGAAGACGGCCAACGCTGGGGTCATCAATTACCCGGTGGCCACCATGTTTTCACAGGTGGATGTGACCCTGGGAGATCGGCTCATTAGTCAAAGCAGCAATACTTACCCCTATAGGGCCATGATGGAGTGTATCCTTAATTATAGTGAGGAGACCCTAAGCAAACAGTTCAGCCCCGGCCTTTTCTTCAAAGACACCCCGGAAGCTATGAACGACAAGGATCCAGAGGGACTCAATAAGGGTTTGCAAAAAAGAACGGCCTTTTCAACAGAAGGGAGGACCTTTGAGCTAATGGGACATATCCATGCAGACATATTTTTCCAAGAAAAACTCATGCTCAAAGGGGTAGACATTAAAATTAAAATGATCCGAATAAAAGTGCTTTTTGTCTGATGACCTCTGATACTGAAAAATATAAACTGACCATATTATCGGCCTCGCTGTTTGTGAAAAAAGTATCCGTCTCCCCGGCGGTTAAACTAGGACATGCGCAGGCTTTAATGACGGCAAACGCCAAGTACTCGATCGAAAGAGTCTATATGAAAGTCCACAGTATCCCCGCAGGGACACGGGTGATGAACCAGGAAAATCTGTTTCTAGGACAGCTCCCAAAACAGGTTATTATAGGTCTCGTGGTTAATGATGCATTTACCGGGGTTTACAACAAGAACCCCTTTAACTTTAAACATTATAACGCGGAATTTATAGCGCTGTACGTCGATGGTGTGCAGGTTCCATCCAGACCTTTTCAACCTGACTTTGAAAACGGCAACGCGGTTCGTGAATATTACAGTCTAGTACTGGCTACGGGTCGCCATCTCAAGGATCAACCTCTGCTGATCGATCGCCGGGAATACTGCAGCGGTTACACCCTGTACGGTTTCAACCTGACCCCTGACTAAGAGTGTGGACAACATTTTTCACTGATGAAGACGGGCAATATGCGTTTGGAGATGCGTTTCAAGCAGCCTCTACCACGCACTGTAAATATGGTCGTGTATGCTGTGTTTGACAACATTAATGAGGTGAATCAGAGGAGAAACGTTCTGTATGATTATTATTAAAATGAACACCAGAGAGCTCAACCACATCATGAATGCCCTGGCCGGCTCACGGAAACTGTTTCAAGGAGTCTACGCCTGCGACCAGCTGCCTAAATTTAAGATCAAGAATTTACCTGCATGTACATAATCAACACACACCCTAAAAATATGCCCGGAGAACATTGGCTGGCTATTTATCTAAGGGAGGACCGCCGTGGTGAATTTTTTGATTCCTATGGAAACCCCCCGGATTTCAGACCTTTCCCTCGGAAGATCAATAACTTTCTGCTCAACAACTGTCAAGAAACCATTTACAGCGGTCGTCAAGTACAAAGTCTTCAGACCTTCACTTGTGGTCAACACTGTGTGTTTTTCTTATATCATAGATCTAAAGGAAGGTCATACCCCGATATTATGGCCTTGTACAGTGAGGATTTAGGCCAAAATGATAAAAAAGTGGCAGAGTTTGTCAGGACACTGTGGACCCCCCCTTATAACACAATGACTTACGACCCTAGCCAGCCATGTATACAGATGGGGTGTTCTTGTGAGGATTTTAAAAGATGTCATGCGTGTTAAAGTGAAAAAATAATGAAAACAGCCTTTGAATCATTAGTTTTGTTTTTATTCAACACAAATCTTATACAAAGCAGGGTTATGTTATAAATAAATGTACAACATTTGAAAAAAAAAAAAAAAAAAAAAATTGTTTGTCGGTTCCTTATTTACAGGGGAGACAAATAAAAACATGAGATTAATAAGCTTCCCAACGATGGATAGATCCTGAGGATGGTTGTTCAGCATGGTCAGAGTAATGAGATATCGGAGTCAGATCAGTCACCACCTCTTTACACAGATGGATTTTTTGTCGCGTTTCCTGGTTAGGGACTGTTGATTGGGGCATGTTCAGACAGGCCATCGCCTGTAGGAAAGCATTCCAGCCTACAGGTCGGCGACTATCGGGTACCTTATTAGTGCTAGTGACACTCTTCAACAAATCAAACATGTGTGAACCTTTGATCAGTTGTCCTTTAAAAACAAATTCACCCTGTTCATTCCAAGTCGTTACCCGCGGTTTCTGAACCATTTTGTGCAGAATATATTCTGCATGTCTTTTGCTTCTGGCCGGCATGTTTCTCAAAACATCCGTTACAACATCTCCCTCTGAACTCTCAACAGGTTCGGTCACCGCAACATCTTTATCAACCGTACCCCCCGCATCAGCCCCAGAACCATTTTCTTGAGAGACCATGGTTAAAGTTAAAATGTTTTGATCTTTTTCACCCTGTCTAACCAGACGGAGGTAGCGCTGTAACGTGTTGCTATACATCTGGGCTTTGGAATACTGATTTAAATCGGCCCTGGCCAGTATAGCTTTCATTTCAGAGTCCAGGTTGTTTTCGGCCGTTTGTCTAATGGGCTCTGGCCCGACAACATTTTTTCTCAGTTTCTCAAGCTGCTCCTGAGGGATCAAAAACATTTTCTGAGCATATTCCATTATTAACCCACTCTGGAAGCTAGAAGACTGGTTAGGAAAGGCACGGCTATGCTCAACAGCGGTCCTATAAAACCTCCGGTTTGATTAATCTTCTTTCTTTTTCTTTTAATAGAATACTTCTTATTAGCGATGATCTTGATAACCGCTTTTTGTTTTTTGAGTTTAGAATGTTGAGAAGGGGTTAGGGGTATATTACCGCGTAAGATGTTAAAAGCTATTTCACACAGGGTCTCGATCAAATCCGAGGGGGCCCCAGCCAGCACAGCTTTCCTATGGCGCGGGCTCCCCTCAAATAACATTTGCAAAAGCGGCAGATTTCTTTTAATCCGAACAGACATTCTTATTTATTTCCTTTTCTTTAGCACATACACTGCCGGCCAATCGGGCGGGCACAAACCTGTTCTGAGGCGAAAGTCTTCTGGGGTTTGTGCTTTTAAGTCCGCAATCAAGTACCCGTAGGGTTTTTTGGTGGCATCCTCAAATGCCTCCAAAAAGAACTTGGTCTGGTTAGGGTACATTTGACGAGCCAAGACGGTGACCTGTAGTTTATCTCTGGGGTTTTTAAAAAGAATTATATAATTGGCATTTAAATTAATAGTGCGGCTTTTTTTACCTTGAAAAAATAGATTTTGAACTAAATAAATAATACTTAAATTCCTATGATGAGTGTACTTTGTGAAAGCTTTTTCCACTTCACTGTTGTCACCGGCCTGCTCCATCAGGTCATCAAGGATCACTAGATTAGTTTGTCCGGGCGGGAACAGGTCATCGTCACACAACGAGGCGGGGAGACCTTGCACAAATTTCAGATTATTTTTTTTCGATGCCAAATCATCGTAGAGAGGTTGCCAGCAAGAGTAACACCACACTATGTTGTCAAGAGCTTGGGACACGGTTGCGTCCACATCTTCTATGATGTTCTTTATAAGATAGCTCTTACCCGAATTGGAGGGACCGGCTATAATACAGGAGAAAGGGTGTTGAAGTCTGTTATCAAAACCACCGCTAATATCCATAAGGCAGAGTGGTATAATCAGTCTTCAACACTCTTTTATTGTACACCACCCTGAACCGTTTGTTTAGTGATCTATTTTCCAATGTGTACCCCTTTTTATTGCGATAGATCTGATTTCCGGCTGTAATAATCTCGCGAGGAGGCGCGTCTTTCTCAGTTACAAAACTTTGTACCAGGGTCGTCAGAGACTTGATGTTAATGAGCTTGTTGTTACAATGGTTCAGAGTGAAACCCTTAACTTTCATACAGGTCTTACCCGCAGCCGTTCTGTATGCGTAAGTCTTAGGACCCCCTGAAACAAACTCCACTATGTGGTCCTGAGGATCTAGCTCGCTCGTTAACTCCCCAAGGTAGTCCCCGAGGGGAGGGACCCAATCCCCTGGCCTGGTGACAAAGATTACAGAGTCAGTATCATGATAGAGCGTGCGTTCCTGCAGCTGATCCATTAAGTTGTACAGTTCAAGCCGGGCGTAAGCCGTGGTAAAAACCGCTATGAAAACATTAACGTTCTCCTGTTTGGTGGGGAAATCTTTAGGGGCCCTCCACTGGACCTGTGCCACGTGGTCATTTAAGAATTGAAAGTGTGATACTGCATGTTGTTTGGAAAACATAAATTTTATAAACTGTTCAGGGGTTTTAATCAAGGTTGTGTTTAGACGGTTATTTCTTTCCCCAAACTTACCCCACAGACTGTTTAAAATCAGTTTGGACATTTGTCTCTTGGCGGGGTTTACAGTTATGTTCCCCGGCTCTAGACGGATCCCTTCCTTTTCAAAATATTGCTGAATGTACCGCTCTTTGGCCGCGGAGTCAACACACCATGAGGGATAGCCCGATGCCTCCTGTTTCCCTTTCAGATGGGTCATAATGTAATCAGCAAAAAGAGTATCAGATTTTTCAGAAAAATGCCAAACCTCATACACCTTACCGACTCTGTAACCTTTCTCCACCGCCTTGTCAAGCTCAATGCTACACCAGACACCCGTCAGCGCTCTCTCGTCATCACTGTGCAGACAAGAGGTATTTTGATTTTCAGTTTCCACACACGTTCTACACAGAGGGAACATCAATTTTCCCGAACACCTGTAAGGCAACACGGGTAAGAACAGCTCGCGAGGAGGGTACATGGTGACTTTGATCAAACCAAAGTACTGTCCGATTTCGAGAAAGTCACGATAAACAATGGTTGGATGCCCCACCGGGTACATTTTGGTCTTGTTGACATAAGGGTACAGACTGGTGAAATCATAGTAATCTACTCTCTCACCCTCCTTTACCTCATAATGTAAACAGAGGGCGTTGGTACGACCCCCAAATAACGCATCCCTGGGCTCTAGACGTTTAGGAAAGTCCAAGGTTTCCATAAACCGTTGTACCCCCACATCCTGTTGCTTCAGGGTCATCCACGCGTGTTCCCAAATCACCAGCACATTCAAACCATAGGTGTTTTTTAAAGTTTCAATTCGTTCCTGGAAATCATAGTACATATCACCGCAGAGTTTTTGTGTTACGGGGTTAAAGGTGTTTGGGTCGAAGCACTGAGGACAGCCATGGTAAATACAACCAGCAAACTCATAAGCGGTACGCCGCCCGGACACGTCGCTAAAACCGTCTAAGTAGTAAGGCCCCATTTTGACTTCCCCTTGATTTAAAGCATGTCTGATGAAGATGTTATCCCGGGCACTCAGATATTCCAGCCACTGTATGGAGACAGTCGAAAAGTTATTTTGTCTAGCACGATAGTTGTCAGAAGTGGTGACCGCTATAGTGTTTTTCTGCAAGAAATTGGATCGCTACATTTTCATGCAGAGAGACGCTATGGTCACACTTTGCAAAGGGTCGAGACCCGATGTGTTGATAACCTCGGCGCGGAAACGCAAACAGGCTTCTTTAAGGATCAACACATCATTTTTACAATAAGCGGCCATATCTTCTCGGAAATCAAAAACACCTCCCTTAACCGTATTGTACCATTTAAAGAATTCCTCCCTCTCATGAGACATCATAGTATCAACCCCATAATAAGAGGCGGGCGGGTAGGACCCTCGATAATTTTGAGTGTCCTTAGTATTAAAAAAATGGCAGAACCAACCTTTCTTCTGAGCCTCAAAACCCAGAGCTTTAGGCAAAGCGCTCAATTTCATGGGGAGGAAATTTAACGAGTCTATGTAATGTTGGTTGAAATCTTCGTCGGTGAAACACATGATCTTGCTACCCTGAGCTATTATTTTTGGGGTCACCCCATTTTCCACCAGATACTTCATCAAAATGTAAGAATCATAACCCTTAGCATTGTGGGCAATAAATGTGTAATTGAGGTATTTTGGACCGCAATACCGCGTAAAGAAATCCCTGACACAACTCTCACCGCTAGCTGACCACTCACGATCCAACATGTCAATACAGTGTATATAATTAGCAACGTGGACCCCGTTTTCTTGCCAGCATTCAAAATCAAAAAAGACATACCAGTTGTGCGGCGGCTCCTTTTTAACCGGCTGAATAAAGCACTGGTGTTCAGACCCCGGGGTTAAATCAGCATTACAGATCCTACATCTCGGCTCCAGACATTTGTGTGGTTTAACCTCATGAAAACGGTACTGGGGGCAACACTGCGGGCAATATTTAGTTTGATCACAATAACTCCGTTTTTTAACCCCCTCAGCAGCGGCCCTCTGTACCTTATGTTCGGAAAAACAGAACGCGGAGAGACAAATCCTTAAGCAATCTTTACATCGGATGGTAGGGGCCAAACCCTTACGACATTGCGGATTGAAACAGACGTTACAGTAACCGTCACAGCGGTGCTTAAGCTTATCATTGAAGGCCTTATAACACCAATGACAAACATATGAACAACCCAAAAATGCCTTAGGAAGAGAAACAGTGTCTGTGTATGGGTTTCAGGATGTGTCTGAAATTTCACAAATACTTCCTTTACCTCACAACGGTACCACACAACAGTTTTTAAAGACAACAACTCCTCAAACATGGTAATGTCTGAAAAGGCAACCATCTGTTGAGAGTTTAAGCCGGCCCTCTGATGAAGCATTAAAGCCTCTTGCATAGCTTGGGGTTCAGGCATGTCGGGGGTGAGTAGTTTTATTAAACTGTAAGCAAAACAGAGCTTATTGTCCCCATTGGAACTCACCACTAATTGCCTGAGCTTGTTCCTAATTATGTCGTTCTTCAAGCATTTCGACAGTCTTCTAAGCGCCCCACCCTCAGGGTTACGAACCACATTCATTACCAGAGACAGACTTTCATCAGCTAAGATGGATGCGTTACTTTGCAATAACGCTTCGATTTTAGCCAGAAATTCATCAACATCTAAATTATCTCCACTCAGCATTACAGATAGGTTGCTAAACAAATCATCCCCTCTGAGTTCTAACTGTACAACATCTCGAGGTCTGACCCTTTCAGCAACCTGTTCAAGCATGTTTTGCAAGGCCTCGTGTATGTTGACAAATATTTCTGCATAATTGTCACAATTTAAAAGTTCTGCAAAATTAAAACGCTGAATAATTTCAAAATTGTTATAGGCCGGTCTATCTATAATCACGGGATCACTGGTACTCTTGGACACATCATTATTTTGAACAAAGCCTTCAACCCCTACATTCTCACAGAGCATGTCTTCCACAGCCTTATCAGTCTCAGAACCCTCCACATTCCGAACACCCCCACTGCTGACATCTACAAAACCCGCTTTTTGAGGAGGCTCATTTAAAGCCTGTAAAAGTCCTTCAAAGATATCCAACCGGTTAAAGTCAAGACCCTCCTCTATAGTGACGGCTGCTTCTGCCGCCGTACTGTGTTCTAATTGTCTCAAATCATTTATAATAGGGGCAGAATTTGGTCGGGGTAGCGTCTCCAAAGCCTCCACCATTTCAAACAAATCGGGGTGAACTAGGGGTTGAACCTCTATAAGCGCTACCGTTGGGAGGTGGTTATTTAGATCACTGACCATCTGTAACAGGTCAGGGTTCACCGGTAAGTCTGTTAATTCACATTCTATCGGTGGTGATTGGGGGTTATTTAAATCATTTATCATTTGTAATAGTTCCTGGTTCATTGGGACATCAGAGGAGTTCACAACAGGGCCGGGGATGTTCTCTCGGGAAGGTCTTTTTGGGGCCCTAACTTGTTCATAATCCTTTAGTTTGTGAGTTCTTTTACCAAGTCCGGACATTTTTTTATTTATTTTTTATTTTTCCAACAACCCACAATAGTAAGGCGTTTTGTATCTATTAAAACATTAAATACGGTACAATTCGTTAGTAAGGGTATTAATAAGGGTGTTTTGGCTCTCTATCACAAGGTTTTGCCCCACTAACACAAGTCTTTGATTTTGTAACAAAGTATGTAGCAACTCATGCCGACCTTCAGGAAGTAGCTCCGGGGGATGGTGGCCTGGCTCAGCTTCAAAGGATGGTCGCTCCGGTAAATCTCGGTCGAAGGAGGCAGGGAGCGAGCGTATACTCACGGACGGAGACCAAGAAGGCCTTTGCGGTGACACCCTGGCCAATCGCGGTGTACTGTTCAGCGTTTCTGTAGCCAAGAAACGGGGCTGGGGGGACGATGTTGAAACCAGTCCGTCGTTGGGTGGTGTGTCAACCCTGACTGACGGCGACCCCTGAGGTTGTTGGTTGCCTGTATTTGTTCCGCCCGACAATGCGGCGGGCTGAATCTGGGTTGTTGAATTACCCCCAGAAGGCTGTGGCCTGAGTAGATGTTGGGGGGTCTCCAAGACCACCGTGGGGGATCCTCTCGGTGATCTCTCCAGGGAAGATGTTTGATCCCACTTAGATGAGGTAATTGTCCTCAATAGCTCATCCACAGAATGACTATCCCAAGAGTCTTGGGAAGAATAAAAATATACATTACATTTACATCTTTAAACGGCGACAGAAATCAAACTTAAAACAACATGTCCAGGACCTTCAAAACCTTTAGCTTTTTTAGACCTTTGAAAATAGGCTTAGCCATTCACTACAACGCCTTATTATTTACAGACAATATATTTATTAGGACTTGATAATAAATGTAAAACAGAGAAGCCTCTGTAAATAAACGGTTTCTTAAATGTTTCTTTAAAAACTGTAATATTGTTAATAAAACACTTTTTATACACACACACACCACATTTCATTTTTAAACGAACCTTCCAAGTGTAAACGCTTCCTGATCCCGGGACTTCCTGTTTCACAAACGTTTTCACGATCTGTTTAAATATTAAATACAATGAACACCTTCAAGCCTTTTCCTACAGCCACTTTAAAACAGAAGTATAATTGCGGGAGATAAGCCAAACAACTTACTAAAACCTTTCGGACAGCTTTACTTCCTAACCAGACGGTAGGGCAATCGGTCATTTCTAAACACGTGCCCCAGAAACAAGCCTAGACCTGTCCGGACTTCTAAAGATCTTTCCCAGAACCCCCCGCCCTACAGGAAATGGGCACCCATCACTTAAATATTAGCCCTCAATGGGCAAACAAAGCCCTTTTAAAAACATTAAAGTTTGAAAGATCTTACTTACCTCCAAAGAATAATCGTTTCTTATGTTTTTCAGCTGGTAAGAGACATGTTTAACCTTTAACCACCCCGCTTTATAAAAAGCTTTAACCTCTTACAAGCGGCAGATATATACTCACCGCTATCAGATACAGGGGCTGACGGCCTTTCAGATTCTTGAAAGGTTACGGTTCTCGAAGGTAAAACGAAACAAGCCCTCGATGTGGAAGGCCTTTCGTTGTCTCGAACCACGTTTCTTAATACTGTTAGAAAGGATAATTTTTTAAAATTAACAAAACTGGCCTCATAAATCTTACAGAAACGTTATACAAACAAACAGGGGTTTAGTTCTTACCCGGTCGGCAGACAGCCTGTCTAGGGACAACCACTTCTCTTGGTTGATCCTCGGAGACATTAATCACAGGCCTTTCGATAGTTTCTGTGTAATTAAAGAGACCGGCATTAATATATATTAAAACGTTTTCATAACTCTAATGAGCCGCTTCAAAACCACACACACACCCATACATAAGAACCCATGAGCGCAAACACAAAAATCTTACCGTCGTTGTTCCAGATGATCTCCTCAGCGTTGGGAATTAACTCCTGTTGACTGGCTGAAAAATAATTTTACAGAACTTAAAACAGATGTTATAGCCTTATTTACAATACATGCCCACAACACGCTCTGAGTCAATGAAAATAATCTGAAGACTTACCTAAAAACTCGTTTAAATCGAAGTCGTTGATGTTGTTTCCGGACATTGTTGATCTTTAGGCTTAAATCGAAAGGTCAATACGAGTCTGTCGAGCTGAAGACCAGACCTTCATACTTATACTGATGGCCAGATGCTGGATCTGCTTGTAAGGCATTGTTCTGGGCTGGCCTTTGTGCCGTCCTGTTACCAATTAACATATCAAAACCAACCAATAAAACGACACTGCATCAAATTTCAAATAGAAACCAAGATGGCGACGATCTCTCTCCTCTCTACTCTAAACTTTTATTAGAACCTTTTGGTCTCTCAAAAAAACATTTTTAAGCATCAAGACCTATAGTCAATAAACACTAAGAATATTTCAGGCCTTTATAAGCGCTAAAAAACAACCTGAGCCAAGAAAATAACTATAAAGATCTAAAATAAGTAGCGCTTTTACAGTGATTTTTTTTTGTTATTTTTTTAATAGCGATGCTTTGTTTGGTATTATACAAGTCACAAACTACTCAGAACAGCGTTTATCCCCGCAAAATAGATATTTGGGTTTATTTTACAAAGCTTATAAATTATATAGTTTAAAAGTATTCTGAATGTTTTGATACCACACGCCATACCTACGTTTGTCTGAGCCCACCCCCGCCCCCCATGGTGTGAGTGATTTAGCCTTGAGTGTTGTGATCTATTTAGCATTGAGTGATCAGTTGTTTTTATTTTTTAAATGATTCCTTATCATCAGGGATTGAGACTGCTAAAATACCTTAAAAACATATCCTTATCTTAAGTCTAACTCTTATGAGCTTTAAGACCCTAGAATGTATTTAAGTAAAACGAATGAACACATTATGTGTGAGATAAAATATAACCACAGCTTTTTTTTTTTTTTTTTTTTTTTTTACAAAAACAATTAACCTATACACACAAACACCCACACACACACACGCCCTCTTTTTTTAATTTTATTTTTAATTAAATTTGAAGGGAGAGACAGAGCCATATACATTGGGGTTAACATAAGTACCCTATGCAAAACAGGCATTGTTAGGACCTGTGACCATTACAGACAACAGAACTTGTTGATCTTATAAAATGATTGGGCGAGAGAGACAGAGAGAGAGAGACAGACAGAGACAGAGACAGTGTGAATATGATAAACGCACTATTCAAAATGGCATTGTTAAGACCTGGGACCATTACAGACAACAGAACTTGTTGATCTTATAAAATGCTTGGGCGAGAGAGAGAGATAGAGACAGACAGAGACAGAGACAGTGTGAATATGATAAACGCACTATTCAAAATGGCATTGTTAAGACCTGGGACCATTACAGACAACAGAACTTGTTGATCTTATAAAATGCTTGGGCGAGAGAGAGAGATAGAGACAGACAGAGACAGAGACAGTGTGAATATGATAAACGCACTATTCAAAATGGCATTGTTAAGACCTGGGACCATTACAGACAACAGAACTTGTTGATCTTATAAAATGCTTGGGCGAGAGAGACAGAGAGAGAGAGACAGACAGAGACAGAGACAGTGTGAATATGATAAACGCACTATTCAAAATGGCATTGTTAAGACCTGGGACCATTACAGACAACAGAACTTGTTGATCTTATAAAATGCTTGGGCGAGAGAGACAGAGAGAGAGACAGACAGAGACAGAGACAGTGTGAATATGATAAACACACTATTCAAAACAGGCATTGTTAAGACCTGGGACCATTACATGTAAATTTAAAAAGACCCCCAACCACTACAGGAAGAGCCGACCCATTCACACTCTACAGTTGACCAACAAGAACAACAAGAACAACCGGTTATGGGAGGCCTTGTTGTTCAGGGTTTTATGGGTGTACACTTTCTGACGGATATGACGTAGGAATAATTAAGGAAATAACTCTACCTAAAATCACGCCCCCCAATTATGACGTAGGAATATTAATAAGCTTAGGGCATACGTCATAACAAAATAGGCCGCGCCCAAAAAACCCTACTATCTACTGTCACAGTTAGGAGCTAAGGGGAAGGGGGCATATGATGATGATTAAAAAGAAGTACACAAAAATAATGTGTCTGGTGCCTTTGTAAATAGTTTAATGAAATTAAAGGATGCTGATCTGATAAGATACAGCCAAAATTTTGCAATGGACAAATTGTTTTAATTTTTCATTACAGTTATTGTTTTATTAGTAAGTACTTTCGATTGTCCTAGGACTTTAAACTAGAGTCAATTTGAGAAGAAATAATAATTTGCTGAATAAAGTCCTATTTTCTAGTGACCCCCACAAATACAACCCACAGCGGTCAAATCCTCTGAAAACAAGAATATATATACACACTCACCTAAAGGATTATTAGGAACACCTGTTCAATTTCTCATTAATGCAATTATTTAACCAACCAATCACATGGCAGTTGCTTCAATGCATTTAGGGGTGTGGTCCTGGTCAAGACAATCTCCTGAACTCCAAACTGAATGTCTGAATGGGAAAGAAAGGTGATTTAAGCAATTTTGAGCGTGGCATGGTTGTTGGTGCCAGACGGGCCGGTCTGAGTATTTCACAATCTGCTCAGTTACTGGGATTTTCACGCACAACCATTTCTAGGGTTTACAAAGAATGGTGTGAAAAGGGAAAAACATCCAGTATGCGGCAGTCCTGTGGGCGAAAATGCCTTGTTGATGCTAGAGGTCAGAGGAGAATGGGCCGACTGATTCAAGCTGATAGAAGAGCAACTTTGACTGAAATAACCACTCGTTACAACCGAGGTATGCAGCAAAGCATTTGTGAAACCACAACACGTACAACCTTGAGGCGGATGGGCTACAACAGCAGAAGACCCCACCGGGTACCACTCATCTCCACTACAAATAGGAAAAAGAGGCTACAATTTGCACAAGCTCACCAAAATTGGACAGTTGAAGACTGGAAAAATGTTCCCTGGTCTGATGAGTCTCGATTTCTGTTGAGACATTCAGATGGTAGAGTCAGAATTTGGCGTAAACAGAATGAGAACATGGATCCATCATGCCTTGTTACCACTGTGCAGGCTGGTGGTGGTGGTGTAATGGTGTGGGGGATGTTTTCTTGGCACACTTTAGGCCCCTTAGTGCCAATTGGGCATCGTTTAAATGCCACGGCCTACCTGAGCATTGTTTCTGACCATGTCCATCCCTTTATGACCACCATGTACCCATCCTCTGATGGCTACTTCCAGCAGGATAATGCACCATGTCACAAAGGTCGAATCATTTCAAATTGGTTTCTTGAAAATGACAATGAGTTCACTGTACTAAACTGGCCCCCACAGTCACCAGATCTCAACCCAATAGAGCATCTTTGGGATGTGGTGGAACGGGAGCTTCGTGCCCTGGATGTGCATCCCACAAATCTCCATCAACTGCAAAATGCTATCCTATCAATATTGGCCAACATTTCTAAAGAATGCTTTCAGCACCTTGTTGAATCAATGCCACGTAGAATTAAGGCAGTTCTGAAGGCGAAAGGGGGTCAAACACAGTATTAGTATGGTGTTCCTAATAATCCTTTAGGTGATTGTATATTACCCGCCGGCAGGATGATAACAATAGAGTTGAGTGATACACCGATCAGTCATAACATTATGACCACCTGCCTAATATTGTGTAGGTCCCCCTTTTGCCACCAAAACAGCACTGACCCGTCGAGGCATGGACTCCACTAGACCTCTGAAGGTGTGCTGTGGTATCTGGCACCAAGACGTTAGCAGCAGATCCTTTAAGTCCTGTAAGTTGCGAGGTGGGGCCTCCATGGATAAGACTTGTTTGTCCAGCACATCCCCCAGATGCACGATTGGATTGAGATCTGGTGAATTTGGAGGCCAAGTCAACACCTTGAACTCATAATTTCTCAGACCAGGCCACCTTCTTCCTTTGCTCCGTGGTCCAGTTCTGATGCTCACGTGCCCATTGTAGGCGCTTTCTGCAGTGGACAGGGGTCAGCATGGGCACCCTGAGTGGTCTGCGGCTACGCAGCCCCATACGCAACAAACTGCGATGCACTGTGTGTTCTGACACCTTTCTATCAGAACCAGCATTCACTTTTTCAGCAATTTGAGCTACAGTAGCTCGTCTGCTGGATCGGACCACACAGGCCAGCCTTCACTCCCCATGGGCATCAATTTCCTCCATTTCCACTGGCTTAAGCGTCCATGCCGTGCCATGCCGTGCCGGACGCCTCCCAGAGCTTTTTCTGTAAACCAGGCTGTTGTGAAGTCCGTCCCTCTGATGGGAGGAGCAGCGACTGTGGGTTTGGTTTGTGTTATAAACAGAGACAGGAAACAGTACGAGCGACACAGCCTGAGGGGGGAGGACTTGTGTGTCTATTTTATTCTTTGTGCTTTAACAGCGTAATAAATACACGTTTCTGTTAAGAGATATCAGGAAGCGCTGAACGTGTATAGACAACACGTCCCCATAAGAATACGTTTCCATGTGCAACAATAATACTAAATAGCGAATATGTATTGTTATTATTATCGTCATCATTTGTGCTAGTATATATGTATTTTTAACGGCACAGTGTGACTCCCTAATTTATTACTCTTTCTGCAGATTTGTAACTGCAAACAATACTTTTTGCCGTATTATTTATAATTTACTTATCAGACGTCCTTAACCAGGGCAAATTACAGTTGAAACAAAATACACACGTTTCACGATTAATCATCCAGATACAATATAGCAGGTTATAATTGAATTAAAGTGTGCACGTCTCAGTCATGGCGTTTATGGATGCATTTCTTAAACCAGTCCTTAATGTTTTAGAGGGAAACCCAGATCTGCTGTATTTATTTATTCATTAATTTAACTTGTAAATGGGCACGTTAACTAAATCGTGATCGCCTTCATACTGACTGTCTTTGCGGATTGTCCTGCACACCATTCACAAAACACAGCCTGAAACAATGTCCAGTTATTCATAAAATATTAATAAAATTTATAAAATTAATAAAATCAGGGCACTGCACTGGTCCTGTGAAATCCAAGTTTTTAATACACTCGGATATTAACTGTAAGCAGTCATTGTTTCTATACGTGGATTTCACTCCATGCTGCTAATAAACTTGTAATTTCTTCGTGATCGCACACGGCACTTGAGATTATATCTTCCGACACAATGTATCTGATCTCTTCCCTGTGTCAAGTCAAGCGCACACCTCCAGTTCTGAAAGCGAATCATGTCCTCAGTGGGTGGGACGGACGCTTACGGACACGTCTAGCACCAGCAAGTTAACTGTCCACAAAACACGGATGCGTCCAGAAGCTTAGCCAGTGGAAACACCCGTTTAAGCGTCCGGGTCCGCCAGTTGAAACGGGGCAAATGAGCCTTGGCAGCCCATGACCCTGTCGCCGGTTCACCGCTTTTCCTTCCTTGGACCACTTTTGATAGGTACTGACCACTGCAGACTGGGAACACCCCACAAGAGCTGCAGTTTTGGAGATGCTCAGACCCAGTTGTCTAGCCATCACACTTTGGCCCTTGTCAAAGTCAAAGGTCCTTACACTTGCCCATTTTTTCTGCTTCTAACACATCAACTTTGAGGACAAAATGTTCACTTGCTGCCTAATATATCCCACCCACTGACAGGTGCCATGATAACGAGATTATCAGTGTTATTCACTTCACCTGTCAGTCGTCATTATGTTATGGCTGATCGGTTTATATTTGCAAGAAAACTCAAAATACATACGTTATTGTCCCAATAGCAAATTTAAAACAGCTGAAAATACCTGAATGTGCTTTTTTGTGCTGGGTGGCAAAACATCAAGTGCCTTGGCTCATCTTGCCTCAATGCCAAGAACACCCAGGTTACTGGGGAGCAATAGGAACAAAGCAGGCAAACGCTGCCTGCATTTTGCTGGCATTTCAATGTGAATGAGTCTTTTGATGCAGGCAACCTCAGTGACTCATACTGTTTTTCTGGGTCTGTGGTCACAAAACATGAGATCACATGTATACAAGCAGAAGCTAAAATACAACTATACCAATATGCAAAGCTAACTCAACATTTTATTTGTTTATAATTTGACACTAATAAAAAGCGTTCCCCCCTTATTCCTTCATTACAATGATGTGAGGTGCTACATTGAAGTTAACATGCTAGATTAATTTCTCATTCACAATCACAATAAATAAATATACATAGAACATCTTAAAATTGAACACTATTTATCCTTCTGTTGTACATAAGAAATTGTCCACAGTTTTAAACACTGGGGTATATTCATAAAGGATTTTAAACCAATTCACTATTTCAGACACTTTTTCTGTATTGAATAAAATACAAATTAAAGTAAACGTGCAAACATTATTATTATTTTTTCATTATTATTTTTATTTCTTGGCAGACGCCCTTATCCAGGGCGACTTACAACATAAGTGCAAAACAAAGTGCAAAAATACAGTTAAGTACAAGACATCAATCATTACAAATTCAAGTTAACTAAAACATAGTAATACAAAATACATTTTACAAATTCTAATTTACAATTTACAAAGTACAGTAAGTGAGGTCCTACATCCTGGAAGGTGAAAGCTAAGTACAGTCAAGATATAGGGTCACAGTCAAGGGCAACGGGAAAGGGAGCAAGGAGGAAAACAATCAAAAGCACAAGAGGCATAATAAAAATTGTGAAGTGCTATCTAGCAGGGATAAAAGGACTAATATTACAAGTACTGTCGGAGTCTTGAGTTAGCGCCGGAATGAGGTCAAGGACTCTGCCGTTTTGACTTCGGTGGGCAGGTCGTTCCACCATTTAGGGGCCAGGGATGAGAAGGAGCAGCTCTGGAGGAAGGAGAGTGGAGAGGAGGTAGAGTTAGTCTTCTGGCACTGGAGGAACGCAGTGGTCTGGAGGGGATGTATGGAGAGACGAGTGTCTGAAGGTAGCTTTGTGCAGTGTGGTCGAGACAGCGGTAGGTGAGGGTCAGTGTCTTGAACTGAATGCGTGCCGGTATCGGGAGCCAGTGGAGGCAGCGGAGCAGTGGAGTAGTGTGTGCGAATCGTGGTGGAGAGAATACCAAACGAGCTGCAGGGTTCTGGATGAGCTGGAGTGGGCGGGTAGTGGATGCAGGCAGGCCGGCCAGGAGGGAGTTGCAGTAGTCCAGGCAGGAGAGGACCAGTGACTGGACGAGTAGCTGAGTTGAGAAGTCGGTGAGGAAGGGACGGATCCGGCGTATGTTGCTCAGGAAGAATCTACAGGTGCATGTCAGCGTGGTGATGTGCTGGGTGTCAGAGAGCGCAGGATTGAGGGTGACTCCTAGATTTTTAGTGGAAGAAGAAGAAGAAGAGAGTGTGGTGGATTCCAAGGGGATCGAGATGGGGAGGTCAGCAGAAGGTGAGGAAGAGTGGAGGAAAAACAGGAGATCCGATTTGGAGAGGTTGAGCTTGAGGTGGTGCGAGTGCATCCAGGCAGAAATAGCGGACAAGCAGGAAGAGATGCGAGAGGGTATGAGAGGGTCGGAAGAGGGAAAAGACAGAAAGATCTGGGCATCATCAGCATAGAAGTGGTAGGAGAAACCATGGGATGCGATGAAGGGGCCCAGGGAGCGAGTGTAGAGAGAGAACAGGAGTGGGCCCAGGACAGAGCCTTAGGGAACGCCTGTGAATAGAGGTTGGGGGGTGGATGAGGAACCTCGCCATGTCACTTGGTAGGACCGGTCACTGAGGTAGGAGGAGAACCAGGTGAGAGCAGTCCCAGAGATTCCAAGGTCAGCAGGGCAGGAGAGGAGGATGGAGTGATCAACGGTGTCAAATGCTGCGGAGAGGTCAAAGAGGATGAGGACTGAGGAGAGGGAGGCTGCCCGAGCACAGCTGAGGGAGTCAGTGACTGCCAGGAGAGCCGTCTCAGTGAAGTGAGCTGTGCGGAAGCCGGATTGCAGAGGAGTGAGTGTTGGGACAGAAAGACAAAGAGCTGACGGTGGACCGCCCGCTCGAGAGTCTTTGAGAGGAAGGGGAAGTCTTTGAGAGGAAGGGAACATCACCGCACATACAGTTTATCATGAATATGCATTGATTATGAATTTGGCTTGTTTTGGGGATATTTGACGAGCAGTCATGGGCAAAGCAATCTCAAGAAAATTATGCTTATTGAAGGCTGTGATGGTCCCAAGTCATCACTGCTACATTGTTGCATTTCCCCTGTGGCCAGACACCACGACACTGACACCACCTTTATCTCTGCTGACAATGCCGCATTTCTGACAGTGGCGGCAGACTGCATTTCTGACTAGTTCAGTAACAAACAATATTCAATTTCTGTACAATCTATATTGTCGCAATAACTCCCATCATCACAGTGCTGCAACACTTTTCCTTTCAGAGAAGGTGCGCTGATGTCGTCGTCTTATTGCTGCCATCTCCCAGCTCCTAACTATAGGGGACCTCGTGAGGTCTTCTAAATATTGGTTGAGTTCTTTTAATTCTCAGAATTTCTGGGGGGAGGCACTGGGGTGGCCAATCAGATTTCAGATTTTCATTTGATTGTTATGTGATTGCTGTATTTTGAGACAATCTGTTAGAGATTAAAATAAATGCAAGTGTACTTAAAGTGATTATGTATATTTCTTTGTTTACATCAGCAGTATTAAAATTAACTTTTAGTTAGTCTTTTTTTTTCCTCAGTCACATGGCCATTCTGTCCTCTTTCTCTCTGGCTTTGGGTGTCTCTTACAATATTTAATTAGTTACCTTGAAATAAATATGTATTAGAGTTCATTCATGTATAAAAAACACATGAATGTTATTGTCAGCTACCATATACCATAGGTTATCAAAGTCATGGGTGTTCTCAGCATTGTTAGGCTGAATGAAAACTACTGCTGTACCCTGGCTAGCGGAGGTAAACGTCAACTTCATCATACAATGAAGCCGTGACCAGCATTGTCAACACCATAGATATAGAATTCTAGATCAACGCTTTGGCATTGTCAATGCTTTATTAAATAATTACATCAATTATTTAACAAATATAATGTAAATCTATGATGCACAAAAAAGCTGTAACTTAAATGATTGTCAATTCCATTTTTCTTTCCAAATAAAAACTGTAAAATAATAAAAAAATTATAAAAAATCAAGTAATCTAATTACATTGATTTCAGCAGGTTTTGTGAAGAAAGGTGTTCTTTGATCAGATGTGTGTGATGTCAGACAGAGCGGAGCCACAAGGAGCTGGCACAGCAAGCTGTGGGAAACTCGAACACAACCATTCTTTTCACATGGAAGTTGTTATAAAAACGATTTCACTGCATTGCAATTGCATATGCAAATGACCGTGTAGAGGTTAGAGAACTTAAAACTGCTTTTCATTGCAATTAACATATTGCTTATTAACAATGATGGAAAATTGTATTTTTGTGAGTAACAAAAAAGGTATATTTTACAAATTGTACTGCATGAAATAGCAGATAAATGTACCATGTAGCCATGTTTTTTGTGTTGTGATCGGTAAGACACCGTAGAAGTGACATGGGGTATGGGGTAGTGAAAGGGTTCAAATTGAGGCTGCTGCCGGTGTGTGTATCCAGTTAAAGGGGCCAGGCCCCAGTCTGACTCAGAGATCATCAGTTTCTGTAATTCAGAAGCGGGTACATTGTAGGCTGTTATTATTTAGTATTGTTGCAAGCTATTGTTCAGTGTAACTGCGTGTGTCTGGCACGGTCTTTGTCTGTATTGACATTCAAAGCGGCCATTAATTGTACTATTAGCAGTCCTGCCTGGAAGGGATCGTGCCATCACGATAGCCTTGTGTCATTCAATGTAACACAGGTGTGTATGGTCCTAATTAGCTACAGGTGGAGTATTTAACAGCCTCCTAGACTTCTGCGCCAGCAGCCTCAGTGCCCCCCTTCAAAAGGGCCATGCTTACAAAAGGCAGGGACTTTGTGCGACTCCAGCGAGAAGACTGTGAGGAGACGCTGCACAGCAACAGCAAGAAGCCATGACGATCTCTCCAATTCCTGTCCTGCTCTCTCCGTCTTCTCGGCGTGCACCTGCATACCATTGCTTCCCTAATCCCCCTAACCTCATCTCCCTGCCTCTCCCCTCCTCCTCCCTCCCCTCTACTCCACTCTCTGGAGGTCTGTGAAACTACCACTCAGCTTCCAACAAGGCTGACTTCATTTCTGCCTTCGCTTCCCACCACTCTCTGGATTTCCTCGCTCTCACCAAGACATGGATCTCCTCGGACACCTCAACCACCCCTGCCACCCTATCCTCTCTGTTTGTCCTGTCCCACTCCACCCATCTTACCGGGCGGGGAGGTGGAACAGGGCTCCTGCTCTCCCCTTCTCTCCTCTTCTATCCCTCCTTTCTCTCCTCTATCACGACTAACAGCTTTGAATTCCACACAGTGGAACTCACCTCTCCCTCTCACCTCTTCCTTCTAGTTCTCTACCATCCTCCCAGTCCACTCTCCTCCTTCTTGGATGAACTCGACTTTCTTCTCTCCTCCCTTCCCTCACTGTCCTCACCTACCATCCTCCTGGGAGACTTCAACATCCACCTCTCCAACCCGTTCCACTGTGCCGGATTTCTTCCTCTCCTTTACCTCTCTCGGACTCTGAACTTTCCTCTCTCCCCCTATGTCACAAACCTACAACATGTGCCCTGGACCCTCTCCCTACATGCCTCCTCCAAGTGACTGCTTCTGATCTACTCCCCTTCATCTCCTCCCTCCTCAACTCCTCCCTCCCCTCTGGCTGTTTCCCCTCTGCATTTAAACAAGCTGCTGTCATCCCACTCCTCAAGAAACCTATCCTTGACCCCACCTCTTCTCAGAAATACCGCCCTGTCTCCCTACTCCCCTTCCTCTCAAAGACCCTCAAGCGTGCTGTCCACCATCAGCTCTCTGACTTTCTTTCTCATCACTCACTCCTGGATCCTCTAGAATCCAGCTTCTGCACAGCTCATTCCACTGAGACGGCTCTCCTGGCAGTCACTGACTCCCTCAGCTGTGCTCGGGCAGCCTCCTTCTCCTCAGTCCTCATCCTCCTCGATCTCTCTGCAGAATTTGACACTGTCGATCACTCCATCCTCCTCTCCTGCCTCGCTGACCTTGGAATCTCTGGGACTGCTCTCACCTGGTTCTCCTCCTACCTCAACGACTGAACACCTGGCAAGGTTCCTCATCCACCCCCCAGCCTCTCCTTACAAGCGTATCCCAAGGCTCCGTCCTGGGCCCCTTCCTGTTCTCTCTCTACACTTGCTCCCTGGGCCCCCTCATCACATCTCATGGTTTTTCCAACCACTTCTACGCAGATGATGCCCAGATCTTCCTGTCTTTTCCTTCTTCTGACCCTCTCATCCCCTCTCGCATCTCTTCCTGCACACATTCAAGACATTGACCCTCACCTACCGCTGTCTTAAGAACATAAGAACATAAGAAAGTTTACAAACGAGAGGAGTCCATTCGACCCATCGTGCTCGTTTGGTGTCCATTAATAACTGAGTGATCCAAGGATCCTATCCAGCCTGACTTTAAATCACATCACTGGAGAGTTTGTTCTGGATTGTGACTACTTTGTGTGAACAAGTGTCTTCTGTTTTACACTTTGAATGCCTTGAAGCCCAATTTTCATTTGTGTTGCCGGGTCTGTGAGTCCCTGCTGATCTGGATAAACTTCTCTGGTTTGATGTGGTCGATGCCTTTCATGATTTTGAAGACTTGGATCAAGTCCCCATGTAGTCTCCTCTGTTCCAGGGTGAAAAGGTTCAGGTCCCTCAGTCTCCCAGTAGGACATTCCCTTCAGAAATGGAATAAGTCTGGTTGCTCTCCTCTGAACTGCCTCTAGAGCAGCGATATCTTTCTTGAAGTGTGGAACTGTACACAGTATCCAGATGAGCAACTAGTGCATTGTACAGTCTGTGACAAAACGAGTTGTCACGGTTACAACACCAGACACACAAACACCCGTATTTCTCACTGAATACTCATAACTCACTATCCCACATCAGTATATAGAACCATGTTTACTTACCACGCCACAGCTGGGTTTGCAGTTTTCTCTCCGGTAATAATAATCCAGTACGGCAGAGGTCTGTGTTGTTTGTGGATTCTCCGGTTCGTTTAAACTTTGTCTTTTTGGTAGGAAATGGTCTTGTTCATCTCTGTTTTATTGTTATTTGTGGAAAGATTAATGAAGAAGATAAAACATAACAGATAGATCTAACAGTGCTATGTTGGTGTATGTATTAATTACCTGTACAAATGATAGTTGGTTTGACCGGTGGGCGGGGCCTAATGGATAAATGGAGTCTCTTGACTACAGCAAAGGGAAAGAGTAGTAGGAGCGTTTAGGAGAGAGGAGGTAGAGCGATATTTAGAAGAAGAGTTATTGTTTATAGTTATTGTAGTGCTGGGAGAGTTTTTTCTTTCTTTCTCCCGGCCCGTACTCACACAGGTAACCACGCAAGCAATAATTTAGAAGAGGAATCGGTAGCAGTGGATGAGTTTGAGAGGATGCCAGAAACTCAAAGTGTAGCATCAGAGACAGAGTTAGCGGCTACAGGTTTGTGCAGGGTTTGTGTTTGCTAGCTAGCTAACCTTAGGGCTCAGCATAACAGTGGTTAAGTAAGCATTTCTTTGGGAGAACATGAAACAACTCAATTAACCTACTAACATTATATAAACCACCTAGATAGAACTTTATATTATTGCTGGTTAGTGTATGTACACACATGACAAGAAAGTTTTGTTTAACTCTAAAAGAGTTTCCTTTTAGTGCAGGGGTGGGGAACCTTTTTCCAATCAATGGCCATTCAAGTGTTCACAAATGTATTCATGGGCCACAACCTTAATTAATACACCTACATCAAAACATTAATAAAGATGAAACTTACATTCTAATGCAAGAACAAATCGCTTTTCTAAACGCACACACTGCAGTCAAAACATTAATAACGATATAGCCTACAATAAGCAAAAAGCTCAAAAAAGGCATAAAATAAGAGAATGAAACAAGTGTAAACGTAAATATTGGAATAATGCTCAAAAGCAATATTTTATAGTTCAAAAATAAGTATTGCATTTATCAAAACATAATTGTACACTAAAGTAAACATTTTCAACACTGTGTAAACTTTGTTTTCAACATACAAAGCTACAGTGAGTAAAATCAGTGTATTTCAATAAACTATGTACTATATATTTAGCCTGCATACCTGACAGTCTAGACGGGACACGTGTCTGCATTTTCCGTGCATGAGCTCGTACCTCTGCATTTTGATAGCCCTTTTCAGGTGAACACTTTTACTTCACGAATATATAGCATCACAATAAATGCTCCCCCACTGATAATGTCTGTGAATCATTATTTTGCTTGCGCTGTGCCTGCGCTATTGCACTCTGTACTGTGCAGTAGCAATCGTGTATTGATCAGTAGAGTAAAAGCACTCTGTGCCATTTGGACCTGGTGTTTCACTCGCAAAATGTTTTCACACCACTGACACAAACCCACGAATGATCTGTCACTCCCAGTATCACTGATGCCCCTGTATCAGTCATGTTCATATACACGGCATGTCCAAAATTAGCTCTCTTCAATCTCTGTTTCCAATCCATGTTTATTTGCGGGTAATCACTGTATCCACTCAATCTGAATACAGTTGTAAGAAAACACCTGTAATGCTGTACAATGCGTGTGTTTTTCAAGCACATGACCGGTGAAAATAACCCGACTTTGGCTATATTCTAGGTAAATGTGTTTTTAACTTATTTATTTTCGTGTTTATGCAGTTAAAACACAGTAGAGATGTTTATTACATAAGCTCGGCGCTTCTAATGTTAAGTGTATGTCACAGAAATTATTTTTTACAAATGGACTCTAGGGACTAGGGACCCACCCCTGTTTTAGTGACAAAATGTGTTCCTATAAACATATGTATATTATTTTTAAAATCAGAGTATTCTTTCTTTTTATCATTAACACTAGAACTACTGGAATTCTGTATCTACCAGAATGGCCATAGCAGTCATTTTGACCGCTAGATTCCAAACTCTATAATCTCAGTCTCAATTGAAAAAATACCCAATTGAGAGATTTCATTCAGTTCAGACACTTCTGTTCTATTCAACCGTTGTACTGATCAGCCAATTTAATCTAGCAATTTGTATTTGTGAGCAAATTAGCGCTAGCACTCGAGACCACTAGCAACATTTATTTGACAGAGACAATGACAGTTGCTAAGTTGATGATGGAAACACAAGGAAAGAGAGACACAGACAACAAATAGATGGAGACACCAGGAAAGACACAGAGACAGACAACAATTAGTAAAATATGATGTAGACACCATGAAAGACAAAGAGTATGGTGTGCATTAACAGAAAAGGGTAGATACAGGAGTTGTTACTGAAACAGAATAAAGTGTTCTTCCAAAACATGCAATTTGTCAGTAATGCATTTAGCTGTATTGTGTGCTTGGGGTGCGGTGTGTCTGTGTCTGGGCTAAGCCCCTAGTCTCTTCAAAATCTAAAAATGCCCCTGGTGGGGAGTTATGTGACACAGTCTTAACATTACTTCCCTTGTTTTAAATTCTACACATTTGACAATATACCCTTAACATTCTGTTTGCCTTTTTTATTACTTCCCCACATTGTTTGGATAGAGAAAGTGAGGAGTCCACATAGACTCCTAGGTCTTTCTCATGCGTTACTTCATCTAGTTCTATTCCTCCTGTAGTGTAAATCTATAGTGGACATTTTTGTTACCTGCATGTATTACCTTGCCCTTGTCCACATTGAATTTCATCTGTCGGTGTCGGCCCAAAATTGAATATTATCCCTTTGAATAACCTGTGCTGCCGAGATTGTATCTGCTGAGCCACCTATTTTAGTATCATCTGCAAATTTGACAAGTTTGATAACTATCCCAGAGTCCAGATCATTAATATAATTTAGAAAAAGCAAAGGCCCTAGTACTGATCCCTGTGGCACTCCACTAACAACCTCACTCCAGTTAGAAGCAACTCCTCTAATTGACACCCTCTGTTTCCTAGACATCAACCAGTTCATAATCCATCTACTTACATTACCCTGAATGCCTACAGCTTCAAATTTAAGGATCAGTCTTTGGTGTGGAACCTTATCAAAAGCTTTCTGAAAATCTAAGTATATCATATCATATGCTTTCACCTGATCTACAGCTGCAATTTCCAATAAATTAGTAAGACATGATCTAAACCCATTTTGACTATTTCCAAGAATATGGTTTTCATTAAGATGCTTCTCTATAAGTTTCTCCAACATTTTACAGGTGATGCAGGTGAGACTGATTGGTCTGTAATTTCCTGGCTCAGTTTTGTCCCCTTTCTTGTGGATTGGTATGACATTTGCTGTCTTCCAGTCAGTTGGCACATCCCCTGTTCTATGTGTCATTTGGAATATTTTAGTTAGCGTTTTGTTTGTTTTTAATTCTGCTAGTCCCTTTAGTACCTCCTCCTCATTTATCCTGATCTCGCTTAGGATTTGACTGGACTGATTGTTAACCTGTGGCATGTTATCTGTTTTTTCTTTTGTTAAAACCTCTGTGAAATACTCATTTAGAATATTTTCCACATCTTGTTCGTTTTCAAAGATACTTCCATTTTTGCCTTTTATCTGTTTCACTTCCTCCTTTATTAACCTCTTGCTGTAGTATTGAAAAAAGCTCTTTGCATTAGTTTTAGCTCCAAGAGCTATGTTTCTTTCTATTTCCCTCTTTGCTTTCCTGATCCCTTTCTTAAGATCTCTTTGCAGCTCAACATATTCTATGTATTTAGTTTTGTCTCCATCCCTTTTGTATGCGACCACACTCTTGACCACACTGCACCAAGCTACCTTCAAACCCTCGTCTCTCCATACATGCCCTCCAGACCACTGTGGTCTTCTGGTGCCAGAAGACTAACTCTGCCTCCTCTCCACTCCACTTCATCCAGAGCCGCTCCTTCTCATCACTGGCCCCTAAGTGGTGGAACAACCTTCCCACTGAAGTCAACACAGCATAATACTTGACCTCCTTCTGTCACTTACTCAAGACACATCTTTTCAGACAGTACTTGTAATTTAGTCCCTTACTCTCCTGTAAGATAGCACTTTACAACGTTTTATCATACTTCTTGCCTAGTACTTGTATTATTTTGACTTCCCCTATGCTCCCTTTCCCTTTGCCTTTGTCCGTGACCTAACATCTTGTCTACACTCTGCTTTTACAATCCAGGATGTAAGATCTCATATTGTATTCACTTGTGTAAATTGGAACTTGTAAAATGTATTATGCTTTGAATTTCACTGTATTATGTAACTTTGAATTTGTAATGTTTATTGACTTGTACTGAACTGTATTTTTGAACTCTGTATTGTGCTTATATTTTGTAAGTCGCCCTGGCTAAGGGTGCCTGCCTAGAAATAAATAGTAATAATAATAACAATCAGTGTAGGGGTTCAGTGCAGCGCCAGTGACATCAGTGACTTCACTCCCTCCTGTCCCCCTGAATGCCCTGCTCTGAGACTCCAGGAGTCTTACAAATGATCTCAGGCAGCTGCTACTGAGGGGAAAACAGGACTGAGCTTTTTGGGGGGAAAGAGGTTTTTGAAATGCACTTTAGAGTTGCTTTAGGTCATGGTGGGTAATTAGGCGCAGTGCTTCACAGGTCCAGCTCAGACCCACAGTGTGTCACAGTGGAGTGAATGTCAGTTATTCCAAATGGAAGCAGAACTAGGCAATAAAATAAATTAAATAATATTATCATAATCATAATATACCTGCCAGCTTACTTGGATACAATTTTATTTTTGCAATTTATCATGGCAAAGAATGATTACAACAGATACATTTAGATTTCAAAGGCATGAATCAGCTAAGAACAAAGAACCAATGCTGGTCCAAAACACATTTAAATGACCTCTTTCAAGTGGATGGCTGACCTGTAGCTGCTTCCGCCTGTCTCATGGGGCTCCTCAGTGTCAAGGGATCCACTCTTGTCCCTATGTGCCCTATTGATATGCTGCCTTGGCTGCTCATTTGGAATAAATATATATTTAAAAAATTGAATTTAATGTAACAACCCGTGATCCATCTGTTTTCTATGTTTTCTACCAAATCTGATGTTTTTGTGATATATTTTTAATACACTTACATCTGTAATCTATATATTTATTTATATCTTCAAAATATATTGTGAGGTTCTGAAATGCATTTTCAATAGGGATTACACACAAAAATATATTTAAAATATAAATCATATATATATATATATATTATATAAACCCGTCCCTGACACCTGGATTAGGAAAGCATCATATTCTGTGGCACACATCATTTCACTAAGGGGCTGAAATCTGTCACTTGCTACCTGGGAAGATTTTGGTCTTTTTTAGGGTATTAATCAAGCTGTCCCTGATCTCTTTAGTCCTCAGGCAGTAGATGATCGGATTCATGAGGGCAGGGAAGACATTCTGAATCACAGACCCCATGACACGCATGTCCACGGAGGTCCCAGGAATCCTGTAGGAGATGAAGACCCCTGCTATTGTGAGGAAGAACACAGAGATGACCAGCAGGTGTGAGCTGCAGGTGGACACGGCCTTGGCTCTTCCTGCTGAACTGGAGATACGCAATACTGACAGAAGGATCTTCACATAGGACAGCACAATGAAAAACAGAGGGATAAGAATAAGACTCAAACCAACAAATAAACTAACATAGCTGATTAAGAGAACATCTCCACAGGCCAGGCGTAGGACTCCTGAATAGTCACAGAAGCATTGCAGAACTCTATTGGGTCCACAGAACCGCTTTGTGAGTGCTAGAATTAAAGGAAGGGTAGGGCACAGGAACCCTCCCAGCCAACAAACAACTATGAGTTGCAAAGTTAACCTAATGGTCATCCTGGCTGGGTAGTGGAGTGGGTGACAGATGGCCACATACCTATCATAAGCCATGAGCAGCAAGTTAAAACTTTCTATTGATGCAAGAGCCAGAAATAAGTAGGTCTGGGTAAAGCATGCAGAGAAGGAGACAGTGTGAGTAGTAGAACTGAAGACAGCTAGCATAGTGGGTACGGTGCATGTAGAAAGGGTGATGTCAATAATGGCCAGGCTACACATTGTCAGGTACATGGGGGTGTGCAAGCTTGTGTCTGCAGCCAGTATGCAAATAAGGAGAAGATTTCCCAATAAAATGAGGAGGTAGACTGTCAGGAACACAGCAAACAGGATGGTCTTGCTCTCTCTGTCCTGTAGTCCAGGGAAACCAACAATAATAAATTCACTGACCATTGATCCTGTGTAGTTTGCATCAGCCATGGCTGTTCTGAAAATAACCAGATATTGTGAGAAAAATCCTGCAATGCAATGGAAGAAGACATATACAATGTTTAGGACATGAAAGGAAAATGTATTTAGGAGATAATAAACCCCCAGCAGACATTTGGTCATTGATCATCAGAAGGACCAAATTAAATTGTACTCTTCTTATAGAATTTAAATTCCCATACATACAGATACTGAGTACAAATATATATAATGTTTATTTTAGAGTTCATGCCTATAGTAAATGACATAAACCTACCTTGTTGTTGAGTAGTCAATATGAAGGTTCTTGTTTATGTTGTGGAAACAATGTCTTACCTCCAGCAGTGGTGGCAGACCTTACCTGTGAAATGCCAGAAGAGATGTAACAGTGTTTGTCTTCTGCTACCACTGTCATTAATGTACCACTATTGTGCACTACCAGTTATTATGCAACAACATTTTATAATCCTTGTCAGAGTTCTTATTTTAATCTATTTATATTTTTATATATATTTTAAATATATTATTTTGTAATAACAAGAAAAAACATCACATTAAGTAACAATGAAAATTAAGTAAAGGAAGCATATCATTGAATTACGTTTTTGCAAATTACTGCATTCAATTGCAGAAGAGGTTGTACACCCAATACAAACAAAGATGAAAATATTATATAATCCATACACTGACCCACACATGACATATACAAAAGAGACACGTTCTCTATTCTGCAGCATTAACAAGGCTGCATGGCACAGGCCTCTCTTTTCAAAGCTTTCCAAACCTATGTATTAATAATGTCAGATTCATCTATTTTTTCTCATGGCTGTAACAGATCAGAGGGTCACTGGAGAATGTGCCCTTACAGACAAACCACAGACCCTGAAGCTCGAGCGTACAGACCGTATGCAGTATTCCTGGAGTGTATACTCTGTAAGAATGACGTTTCTAATGCTAGCCTTCATATTGAATATGCAAGCATATTCACAAATAATGTAATAATGAAAGACAACACTGCTCCGGTCTGAAGAGGCGTACAGCACACTTACCGACTCTGACAGTCCAGTTAGACTGATGCACTGGATTCCACACCTGAATTGAACACACACAGCTTTATACCAGGTCCCAGTCCACTGGGGCTCTACAGGCTGTAACACAAAGGCAATTAAAGCAATTAGTTCAACTCATTAGGCCGTCACTGAGGACTGAAGTTTACATCACACAACATTTCTAAAGAAACAATCTGACATGGTGAACAGCAGACTTTTTTGACCCTTTGACCTATTTGTTAAAGATGGAAAAGAAAAAGATACAAGAGTAAAGCAACATTGTGGGAAGGGAGCTTCTATCAGTTCTGCAGAATATTGTTTCTACTGAGGAGCGTAGAGAGGCCACAGCTGTGTAGAGGAGTGCTGGGAAACACTTCAAAGGGAAAACAGACATATTTCAGGCAGTTACATTGTATTGTTAAAATAATTAAGAATTATTTGTATCACATATTATGTGTTTGGTTCAGTCACTGCCACTGGAAACACAAATTTATGGAATATATATATATATATATATATATATATATATATATATATATATATATATATATATATATAAATATCTTTATTTTTTGAATAAGTTATTTTTAAAGTTGAGAATAATGACCAATCCATGAAATTAAAGGTTTACACTGTGTAAACTGATGTAATCTACTGATGTAATTTACTAAATTTACACAACATCGTAAACATCTTGTTTACACAGTGTTTACAAAGATCTGCTTACCTAGTAGGTCACCATGTATATTTGTACAGTATATCGTTTCACACTCAGTTTACAGAAGGTGTAAGGTGTAAACTTCAGTTTCAAAAATGTATACGTCACCTTTGCAGTGATTCCAAATATCTGTATACTTCGTAGCTCACCATGTATTCGTGTACAGCTGGTTTACATACTGTAAACTTTATGTTTTACACTTAGTTTATCTAACAATATGTTGTGTGAACTTCACCTTTGGGCCAATGTAAACATTACGTTTGCAGCATTTACAAATATAAGCTTACTAGTAGCTCACTGTGTATGTTTGTACAGCTGGTTTACATACTGTACAATTTATATTTCACACTCAGATTACAGAATAATGTAAGGTATAAACTTCAAGTTTGCAAATATATAAATCACCTTTGACAAGTTGTAAACATCATACTTGCAAACATTTTATTACACAACATTGTAGGTCATTAAGTTTAGAAAACATAAACTTTTGGTTTGTGTACAGTTTCCTCAGTCAATCTGCCATTTCAACAGCTCCACTCTCTTCCATGGCAGGCTGATGCTCCTCAAATAGGTGTTATGCCACCCAGGGAATAATTGACTGATTGGCCAATCATACATGAGGCAGCAATTTATTGCATTCTCATGATGGCCAATCAGTCAATTAAGTCTCCCAGCTCCAACAGGCTGTGAGAGGCAGCTAGTCTCTTAAAGTGGGACAGTGGGTGAAAATCTTGGGTGAAGTTCCAAGCAACATAGCATTACAATAATTTCCCTAAATATCTGATTTACACATAACACAATTACACATCTGTTACACAACACAATATACAATATACACCTAATTTACAAAATACAGAATTCACAAATTAAGAAGACAGTAAAAATAAAAAATACAATAAAATAAAATACAATAAAAATACACTGTATCCCCCCTCCCCCCCATACCCCCCATATAATCAATGGAAATAAATATAAAGTGTCATATATTTTCCATTGTGTGCAAATGCCAGATGCAACAGTAAATTGTATGTGGGCAATTTGTCCTCTAGGGAAAATCAGGCCCTTAGAGTTCACAATGGTTAGAATGGAAATTAACATTTATATCTGGCTGTAATACTTTTCTGCAATCTATAGGGGTTCATCCATCCATTTTCAAAACCACTTATCCTGGTGAGGGTCACAGGAGAGCTGGAGCTGGAAGCTGGAGAACAGGACACCAGACCATCACTGGGCAACACACAGCAATTTAGAGTGACCAATCAATCTAACCCACATGTCTTTGGATAGTGGGAGGAAACCCACACAGACACAGGGAGAAGATGCAAACTCCACACAGGCAGGCCCCCCAAGCCAGGACTTGAACCCAGGACACCTGGAACTATGAGGCAGTAGTGCTAGCCAGTGCACCACCCTGGCAGAAGTGGGTTACAAGCTACAATTATCATACAAACATAATGCAGATCCTTAATATTGAAACATTTTATAATTTAAAAATAATCGTGAAGTAATTGCTTGATGTCATTGACTCCTCAATTACATTTCTGCAAATAGATTAATAGACTGATTAATATTTAAAGCTCCCCAGTGGAGCTTTGTAAACCTAGCGCTCCACCCCATACATCTGCTCTCTCTCATTCATATTGAGCTCTGTCACCTCGTCATTTAAAAATGAATCTCTGCTGTTGGATATTAACAAATGCCCACTACTTGGCCTGCCATTTTCTGAAGGTAGAGAGGCGGCTTTGCCTTCCTAGCTCTGTATCCCTTCTACCATGGCGATGTCTTGCTTGTTATGTTCAGTTATTAAGCATCAGCAGTGTTCTGTTTTGTGTCTTCCTAGATGAATGAGTGTCGTGCTGGAATTGTGTGTGTATGCGTGCTACGTGAGAGAAACTGCATGTTCTAGCAAAGATAATAAAGACGTCCTATATAGTTCAACCTATACAGTTGGTTCCCAGTTATTTATTATAACACAACATTGGCGACAAAGATGGCAGTATTTTCATTTGCATTCCTCGCCTCCCTTTCAGCCTGTTCCCTGGACTTGCTGGCTGTTCAGATTTCAGACATACCTGCTTGCACTTGGTCTGGATGATGTGAGTGATGCCCGCAAACCTGCAATGCTGCTGCACTGCCTGGGAACTGAGGGATAGCACATCTTTGATACCCTGGGTCCTGTTACCACGTACACGGAGGCTGTCACTGTAATCCAGGTACAATTCGCCACCACACACAGGGTCCTTCTCTGGCGGTTCACTTTCTGTCAGCAAGGCCAGCTGCCAGCTGAGTTTATTCTGCAATACGTGGCTGCATTGCTAGAGTTGGTGCTGCATTGTAAATTTGGAGCGCTGCATGATTCAATGATATGGGAATAAATTATTGAAAAAAGGTTTTCTTTGACACATATAAAAAAATAAAAATGTAGCATGCCTGTACAGTGCCCCTCCAACTCCTTCAGTGGTTATGGACATGACAGAATTGAGGTCCTAGGCTCCTGCACTACAGCACCAGATCTCTGCCCACCTTCTCATTCCACATCACGCGTAAAGGGGCCAACCTCCTGGGCCTCGAACTGTTCATCGCACTGGACTTCTCCTTGACTGATAACTGTGGCACAATCATCCTGCAGGTTGTCTCTCCTTGGCAGCAACATTGGCCTGCACTATTTGATGATCTGGGCTGCTTCTCTATCTTCGTCCACCAGCCCAAAGTTGACCCTTCAGTGCAGCTAGTTATCAAACCACTGCACCATAATCAGGTCTCTGAGCTGAAACTCCTGCTGGATTCTGGGATCATCTAACCCATCAATGCTTCACCCTGTATTTCCAATCTTGTCTTAGCTAAGTAAAAATCTGGGGGACTCTGGGTTTGCGTTGATCTTGGATCAGTGAACATCGCTATCATCCCCGACAAGTACCCAGTCCCGCCTACAAAGGGCTTATCACCCTCTTTTATGGCTCCATGATCTTTAGCAAACTGGACTTATGCCAAGGCTACCTCCAGGTGCCCCTCCCCCCCAGCAGCAGGGACCTTACTGCTTTTGCTACACATGCTAGGGTTTTTCGCTACACCTGCATGCCTTTTGGCCTCAGCTCTGCAACTAGCTGTTTCCAAAAGATTATGTCCTCTGTCTTTGTAGGTTTCCCAGGAGTGTCCCTTTATCTTGATGACATCGTGGTGCATGGTCCCAACACCTCAGTTCACAATGAGCACCTTCTTTAGGTGTTCCGCACACTTGCCCAGCAAAACCTCACGCTCAACGAGTGGCAGTGGCAGAAATTGAGTTTGTGGGGTTCCACGTGTCACCACTGCAATCAAATGTGGATGTGATTCACCACATTCCAGAGCCCACATCTGTGGCACAGCTCGCCTCCTTTCTGAGCATGACAGCGTACTACCTCCATTTCTTGCCACAGTATTCAGCTACAACCTCACCACTGCACCTGCTGCTTAAGAAGGAGGTCCCCTGGGACTAGACCTTGGCCTGCCGGTTAACCACTGCACACATCCTGGCACACTTCAACTTTGCCAGCCCCACCTTGCTCACTTGTGACGAATCTGCCATGGCGCTGGGGACCATCTTCTCCCAAACTCAGGACGGTGTGGAGAAGCCCATTGCCTTTGCTTCTCGGTGGCGGAGCATGCGGCATTAGCGTGTGTCTGGGCATGTGAACACTGGCACGTGTATCTCTACAGCCAGATGCTCAGGCACGGGACATAAACCACTCCGGCTATACAGGTGGATGGGCCTTTCACCTGCAGTTCACTCCAGGTCGGGACAATGTGGTGGCGGACCTGCTGTCCAGATCAGTCATTGTTCCTGACCCTGCTGGCCCAGGACACGGTTGTGCCAAGTGCTGTACATGCACGAGTGCTGGTTATGGCACACAAGGGACACCTGGGCATTGTTAGGTTGAAGCAGAGGTGTCGGGCCCTTGTGTGGTGGCCTGGTATTGATCATGATATTGAGGCACTGGTCAAGGACTGCACGGCCTGCCTGGTCAGTGGGAAAACTGGGCAGCCTGCTCCATCACCACTGCAGCCACTCAGCTGCCCTACAGAGCATCTCAGCACACCACCACAGGGGTTTCCGCAGCTTTGTTAATGACAGGGTGAGAGATACTACTGCCGATGGACAGGTTGCGGCTACCAACAGCTCAGCCTGCACACCTTAGTCCACCAGCATCAACACAGCTTGAAGCAGAGGTTTGACAAGGCCCATAGAGTAAGACCTCCTACCATACAGGTCTTGGACTGCATCAAAGCTAATCGGCCTCACCACAGCGACTACAACTCTACTACTGATATCGATGACAATTCAGTATCCCTGGATATGAAAGTTATTATAGAACAGGCCAGAGCTAAGAGGAATATCTTGAGCAGTATTTTGGGGGTTCTGGTCCCACAGGGACATATGAATGATGTCTTAAGTGTTGTGAGACTTATATTGTAGCTCTGGAGGGGAGCTGTTGGCAATCAAACCCTGCTCTCCCCCCCATAGCAGCTACATGGCTGCATCACATGACTGCACTGGCCGGGCTCCAGTCCGGGGCTCGGAGCTCCTAGATCCTCTTCTACGGCTGTGCACATTACAATAGAATAATCATGTTCATGTTTCATGTTCATACTGACATATTAAAATGTCATTATATTGTGCTTTAACAATGCCCTTGCAAATAAAGTGTGCTTTTAAATGTTTTTAAACTGATTTCCTGCATTTTACATTGTTAAATGGAACTCCTAAAAAATGTATATTTTCTCCCCCAATTTATGTTTTTTTTTTTGTTTTGTTTTTTGTATGAGGGTGTTCTCAGGGTCCCAAGTCAGGCATCACATTAAAGAAACTGATTCACTCAATTTAAATCAACAGTGATGTCAAAACAATTGGACTCACATGAGTTAATTCATGTTCATCAATATTATTATTATTATTATCATTGTTATTCATCTTGTTGTTTTCAGTAGTAATCATGGTTTATAAATGTCTAAACCAATACTCTGTGTGATATCCCCAGCCATAAACAACCCCTGGGTTCAGTTTTTGCCTTTCTTGTGCCCTGAGTCCACTGTCCCCCTGTCCCCCTGTCTCCAGGCCTGCTACTCCAGGGCTCCCAGTGCCCTCTGCTCTGGGGCTGCCCGCGATGCTCCTAACAGCTGCAACCAGCTCCTTAATGGGGCCATTAGCCTGCCCCACTGGACCAGGAGCAGCCATAAATACAGCAGCTCTCAGCACTCACACTGCTCTCCATGCAGACCTGCCCAGCTCAGAGACAAGGTAAGAGGCTCAGTGTGACGCCAGCAGGGGGGCCAGTTGCCATTACTGGGAGGAGAGGCGCTGGCTGCACAGGGTGCTGGGACTGGGAGAGGCAGAGTGAGCAGCACAGAGCTATACTGCTGAACATTTTATTTTCTTAATCTGTTTGAGTCCCTCTCTGTTCTGGAGTTGGCAGGTATGCGTTAGTGTTTATGTGGGATGGCTGGGGATATCACACAGAGTATTGGTTTAGACATTTATAAACCATGACCCCTAAGTGTTGGAACAACCTGCCCACCAAAGTCAAAACAGCAGAGTCCTTGACCTCATTCCGGCGCTTACTCAAGACGTATCTTTTCCGACAGTACTTGTAATATTAGTCCTCTATCCCTGCTAGATAGCACTTCTACGGAGAAGCATTAGGGCCACTTAAGAGAGAAAAAAAATATATATATTTTGAGAAAAAAAGTTGAAACTTTTGTGAAAAAAAGTCAAAAGTTTTGAGATTTAAGATGAATTGTGGAAAGGTATAGTGTGCATGTCTGCTTTCATCACAATGCCTGAGGTGGATAACCTTATTACATTATATTTCAAAATAGGTTTCCACAATAAATAAATGCTTTGCCTCTTAGCACAAAATTATCAGATCATTATAAGCATTTGAACTTTAAAGAGGCGAAGTCGCAAATTGGGGTTGTTCAGGAGGAAAAAACACACGGATTTAGATTAAGTAACAGCATTTGTGCATAACGAAATATCAGGCAGTGGAGAAATGCAAGGGTATCGTTGGTTGCATTTGCGTGCCATCCAAAGAGGATTCGTAGTTCAGCAAGACACAATACGCCAGATTATCAAATTGATTGATCCACAAGGTTTAGGGCGCATCGTCTGAAGCGACGTCGGTACAGTACATCTGGCCCCAATGCACTTTGGCACTTAGATTCCTATGACAAGTTGAAGCCATACGGTATAGGGATTAATGGATGTATTGACGGATTCAGACGTTTTGTGCTGTGGATGGAATCTTACACCACAAACAACGACCCAAAAGTTATAGCTGATTACTATATTGAATGCATTACGCGCCTGGGAGGTTGTCCAGAGAGGCTGCGTGCGGACAAATGCAATGAAAATGCATCGAGAGCATGCAGATTTTCCTAAGGAGAAATCATACCGATGCTTTTTCAAAATACAAAAGTTTTATTTATGGACATAGCACGGCCAACCAACGTATTGAATCCTGGTGGGAAATACTGAGAAAGCAGAGTGCGCAGTTCTGGATAAACCTCTTCAAAGGCCTTCAAGATGATGGACACTTCTCTGGAGATTTCTTTGACAAAAGTCTGATCCAGTTCTGTTTCCTAAACCTTGTCCAGGTAACCCAATTTATAGTTTATTTCAATTATTTTATACTATCCAGGTGTGTGTGTGTGTGTGTGTGTGTGTGTGTGTGTGTGTGTGTGTGTGCGTGTGAGAAAGAGATAGAAACTTACTGTAAGAAGTATTATTAGCAATCACTTGCAAAGTCATGACTCTGTTAGGCTGCTATGTCTAGCATAAATATATATTTTTAATGTTATCTATTTATAAAATCGAATAAATATTAATATAAATATTAACCTTATTGTATTTATATTAAATAAATGCATAGTGCATCATAAATTAATTCAATTTTACCATATGTAGCCCATTTCAATATTGTATTTTTTTTTCATACAGGAAGAACTTGATGAAGTGGTAAGAACATGGAATTCACACAAGATCAGTCCAAGGCCAGCCCAGGGTATACTTGGAGGTCGCCCAATTGTTATGTACACTGTTCCACAAATATATGGTACAGCGGAGGACAAGCTAAAGTCTATCGACCAGGAGGAGTTGTCTGTTTGCAGGGAGGAGTGTACCCCAAAGGGCCAGTACCCTTGTGATCAAACAGTCTTTGAACTTTGCATTCTGCTAATGGAAGAGAATGGGTGGTATGCTCCTGAAGATGCATTTCAAGCTGCTGAATTGTACACTCTCTTAAGAAATGAGATAATACAAAATATCTAGGTGTAAGTTAACATGTTATGTGCACCCAAACATGCAAAAATGCACTCATTTTGGACTTTCTGATGAATGCATCATTGATTAAAGAGATACGTTATAATAATACACCCCCGACCACCCACCCAAGGGACACAGGACTGGAAATAGATATCAACACCAAACTTGAGTGGTGCAAACTCACATTTCTGTGAGTTATGTAGCTATGTATCCTGGTACAAAGGCTTAATCAGCCATGCAGTAATTTGATTAAGTGCTCATTGTGGAGGGTCACTTCTACAATGGAAGATGTGTTTGGTTTTGCAAACATCATAGAATAACCTTTACTGAGAGAGTGCTGAGACATTGAGACAATAATTGAGTTGCTGTGTTTGTGTATATTGCAAAAATCAGTGTATTAAACAGTTCCCATTTGTGTAGTCAGAGCTTGGAAGAGGAAATATGTTACATAAATATACAGATTAATTATCGCTTGATATTATGAATGGAACAGGTAAAACATGCAATAACTGTCTTGTATTTCTATAGAGTTCATAAACTTATAGTTCATATCATATTGGAGGCAATGACTTTTTCTTTATGAATACACTAATATAAATAAATTACATAATTAATATTTGTCTTTTTCCTACACTTGAAACTTCAAATGAAGCAAACACAAACATATTTGAATTGTTTCATATAGAAAATCCACAGAACACCATTGAAGTTGCATATAAACATTTAATACAAAGAACTTGTGAATATCCCAAATTAAGTGTTTTAAAGTCGACAAAATACACTGCCTACAAGTGTATGTAGTTACAAAAGAAAAATTGTAAATGAGTGTAGCAGTTATCAGTTTGACTTTAGTTGCTAAATGAAAAGATAACTGACCTCATTTCATGACAGCCTAAATAAAGCTAAATTAAACTTTCCTCAAAGTGAAATGGCCTCACAGCTTGCCAGAGTATTCAAAATGATATAAGTATGCAGGATTTAGATATTCTTGTTTGAGCTAAAACACCAACAGTCCAATTTAAACAAAACAAATAGAATGGAAAGTGGAATGCCCTCCTTAGTATAAACATATATAGGCAATGAACGAGAGGGCAAAGGACAAAATTAAGTATGCAAAACTTAAAGTTTGTTGTTTCACAAGTAAAACAGACAGTGGAACACAATGTTGCTCTTTCAATAAAAGTCTAATTAGGTGTCAAAGTTCTGTATATTAGGTCAGAACCAGAGCTGAATAGCATGAATCAAACTCAAATCAAGCACTGCTTTAAATTCAGCACGGAAATCTGGGAAATTCTGATAGGTGTCTGCTATTTCTAGGATCCTACCACATGTACGCCCAATGGGGCGTCTTGTGAAATCAGACATCTGTGTGAACTGAATGAGTATTCTGTCACAAGTAATTAAATCAGATCCTGTCGTGAACCTCAGAAACTTCCCAAGATTCTCTCCATCCATTTCTCTGACATATATTATAAGGTGGTTTTCTACCTCCTTTTGCTTTGTTGTCAAATCTGCAGGGAATTTCAGCAGTTGAAGTACTTTTGAGGTGTTGGCTTAAGGTTGGCATACATTTCTGAGAGCTTCTCACCATTCAGGGCAATCTGTGACAGAATCACTTCCCTCCAGCAATCTACCACATACATTGGCTTTTGAACAAGCTCTTTATGAGAAATCTCCACCAGAATCTCTTTAAGATTATCAGCTGTGACTCTCGTTCGGCATTCATAACTTTCCAGGACTTCCAAAAGTTCATCAAGTTCCACAGAGGAGAAGTCATGCAGAGCTTGTTGGATGATCTGTTGTTCTTGGGCACTTACAAACTGCAGGAAGCTTTCCAACAGATCGCTGTGCACTATTCCATACAACATTTCTTCCACAAAAGGGGGAGCAAGCTTGATTGGAAAGTAACAGCAGTCTTGATATCCTTTCAGCATAATTCTGCCAATGGCCTTCCAGACAGTAGCACTGAAATCATGTCTGATGAAAGGGACTTTTAAAGTTGTTCCAAGTGTGCAACGGTCATAAAACTCTTGCCAGAAACAAGTGTAAACATCCCTCACTACCCCAGAACCACAGCCAGCTTCATCTGAATTATCAGGAAGTAACCGCCTTATGGACAGTGGTTTGGTCAAAACGGCTGGATCACAGAATGCTTCAATCATGTCATTCAGACAGTTTCCGTGGTGTATGGTTACAAATGTCGCATACACAGGAGGTGGAGTATCTTGGGACATCTCTTCAAAATTATATGGCAATGTGTCATCTGTGTCTGTTCCATCTTCTCTTTGTGGACCAAAGGTCATCTCTGGGTCAGACACATCAAAAGCATGGTCAACAATGGTCTCAATCACAACATTGCTGTGCAATATTTCCGGGTTGTGGCAATCAGTAATGAACGGTACTGCTGACAGGACCTGGGCATCAATGATTAGTGGTGTTGGTGGACCATCCTGTGAAAATAACACAGCTCTGCCCAAATCATGATCTTCATGAGTTTGCTCCTCCTGGTCATCAACTTCACCCTCGTCTTCATGATATTCATTAGAATGGTCCTCTTCTTCATCATCTTTGTGACCACTATCTCCATTAGCATGAGCACTACCAGGTTCAGAATCAGAGTCTCCACTGGGCTCTTTTTTGCAGGTTGCTATATAAAAGCGCAATCTAGGAAGCTTGACAGTGTCATATATTGTGCCAATGAAAATATCCTCATGGACTGTATTTTGTTTGAAATCCCACACTTCAAAATCAAAGTCTGCTTCAAGACCTTTAGTAGACTGTCCATTCGGGAAAAAGAGGCTCTTTCCCTCTTTAAGTTTTTTATTTAATCCTGCTCTTACGTTCATCCTCACCTTTCTGGTTCCACCCCCTTGTTTAGCCCTAACCTGTCTTGCTTCTTTTCCATTCTCTCGTTGAATCCATCCTATTTAAATGACTCGAGTATTCGGTTTAGACCTTATCTGGGGTGAATTTTGGATGCAAGTGGATTGAGGTTCTTCCTCAGCTGATTGCTTTCTCAGTTTCAATTTAGCTTTTAGCTTTTCAAAAAGACCCTGTTTTCTCTTGGACACTGGGTTTTGGTTTCTGCAAAAATTAAAGAGAGCAATTCTGTTCCCATAGGATGGAAGGTAGTTGGAAAGTGTAGCATGATCCATAAGCAGGATGACATCTTTGTCGATCTGAGGAGCACAAGAAAAGTTAACTTTACACTTAGACAATTAATATTTAGCTTTGCTAAATAGTGATTCCTGGAACACAGATGTGTGCAAACTGGAAGTACTATGTACAACTGCTGCTCAAGCAGAAAATTGGGTCTATAATTTTATGGTATAAAATCAGTATCATCCTTTCCCCATATCATATTATAAAACAACCCAAACTCAGTCCATAACCCAAATCATACCTTTTCATCCTCCAGCCGAGTAATCACTTCATCTGCTACACCATGGCCCTGCAAGAAATCTGAGACTGGGATTGGCATGGATCGTGCTGTTAAAACAATAACAGGAAGTTATTACAAGTGTCAACATGTAATCAGAGTTGAAAACTTCATACATATATGATCACAGAAATGTGAATGGGGTACTCTTAGATCAATAGACCAGGTTTTTTTGGCTATTCCTGAGTCTAGATTAAAATCAAGGAGATTGTGCCTTTGCCGTAAGAGCTCATTGGTCCTTGCTTTTAAATCAAACCTTAAACTAATTTTGATAGCCTTGTGTTTTAAAATATCTCAAAGCAAATTGTATTTTAGCAAATTAATGTCACAGGAATGCTTATCCTGTTTTTCACTAAACCATTTTAGGGCATTCTGAGATGGTGGGAGTGTAACAGATTACTTGGGAGCCTGTAGCTGTACTATGCCACCTTGAGTTTACTGAGGACAAGGAACTACATCATTTAGTTCCCCAAACAGAACACTTTTATCCAGAAGAAGTGAAGTAATCAAATACCAAAATTGTTCATTACAAAGCTTTAAGTCATAAAACATTGCCATGTCACTTCTGCAATAAAACAAGGTGAAAATGATCTTATTCATAACAGGTATATCATATTTTTGTAGTTGAGGTACAAATCCATTTACACCAAAAGAAGGCACAGATCAGTTCCTTATAGACAGTACAATTAGGAAGATATTACACAAATAAATCAATATAGTTATAATTAGTTGTAGTAGAATATAGTACACAAATAACCCTGTTTATCAGTTTCTTCTAAATAATCAACATTACCAGCTGTATGTTTTCGATTAAACAATGGCAAAACTGCTCACAGAATGCTTGAAAATTAAAATATAAGCCAGCTGCGTGCACACACTAAAAAACATGCAGACAGTCACGCATTCAGTCCCACCGAGAAGAGAGGCAGTTTAGCAATACAAAGTAAAAAATAAAAAATATTGTGATAAGTGATAATCGTTATATCAACAACAAAAAACACAATACTACTAATAATAATAATAATAATAATAATAATAATAATAATAATAATAATAAACACACGTGCACTTGATAACCAAAATACAATATAGGAAGAATAATAAAGACCCTACTACAGGTGTCATGGTGAGTGATTTGAAATTGGATTGACCCGTGAATATGTTACCTTGTGTTAGAAGTGAATAAAACTGGGCTATAAAACAACAATTAGCAAATTAGCTAGCTACGATAATGTTAGTTTGGTTTACCTGTCGATGCCATTATGGGGAATGTGATTTGTCTGTGGTCCTTCAGTTTCTTTGTTTGTTTTCCTTCACTCTGTTTCTGGGTGATTAAAAAAATAATTACTAAGGCTACTCCTTTAATCCAGAACAATGTCAATGGGAACAGCAGAAACTAACTAAGCAAAAAATCATAGTTTGTGAAAAAGTAAAACAATGTTTTATACTTTGACGAATGCAACTTCACGCCATACCATAGCCCCTCTGGGCTCTAAAATTCACTAGCGATTATGAATCCACCAACATTATTATATTCATAATTAAAGAGAAACTACTTAAATTTTCACACTCATTCACCAAAGGGCTGCACAGCGCAGGTATTTCAGCAGGTTCTTGTTATTCTTCAAACAGTGGGTTCTTGGGCTTTTCAAAACCACTGCGGGTTATGCAGCTGATAACACCATATCCACGCTGTTGGTGTTTGAACCTGAACTTTCAAAAAAATGTCTCATGTTTATTTTGACTTTTTTTCTCAAAAGTTTATTTCGACTTTAAATCTCAAAACTTTTGACTTTTTTTCTCAAAAGTTTATTTCGACTTTAAATCTCAAAACTTTTGACTTTTTTTCTCAAATGTTTCGACTTTTTTTCTCAAAATATATATATTTTTTTTCTCTCTTAAGTGGCCCTAATGCTCTTCCGTACACTTCAGCTTATTATGCTCCTCGCGTTCTTGATTGTTGTCCTCCTTGCTCCCGTTCCCGTAGCCCTCGTCTGTAACCCCACATCTTGACAGCACTTAGCTTTCACCGTCCAGGATGTAGGAAGTCTCTTACTGTACTTGTGTAAATTGTAATTGGAATTTGTAAAATGTATTATTTTGAATTGCTATGTTTTAGCTAAGTTGAATTTGTAATGATTGATGCCTTGTACTTCTCTGTATTTTTGCACTTATGTTGTAAGTCGCCCTGGATAAGGGTGTCTGCCGAGAAATAAAAAATAATAATGTGTTTTAAACAGCATTATGCATTTTTCGCTACAGCCTGCTGTGTAATAAACATCTGTATAATCTGTATATTGCTGTTGATTACAGCACAGGTGTGAACAAAGACAGAGCCGACGCTACACTGGATCAGACAGACGTTCAGATCCCAGAATGCAGTCTGTCAGCCAACATAATAAATAAGAAAACTAGTGTAAGTTAGATTAATAATGTCCTTTCATAATTGTTTCAGGAATGTCTTATTTTTTAACATTTTATTGCATACCTTGCATTTATTGCATTTTCCTTAATACATACCTAATTACTATTATTTTATTAACCCACATTATAGTCTATATTCTCTACTATTTATTTTGCACATTTTTAATTGTACGTTGTTATGAATTGTATATATTTGTTTTGCGGATATGTTAAGCAATTTGGTTACATTTGGTTATGCATTATATGTTAAAAACAGATGATTATTATAGTATCTCAATAATGCAACCTTTCAAGCTCTAAAAAAGTGATTTTGATTATTAATTAAAGATTATTAATTTATTTGAATGTTTTTTGCCAAAAAGCTATTAAAAATATATATTTCTAAGTATGATTGTGTAGAGAGAAGACATACTTTAATGGTTGGCTTCGTCATTGGTACAGACTAATTCATAACACATTAATTGGAAAAAACACCACATTATCCAAGCAAACTATTAACATTATTAGTCCCCTCTTATAATCTGCAGTCTGATTAGCTGTTGGGCATAACTCGCTCCAATGTGCATTCCTGACTGGAATGAGTTGCAATAAAGAATTAAGCTTTATTTGGGAAGGTTTTTTCCTCTCTCAGCTTGATGCACTTTTCCCAGTTTCATGTACCTGCCAGTGCAGATGCTGACTTTTTATTTTTAGGGGTACATGTTTTACTGTTGTGATGTTTTCAGTTGTAATGTATTTCTTTATGCTGTATCTATGCTGCCTCTTGGCCAGGTCAGCATTTTAAATGAGATCTTGTTCTCAATAGTCTAACCTGGTTAAAATAAAGGTTTGAATTGCATTGGAATTGAATTGAATTGAATTGAATTGAATTGAGAGGTTCTTTTTGTGGGACCCTGATAATCAACAATAACAAATTGTAAATACAAATGAACCAAACAAACAGTACCTAGACACTGTGGTCTGCTGAATACCACTGGATTTGTGCTGCCTAGCCTTATAGTGGCCAACAGGGCCAGAAGTGCTCACTCTGAACGGAAATGGGAAAAACTTTTATTTTAATAATATGCTTGTCTCCCGGTACAGACCAGATGCCCCTCATATCCAGCTGCTCTTTGTTGTCTGCTCTTTACTCCTTTACACAGATGATATTGTGCTTCAAGACCAACAGCATTAAATTAAACAATATATCACAATATCATGCATGTTTTAAACATTATCACAAAACAATGCAAAATCTTTGAATTAATTAAAATAGTTATCAGGATGCCATTCCAGACCCTTTAAATCAGAATGACATCACCTAGAATCGTCAGCTTTTTGGGTGAGAACTGTTTCAAATGTGAGCTTGCGTAGCACTTCTTGCGACAAAGAAACAACAAAAGAAAAACAAAACAAAACAGAATTGGGTATTTTTGAAAAGTGGAATTTGAAATGTTATATATGTATATATATATATATATGATAATTAAGAACATTTTATTTGTGAATAATGTATTTGTATTTCTTTCACAGCAATTATGAACAATTAGGTGTGTACAAACTGTTTAAACAAACTGTAAACTTGACTAAATCTGTTGTTCACAGGTATATTTTGTTGTCAGCCATGTCGGACACAAACCACACAGGCTCTACAGTCACATAATTCACCATCCTTGGCTTCCCTGGACTGCAGGACCAAGAGAGCAAGACCATCCTGTCTGTGGTCTTCCTGGCTGTCTATCTTCTCACTGTATTGGGAAACCTCCTGATAGTAGTTGTATTTGCTGTGAATGAGTCCCTTCACACCCCCATGTATATCCTGATTTGCAATCTTGCTATTCTGGACATTTCTCTGATCTCAATCACTATCCCTAAAATGTTAGCTGTTTTCATGTTTGATTCCAAATTCATTTCCTTTGGTGCCTGTTTCACACAGATGTTCTTTTTCATGAGTCTGGGAATAACCGAGGGCTTTCTCTTGACTGTAATGGCATATGACAGATATCTTGCCATCTTCCATCCACTCTGTTACTCCACTATGATGACCAATGGTCTTGTCATGAGGCACGTTCTGTGGTGTTGGGCTGGAGGGTTTTTATCAATGCTTGCACCTCTGATTCTTGTTGTGCGCTTGCCGTTCTGTGGACCTGATAAAGTCCTCCACTACTTCTGTGATCACTCTTCAGTGCTCAGGCTGGCCTGTGCAATCATCGTCATCAATAGCATTCTGGGCTTAACCATCGCTCTGTCAGTGCTCCTCATTCCTCTCACCCTCATCTTGCTGTCCAATGTGAAAATTGTGAGGTTAGTGCTGCAGATCTCAGGTACAGAGGGCAGAGCCAAGGCCTTCTCCACCTGCGTCTCACACCTACTGGTTATCTCTGTGTTCTTCCTCACGGCCATAGGAGTCTACATCTCCAACAGGGTCCCTGGGACCTCAGCTGTTCTGCGTGTCATGGCAGCTGTGTTTCAGAACGTCTTCCCTCCCCTTGTGAATCTGATTATCTTCTGCCTGAGGACTAAAGAGATCAGGGACAGCTTGGTGAAAACACTGAAGAAGAGCAGAGTCTTTCCAAAGTACATGTGAGAGAGTTCAGCTCTCTCACCCACTATTATTTCTTGAGTGAAGAGTAGACGATACAGGATCAAGAAGAACTATGAGCCCTTAAATTATCTACTTTTTGTTGAAATCCTTCACCCCTAGGAAAATGTGATAGATATTTTATACTATGCAGCTAGAAATAAGCAATTTCTTTCTGTACCACAGTATTTTAAAGTTTACATAATTTTGGAATTTACTGTATATACTCTTTTCTTCTTGTGATTTTTTTTTTGTGGCAAATGTAAGCTGTGCTAGGTAATGGGGTCAAATAATTAAACATAATGGTGGCAACTAATTAATGCCTCAAGTTTTAATGTTGTGCAATTTGTATTGAGGAAGTAGTGGTGTTTTGTGTCATTTTGCCAATAAATGACAATTTATTTTAAATAAAATCCATGAAACAGAATTATATATATTGTAACAGCCACCAGAGGGCCGGAGCTGCCCAGGCTCATTAGTATGCACACCGTGCAGGGGCTGCTGGTAGCCGCACCAGAAGACGCGGATGTAGTGGGCCGGATCAGGCAGGGTCACAACCTGTATCTTCTGTGCACCGAGAGAGAGATAGAGCGATCTATCTATTACTTAAGTTTGACTCGAGGCACAAAGCATGTAAAATAAAATAAATCTACATTTTAATGCTACCCGTTCCTACACTTATAGCGAGCGCGACCCCAGGCCGGCACAGAGCTCATGTTCTCGAGTCCAGTGAAGAGACAAAAACAGGAAGTGGGAAGTGACCAGGTGTATGGGGTGGTGAAAGGGTTCAAACTCATGATGCAGCCTCTGTGTTTCCAGTTAAGGGGGCCAGGCCACAGTCTGACTCAGTGGCAACACTCACTTTATTATCATCACTCAAGGAGTCTTACAAATGACCTCAAGCAATCTGTACTGAATGAAATACAGGGTTGAGCTTCTGGGGAGAAAAAGGGTTTTGGGAAATGTGCTTTAGAGGTGCTTTGTGGGTAATTGTGTTCAGTGCTTCTCAGGTCCAGCTCAGACCCACAGTGTGTCACAGTCGAGTGAATGTCAGTTAATTGAAGTGGAAGGAGAACTAGGCTATAAAATAAAATAAAATGAAATACTACTGCAACTGCCACTATTACAACTACTGTTCATAATAATAATATACACACCGGCTTACCTGGGCTTAATTTTATTTTTGTGGCAAACAATGATCACAACAGATACATTGGGAATTCATAGATATGAATCAGCTTAAACAAAGAACTAATTCTACTACAAAACACATTTAAATGACCTCTTTCAAACAGATGGTGAGCTGTAGCTGCTCCTTCCTGTCTCATGGTGCTCCTCAGTCTCAAGGGATCCACTCTTGTCCCTATGTGTCCTTTTGATACACTGCCTTGGCTGCTCATGTGGAATAAGCATATATTTTAATATAATGTAACGATCCTTCACATTTCTGTGTAACCAAATTGGATGTTATTGGGATATATTTTAAATAGGTTTATGTCTACAATTTATATATTTATTTTAAATCTGCAAAAGATATATACAAATAGAATACATAATACTATGCAATAATATGTATTACAACTAAAAGAAAAAGGGATCATGAAGCAAAATATATCCCACATAAACCTCATGTTAACCAGTCTGTGGCTCTGACGAGTAGCGGGCCGGAAATCATTGGAAAAATGGACTGAAACCTTTCACTTGCTACCTGGGAAGATACTGTTCTTGTTCAAGCTTTTCACCAAGCTGCCCCTGATCTCTTTAGTCCTCAGGCAGTAGATGATCGGATTCATGAGGGCAGGGAAGACATTATGAATCACAGACCCCATAACACGCATGTCTACTGAGGTCCCAGGAATCCTGTAGGAGATGAAGACCCCTGCAGTCGTGAGATAGAACACAGAGATGACCAGCAGGTGTGAGCTGCAGGTGGACACGGCCTTGGCTCTTCCTGCTGAGCTGGAGATACTCAATACTGACAGAAGGATCTTCACATAGGACAGCACAATGAAAAACAGAGGGATGAGGAGAATACTCAGTGCAACAAATAAGACAACGTAGCTGATTAAGAGAACATCTCCACAGGCCAGGCGTAGCACTCCTGAATAGTCACAGAAGCATTGGAGGACGCTGTTGGGTCCACAGAACCGCTTTGTGAATGCCAGACTAAAAGGTAGGATTGGGGTCAGGAACCCTCCCAGCCAACAAACAACTATGAGTTGCAAACTGAACTTAACAGTCATCCTGGCTGGGTAGTGGAGTGGGTGACAGATGGCCACATACCTGTCATAAGCCATGAGCAGTAAGTTAAAGCTTTCTGTAGATACCAGAGCTTGAAAGAAATAGGTCTGTGTAAAGCATGCTGAGAAGGATACAGTATAAGAAGTAGACCTGAAGACAGCTAGCATAGTGGGTACAGTGTTTGTACAAAAGGTGATGTTAATAATGGCCAGACTACATACTGTCAGATACATGGGGGTGTGCAAGCTTGTGTCTGCTGCCAGTATGCAAATAAGGAGAAAATTCCCCATTAAAATGAGGAGGTAGACTGTCAGGAACACAGCAAACAGGATGGCCTTGAACTCTCTGTCCTGCAGTCCGGGGAAACCAACAATAATGAATTCAGTGACTGTGTAGTTTGCATCAGCCATGGCTGTTCAAAAAATCACGAGAAATGATCCTGTAATGCAAAATAGGACATTATGTATGTGTGTATATATATATATATATATATATACACTCACCTAAAGGATTATTAGGAACACCTGTTCAATTTCTCATTAATGCAATTATCTAACCAACCAATCACATGGCAGTTGCTTCAATGCATTTAGGGGTGTGGTCCTGGTCAAGACAATCTCCTGAACTCCAAACTGAATGTCTGAATGGGAAAGAAAGGTGATTTAAGCAATTTTGAGCGTGGCATGGTTGTTGGTGCCAGACGGGCCGGTCTGAGTATTTCACAATCTGCTCAGTTACTGGGATTTTCACGCACAACCCTTTCTAGGGTTTACAAAGAATGGTGTGAAAAGGGAAAAACATCCAGTATGCGGCAGTCCTGTGGGCGAAAATGCCTTGTTGATGCTAGAGGTCAGAGGAGAATGGGCCGACTGATTCAAGCTGATAGAATTTGACTTTGACTGAAATAACCACTCGTTACAACCGAGGTATGCAGCAAAGCATTTGTGAAGCCACAACACGTACAACCTTGAGGCGGATGGGCTACAACAGCAGAAGACCCCACCGGGTACCTCTCATCTCCACTACAAATAGGAAAAAGAGGCTACAATTTGCACAAGCTCACCAAAATTGGACAGTTGAAGACTGGAAAAATGTTGCCTGGTCTGATGAGTCTCGATTTCTGTTGAGACATTCAGATGGTAGAGTCAGAATTTGGCGTAAACAGAATGAGAACATGGATCCATCATGCCTTGTTACCACTGTGCAGGCTGGTGGTGGTGGTGTAATGGTGTGGGGGATGTTTTCTTGGCACACTTTAGGCCCCTTAGTGCCAATTGGGCATCGTTTAAATGCCACGGCCTACCTGAGCATTGTTTCTGACCATGTCCATCCCTTTATGACCACCATGTACCCATCCTCTGATGGCTACTTCCAGCAGGATAATGCACCATGTCACAAAGGTCGAATCATTTCAAATTGGTTTCTTGAACATGACAATGAGTTCACTGTACTAAACTGGCTCCCACAGTCACCAGATCTCAACCCAATAGAGCATCTTTGGGATGTGGTGGAACGGGAGCTTCGTGCCCTGGATGTGCATCCCACAAATCTCCATCAACTGCAAGATGCTATCCTATCAATATGGGCCAACATTTCTAAAGAATGCTTTCAGCACCTTGTTGAATCAATGCCACGTAGAATTAAGGCAGTTCTGAAGGCGAAAGGGGGTCAAACACAGTATTAGTATGGTGTTCCTAATAATCCTTTAGGTGAGTGTATATATATATATATATACATACACACACACACACACACACATATACATAAATACACAGTTAGGTCCATTAATATTTGGACAGTGAAACAATTGTCATAATTTTGGCTCTGTACACCACCATAATGGATTTGAAAGGAAACAATCAATATGTGCTTTAAGTGTAGACTATCATCTGTAATTTGAGGGTAGTTACATCCAAATTCTGTGAACAGTGTAGGAATTACACCCATTTTTATATGTGGTCCCCCCAATTTTAGGGGCTCAAAAGTAATTGGACAAACTAACATAATCATGAATTAAATTGTGAGTTTCAATACGTGGTTGCAAATCCTTTGCTGTCAATGACTGCCTGAAGTCTGAACCCATAGACATCACTAGATGCTGGGTTTCTTCCCTGGTGATGCTTTGCCAGGCCTGTGCTGCAGCTGTCTTTATTTCCTGCTTGTTCTTGGGGCGTTTTGCCTTCAGTTTTTCCTTCAGCAAGTGAAATATTCACTATAGTCACTATTCCACTATTGTGCACAGTTATTACCAAACATTATTATTATCTATATTTACAAATAATAATATATTATTTTTTTAATACGTCTTTAAATCTGGTCTTTTTCAAGTTTTAAAAATATATTATTCTGCAAACAATATTCTGTCACATTAAGTAACAGCAAAAGCAAGTTATTTAAAAATATAACAGCAGAGGTTGCACACCCCTTGCAAACAAAATTAAAAGCGTTATATCATCATTAAATTGATCCACATGTAATCAATGGCATGATCAAGGGAAAAAAGCTGAGATGTTATCACAATTAGAAAAGTTGCATTACACAGTCCTGTGGGGTGTATTCTTCAGATTAAAATACTGAATTCTTTCTCTCATATTGAATATGCTATCATCTTTACAAATGGTGTAATAATGAAAGACAACACTAGTCTGTTCTGAAGACGAGTACAAGACACTTACCAACTCTGAAGGTTCAGTTAGACTGAAGCGCTTGATTGAGGACCTGAACACACACAGCTTTATACCAGGTCCCAGTCCACTGGGGCTCTACAGGCTGTAACACAAAGGCAATTAGAGCAATTAGTTCAACTCATTAGGCCGTCACTGAGGACTGAAGTTTACATCACACAACATTTCTAAAGAAACACACTGGGGAACAGCAGACTTTTTGACCCTTTGACCTATTTGTTTAAGATGCGTCTTGGAAAGAAAAAAGATACAAGAGTAAACAACATTGTGTGAAGGGAGCTTCTATCAGTTCTGCAGGATATTGTTTCTACTGAGGAGAGTAGAGGCCACAGCTGTGTAGAGGACTGCAGGGAAACACTTTGATGGGAAAACAGACAGATTTCAGAAGATAATATTTTACTGTTTACAATATACCATTACCCCTCTATTGTATATTTTATTATAAGGGAGCCATCCAGTTCTTGCTGTATAATACACACATAAATCTTCAGTTCTGTAGTTGCAGGCTGTTACTCCAGTGTATCAGTCTAATAAACCAGCACCAGGCTGCCACTCAGTCAGAAGCTTTTGTTTCTCATTGTGAGTAGGATGGCCCTGGAAACCCTGAGACACAATACAAGTGAAAGATGTTTAATGAGCTTTCAAGTTTTATTTGTGCAATATAGACCACAAAGGGGACATTGCATGTTACCATGGGGCAGAGACCCTCCCTCTGCCTGCTTTAACTAGTTCAGCTGTACTACATAATGCAGGCAGAGGGAGGGTCTGCCTGAGAGAGCATTTAAAACACTGAGTTCTCTGTGGTAACAAGTGATGTCCCATCACCCTTTTGGGTAGTATTCTATTATTCAGGATTTGCAACCTTTCATTTTAACCTGTGATGGCACAGCTGTTGGTGGGGGCTGGATTGTCTCTCATCAGCGTCGGCAGCTGTGTCTCATTTATGTGCTTTGCACCAGGTAGTTAGATCCACCTACCGCGCTGCTGAGGTACAGCAATCAGTACCCTCACCACAGCTGCGCTTCACCTTGTATACAGATCTTTGTTTTGGATAGTTCCCCCACATGTTTTTCCCTCTCTTGGCAGAGTATAATTCCCTGAAATGGCTATGGCAGGGTTCCCCAATAGGTGGCCCATGGGCCACATCTGGCTATGCGAAAGGTTAATTTGTGTCCCTCTTGTGGCCAGCAACACACATGCTGCTTCAAGCAGCTGAGTTTTTAATTTTTATTTCAAATTTTTGGGAATATTCAGATTCTCTGAATACAGCTGGGAATTACAAAATGTTTTTCAAATATTGCGAGAAAAATAATAAGGAATGAGTTAAAACACTTTCAGTCACCTGTAGTTTATGAATTTACCATTTCCAATAATATACACTAAAGTACACTAAATGAGTGCATTTATATATCTAAAAAGTACAAAGTAGACTTTGAAAACAGACTGTTCAATTAGGAGTGAACGGATCATTTTTGCTTTGTTCTGCTTTGTTAGGACATGCAAAGACAGAAACAATTATTGGTAATTTTTATGTGTGTGTATGTTTGTTTGAATGAATGACAATGCAATTAACATTCATATTTAATGGGATGATTCATTGTTGATGTTGTTATTAGAATTTTCTCACCATTCACATCAAAACAGTTTGTTAATTGCTGCCATAATTATGATTGACACTCTAAGTTTAAGTTGACAAGGTAATTGTGACTTAATTTGATTTAATTGTGAAAAGCTTAAAAGGAGAGAGAAGTAAACTAGTTGGCAGTGGCTGTAAGAAGGCTGATCTAGTTGGACGCACTTCACATTCAGGAGTATGTCCTTAATCTTTGTTTGTTTGTTTGTTTGTTTGTTTGTTTGTTTATGTATTCGAACCGGCTGGAGCCAGAGAGCTATTTACTTGTTACATTGTGAACCATCTTGTGTTTTGGGAATCTTCAAAGACCTTGATTACGGTTGAGCTGTGAGCTGTTTACTTTTGCCTTGGAGAACTTTGTCACTATAAATAAACTGCACTTCTTATTACTTCACTTCAACTCTGAATCTCCTGCAATTTTTTATGCCCACGCAATGGCCAGAACTTTGCATGCAAAGATAAAATTGAAAGTTGAATTTCTTTATGCCACAACTGTCCTTGTGATCCATAAAACCACATCCATCCAGGAAAGCCCAACAGCAGAATTCCTTTGTGCTGCATGCCATTTTGCAAAAAACAAGAAGTCTTTCACTAAATCTGAGCTTTTAGATCATGTGCTATAGGTATGTTGGAATAAGTGTAAAATCACAAGGAAAAAACAAACAATATGTATCATAGAGCTGGACATAAGAACATAAGAAAGTTTACAAACGAGAGGAGGCCATTCAACCCATAGTGCTCGTTAGTGTCCACCCGTTAGCTAGTGTCCATTAATGTCTATTTTTAAATGTTCCCAAGTTTTCAGCTGGGGAGTTTGTTCCAGATTGTGACAACTCCGTGTGAAGAAGTGTCTCCTGTTTTCTGTCTTGAATGCCTTGAAGCCCAATTTCCATTTGTGTCCCCGGGTGCGTGTGTCCCTGCTGATCTGGTTTGATGCCCTTCATGATTTTGAAGACTTGAATCAAGTCCCCTCTGTTCCAGACCTGGAATAAGTCTGGTTGCTCTCTGAACTGCCTCTAGAGCAGCGATACCTTTCTTGAAGTGTGGAGCTCTAACTAGTGCATTGTACAGTCTTAACATGTCTTCCCTTGTTTTAAATTCTTCTTAATCTGCCAGGTGTCCCTTTGAATAACCTGTGCTGCTAAGATTGTATCTGCTGAGCCACCTATTTTACATTACATTATTTGTCATTTAGCAGACATTCTTATCCAGGGAAACTTACATTTGTACCCATTTACACAACTGGGTATTTTACTGGAGTACCTTGCTCAAGGGTACAACAGCACTGCCCCACCCAGGATTTGAACCCACAACCTTCCAGTTATGAGTCCAGAGCCCTAACCACTACTCCTGATTTTAGTATAATCTGCAAATGTGACAAGTTTGCTAACTATCCCAGAGTCCAGATCATTGATATAGATTAGAAAAAGCAAAGGCCCTAGTACTGATCCCTGTGGAACTCCACTAACAACCTCAATCCAGTTAGAAGCAACTCCGCTAATCGACACCCTCTGTTTCCTATACATCAACCAGTTCATAATCCATCTACTTACATTACCCTGAATGCCTACAGCTTCCAATTTGAGGATCAGTCTTTGGTGTGGAACCTTATCAAAAGCTTTTTGAAAATCTAAGTATATCATATCATATGCTTTCACATGATCTACAGCTGCGGTTTGCATGTTCAAAAAATTCTAAAAAAATTCAGATGAGACCAAAATCGAGCTCTTTGGCTTCAACTCAACTGACCGTGTTTGTGGGCCGAGACCTGGCAAATGAAATTCAATGTGGACAAGTGCAAGGTAATACATGCAGGTAACAAAAATGTCCACTATAATTACTCTATAGGAGGTACAGATCTAGATGAAGTAACGCATGAGAAAGACCTAGGAGTCTATGTGGACTCCTCACTTTCTCCATCCAAACAATGTGGGGAAGCAATAAAAAAGGCAAACAGAATGCTAGGGTATATTGTCAAAAGTGTAGAATTTAAAACAAGGGAAGTAATGTTCAGATTGTACAATGCACTAGTTAGAGCTCATCTGGATACTGTGGACAGTTCTGGGCTCCACACTTCAAGAAGGATATTGCTGCTCTAGAGGCAGTTCAGAGGAGAGCAACCAGACTTATTCCAGGTCTGAAGTGAATGTCCTACTGAGAGACTGAGGAACTGAACCTTTTCACCCTGGAACAGAGGAGACTACGTGGGGACATGATCCAAGTCTTCAAAATCATGAAAGGCATCGACCACATCAAACCAGAGAAGCTTTTCCAGATCAGCAGGGACACACGCACCCAGGGACACAAATGGAAATTGGGCTTCAAGGCATTCAAAACGGAAAACAGGAGACACTTCTTTAGACAGAGAGTAGTCACAATCTGCAGTAAACTCCCCAGCAATGTGGTAGAAGCTGAAAGTTTGGGAACATTTAAAAATAGACTGGATAGGATCCTTGGATCACTTAGATGGACACCAAACGAGCACAATGGGTCGAATGGCCTCCTCTCATTTGTAAACTTTCTTATGTTCTTATGATAGTAGAAATTGTATAAGCAATCGCTTTTTTGCATTTGCATACGAAAAAACAAAACACGGTTATCTTTCGAGTCAGAAGCACTGCCCAAGGGGGAGAGGTTTTCAGCGCGCATCGCTGGAACGCATCGAAGACTTTTGTCTATCAAAGCTGCCATTGGCCCTTGTGCCCGTCACTCAAACAGGACCCTTCCGCTTCCTGTTTGTATAAAAGGTGACGTCTACACAAGGACTTCCTCTTTTTGCCCTTCGCCTTGATTCGTCAAGACGTGTAAGTGAGCCTCTGTGTTTGTCCAAACCAGAAATCTGTGTTTTTCGTTTGGCTGGCAGTACATACTGTGCTTTCCTTCCACCGTTTCGCTACCCTGTTGTTGCCCTGTTTTTTTAACCCAGCGCTCCAGTGCAGTAGCGTGTGGTCGGCGTGTAGTACCCCTCCCCTACTGTGTTGTGCTGCGTTGCCGGTGGAGTCACGCTTACAGCGGCAAGTCCCGCTAGGCGCTCCACTGTCGCGAGAGCTCCTTGGCTGCTGTTGTGCCTTCGGTGCCCATGCTGACCAGAGCACTCACTGCATGCGCACGTCGCAGTGCACGAGTGTGGTGCTGACGGGATGGAGAGACCCCGTTCCTTCTCCTCCCGCCCGGGCCGCTATGCCACGTGTGGCCACTGCACGCTACCGGCTTGGAGTGGTGACGTGATCTGCCCACTCTGACTGGGACCGGACCAGGGGAGCGGAGCAACTGTGGGCCTCCCTTTCCCAGAGCACGTGGGGTCCCAGTCACGTCCTAGAAGCTGGCGTCGCCGCCGTGTCGTCAGGCTCTCCACTTCTCCAAGCAAGGGTGGGGCTTCGGTGGATTCTGCTGTCCACCTAGCCCTTAGCCCCTCTGTTTCCTCTGTCAGGCCAGTGACTGCTGGGGCTTCTGTCCCAACGCTGGCTGTGACAATTAGGGGACAGCGGTCGCAGCGGCCCTTCCACTACTGCCTGACCTCCTAGAGGAGTTACAATCCTCCTGGGACCACCCGGCAACGGCCCCCGCCCAAGCATGGGCAGGCGAGGTCTACGCCAGGACCCAGGGTGCATAGGAAGCAAGGCTGGTGGATTTCCCCAGGGTGAATTCCACCATCTCGGCATTGGTGTCTTTGCCCCCCCTCTCTACGATGCCAAGGGACCTACCTCGGGGGCCCCACAGCCTGCTGGAGAGTTGGCTGCGGTGGCAGACGTCCTAGTGACGGTCATGCGCGATGGGGCACGTGCAAATGGCCGTTCCCTGGCAGCCATTGTGGCGAGACGCTGTCAACTCTGGCTTTCCCAGGCGAGGTGAGTCCTGGATGCAGACAGGACTCGGCTGATGGATGCCCCCCGGGTTCACATTTGGACCGTCCATGGAGGGCATGTTGGCACGCTCCCTTCAGGAGAGAGAGCAGTTGCTACAGCTAGCCCGAGTGTACCCCCAATCAGCACCTCTGGGCCAGGCCCGCAGACAAACTGCAGGGCCTAGAAGGCCAGCCCCCAGGCAGCAGCAGCCCCACCCTCCTGCTGACCTGCGCCAGTGACTCATCAGCAGCCAGGCGTCTACCCAGGCCCGCCGCGGTAGAGCCAGGCCTAATGCCAGGAACGGGCAAGAGGACGGGCAGCGGACCTCCGCCCCCTCCACCTCCCGCACTGCGGTCCTGAAGCGTTCCAGCAGCCTCTGGCCCACCCATACACCCCTTCAGAGGCATGGTGTGGACGCGAGTGAGGGACCCTTTGCAGTGTGTGGCCCTCCGGGGCAGCATGAGGGATTTTATTCCCCATACTTCCTTGTGCCCAAGAAAGATGGATCCATCTTGGATCTGAGATACCTGAATCGCCGCCTCAAGGTGTTGCGTTTCAAGATGCTCACCCTGCGTGCCATGTCTCAGGCTATCAAGCCTGGAGACTGGTTCACCTTGCTGGATTTGAAAAATGCCTACTTTCACATCCCCATTGCGCAGGCGCACAGGAAGTTTCTCCGCTTCGCCTTCGAAGGCCAAGCGTTTGAGTTTGCTGTTCTCCCATTTGGCCTGTCTCTAGCCCCTCACACTTTGTCCAAGTGCATGGATGAGTACTGGCCCCCTTGCGTTGTCTTGTGCCAACTCAGCAGGTGCAGTTCCTCGGACTGCGCCTCGATTCCATTGCCATGCTGTCCATGCTGGTGCCAGAGAGAGTTGCCTCCATACACACGTGTCTCTCCCTCTTCCGGTTGAGAGCCTGCGTCAGGGTGTCCCTTTGCCAGAGGCTGCTGGGCCTTCTAGTGGCTGCGTCCCAAACCCTCCCCCTCGGCCTCCTTCATTTAAGGCCTCTGCAGTGGTGGTTCGGGTCCCATGGGATGTATCCTCGCCGCGACAGAGCACGTCAAGTGACAATTACTCAAGCGTGCTGGAAGGCGCACCGTTGGTGGTGGAGCCCTTCGAATTTAACCCTCGGTGTGCCCTTGGGGCCAATCTGCCACTGAGTGGTGTTGACAACGGACACCTCCAAGCAAGGTTGGGGAGCTGTCTGCACTCACTCACTCACTCACTTTCCCTCACTGTACTATATATATACGCTAGTGCGTCATCTGCTTCTATGGATGCAGCCTCAGCTGCGCTCCATCAGAGCAGCCCACCTCCCGGGCATCTCCAACGCGGCGGCGGACCTCCTATCTCGGGGAGGCCCCCTGGTGTCGGAATGGCTCCTCCACCCACTGGTGATTCAGTAGCTTGGAGCCGCTACGGAAGGGCAGAGGTGGATCTCTTCGCTTCGGCAGAGTCCACACATTGCCCCCTATGGTTCTCCGTTCGGGATCAGTCAGGGACCCTTGGGATTGACGCGCTGGCCCACACGTGGCCGTGCTGTCTCCTCTACGCATTCCCACCATTCCCTCTTCTCCCAGTGGTTCTGGAAAAGATCAGGCAGGAACGAGTGACAGCGCCTCGCTGGCCCCGCAGACTTTGGTTTGCAGACCTGGTCTCCCTCTTGGTCGGGTTTCGCTTCGGCCTAATCCTGCGTTTCTCCCGAAAGTGCTGTCTCCTTTCCATATCATCCGGCCTATTGAGTTGATGGATTTCCATCCTCCTCCCTTCTCTTCGGCTACACCTGTTGTGCCCGCTGTGGGCTCTCAGGTGCTATTTGGAGCGCACCAAGGACATTCGACGCTCGGACCAATTGTTTGTGTTCTACAGAGCATGGACGTGGGGCCAGGCGCTTTCAAAGCAGCGCCTATCGCACTGGATTGTTGACACCATTACCACGGCTTATGAGTCAACTGGAGCCCCAGTGCCTGAACACCTGGTGGCCCACTCAACTCGAGGTGTAGCCACATCGTGGGCCCTTTTTCAAGACACCCCACTGGCAGACATCTGTGCGGCTGCGAGTTGGGTCTCGCTTCACACCTTTGTTCGGTTCTACAGGCTGGACGTGACAGGCCCAGTTCCTTCTATTGGAAATCCGGTGTTGGCTTCAGTTGAGTCTCAGTAGCCTGTCAGGCACTGGCTCCTGGCTTTTCTATCCCTGTCTGCCCCTGTTGAGCATGCTTGCGAAAAGCAATGCAGAACCGTTATCCCTTCCTACCGGACTGTGACTTGTATACAGTTCATTCAGTAGGTTGGAGTGCATGTGTTTTTTTACACCTGTACCCCGCCATTGTACATAGTTCCTTTGTCAGCAGGCCTGTGGCCCCACCCTAGCTAAACTGGCTGTGCTGAGGGCCGCTGCTGCTGTATTCAGCGGTAGGCTTTGAGTTTATTCTTGTGCCCCGCTGTGTATATAGTTCATTTATTGACATCAGTAGAGCATCTGTTGCCACTAGCTGCTGGTCGGCAGCTCCTGTGTCCTGCGTGTGGTGCATGAACTGGCTCCTGCGCCCCGCAGTGTATATAGTTCTTTAGAATAGACAGCTGAGCTTGTCCGCTCCTTATTAAGTTGAGCGTGGACAACTGCTCCTGTTGTTAGCGAGGGCACTTGTGCTTCACTATGCATATAGTTCCATTGCCAGCAGTCTGTGGCCCCTGCCCTAGCTATGCTAGATGTGCTGGAGGCCACTGCTGCGGTGTCCAGCGGAAGGCACTTGAGTTGGTTCTTGTTGGTCCATTGTGTATATAGTTCCATTATTAATAATTGAACTATCCAGCAGTGGCTATCTAGTCTGGTTAGCCCACTGTATGTTGAGCACGAGGTGCGAGACTACGCCCTGTGCTTATATGGTATGGTCTTGGTATTGGCCCCGCTCCTAGTCCTGCTAGTAGACCATGAGGCCGCTATTACTAGGCTTCACGGTAGACACAAGGTCTTGTTGCCCGTGGACACACCATTGCTTACAGTTACAGTTTGGTTATACTGTAACTCCTCCCCCTTGGGCAGTGCTTCTGACTGGAAAGATAACGATGGGTTGCGTATGCAACCCCAGTTATCTGAGAAAAGAAGGGTTGCAAGATCATGCGGGAGTTCGAGCTCCCGGCAAAAAGAGGAAGTCCTTGTGCAGACGTCACCTTTTATACAAACAGGAAGCGGAAGGGTCCTGTTTGAGTGACGGGCACAAGGGCCAATGGCAGCTTTGATAGACAAAAGTCTTCGATGCATTCCAGCGATGCGCGCTGAAAACCCCTCCCCCTTGGGCAGTGCTTCTGACTCGAAAGATAACTGGGGTTGCATACGCAACCCATTGTTTTTCCACATTGGCGCAGGACACAGAGGCTGAAAAGCACCCGATCAGGTTGCAACTCTGCTCCCCCATCACCTATACGATTAAGTATGAATCTATATAGTTTGGAAAAGATCATATTATTTGCTTACATGTGCTTCACATAAAATGACCACTGGTGATTCTCAAACGCAGTATATATTTTCTTATTACAAATCGTATCATCCGGGTTTGTATATTTAGAATATATAGCGACGTAAAACAGTGAAGTGGTGCCATAAAGATTTGGGAATATCATTTAGTGAGGCACAAACTGGGGTGGCACGGTGGTTAGCGCCACTGCTTCACAGCTCCAGGGGTCCTGGGCTTGAGTCTGGGCTCAGGGGGCCTCGAGTTTGCATGCTCTCTCCGTGTCTGCATGGGTTTCCTCCTGGTACTCCGGTTTCCTCCCACCGTCCAAACACATGCAGGTTAGGTTAATTGGCTGCTAAATTGCGACCCTTGGACTGGTGTCCTGTCCTGGGTGTATTCCTGCGTTGCGTCCTATGCCCAGCTTCCCGGCCCACATGGATAACCGGTTTCAAAAATAGATGGATGGAGGCAAATACAGGCAAAATTATAATTGTGTATTTTGAAATGTAGATTGAATTTACACAGCGAAATGTTTAAAGCAGAAACCAATACACTTTCAAAAACATTGACAAATTGAAAAGATAGATTTATCTTAAGTGCCATAGCAGGTTCATGTGGTGATGATGCTTTCAATTTGATTAATAATAATATGCACGAAACATAATAAACCTTTGTTGTTGACAATAAAATGTGGTTTTGAAATCAACAAACTTTCCTTACTAGACTTGTGCTTACAAAAACTTCATATAGCCTATTCTTTATTTTCACGTGTTTTCTCACAGAATCATTTTATATTATAATACTTTTACAATATTAATTTCAAATGTGCTGCAAACATATTGCAATTCTTCTGGCAATAGATAATCAGTTTTAACAGGACACAAAGATGACCAATAAGTTGATAATAATAAATACATACATGTATATAAGGTTTATTTATTTATTTTCATTGTATTGCATACATCAGTATAGTGTTACAATACTAACAACACTACGAATCCATTTTAAAGTCCTATGACACTTGCATTGTCTCACGCTTACAGATGTGTGGCTGCTGTCTGTGTCCAGTTAAATGAGCCAGGCCACAGTCTGACTCAGCGATGCCACCCCTTGCCACCCCTTGGATCTACCAGTGCTGATGATGTCCAGTATTTAAAAGCAGTTTCCTTTAAATATTCTAATTTTGCTTGAATCTCTTGGAAATGCAACAAACTGCATGATCTTTCTTTTCAGTGGCAGACTGGTGGACAGTCCTGCTGGCTGATAACTTGTGGATTCCCACGAAGTCTCCCACTATATTTAAAAAAAAACTGACAGTGGCATAACAACAAATAAGCCACACACACCTGAATAACTGTTTGTAGGCTCCAATTCATTTTTTAACATTTCTACAAAAGTTAGAATGTCTTCTATTCCAAAACGCCTTTTTTATGCAATCTGCCTATTTATTTTGGGTCTAAGTCTAAGTCCAAAAAAAAGTCCTAAAAGCATTTAAGACCTTTTGCGAACTTGGTCCCAGGTGTATGGGATATGGGGGGGAGATCATCAGAGTATGGGTTCACTCCAGGCCCAGTGACATCACTGACTGGAAATGTGCTTTAGTGGTGCTTTAGGTCATGGTAATTGGGTTCAGTGTTTCACAGGTCCTGCTCAGACCCACAGTGTGTCACAGTTGAGTGAATGTCAGTTATTCAAAGTGGAAGGAGAACTAGGAAATAAAATCAATAAAATACTATTATCATAATAATAATATACATGTTATCTTACTTGGGTAGAATTTTATTTTTGCAAATTATCATGGCAAAAAAGGATTATAACAGATACTGTACATTGGAAATTCATAGATATGAATCAGCTTAGAAAAACAATTAATCTCTTATACAAAGAACCATTGCTAGTCCAAAAGACTAGCTGACCTGTAGCTGCTCCCTCCTGTCTCATGGGGCTCCTCAATCTCAAGGGATCCACTCTTGTCCCTATATGTCCTATTGATACACTGCCTTGGCTGCTTATGTGGAATAAGCATGTATTTCAAAATATTGTAACAATGCATGTTTCTATTTTCTAACCAAATTGGATATTGTTTTAATATATTTTAAATAGGTTTAAGTCTGTAATCTATATTTTGATATCTTCATAATATATTGTGATGTTCTGATATGGATTTTCAATAGGGATTACACACAGGAATATATTTAAAATGTAACTCATAAATATGTCATATAAACCTGTCCCAGACCACTGGATGAGGAAAGCATCATCTTCTGTAGCATGAATCATTTCACTAAGGGGCTTAAACCTTTCACTTGCTACCTGGGAAGATACTGTTCTTGTTCAAGCTTTTCACCAAGCTGCCCCTGATCTCTTTAGTCCTCAGGCAGTAGATGATTGGATTCATGAGGGCAGGGAAGACATTATGAATCACAGACCCCATAACACGCATGTCCACTGAGGTCCCAGGAATCCTGTAGGAGATGAAGACCCCTGCAATCGTGAGATAGAACACAGAGATGACCAGCAGGTGTGAGCTGCAGGTGGACACGGCCTTGGCTCTTCCTGCTGAGCTGGAGATACTCAATACTGACAGAAGGATCTTCACATATGATAGCACAATGAAAAACAGAGGGATGAGAAGAACACTCAGTCCAACAAATAAGACAACATAGCTGATTAAGAGAACATCTCCACAGGCCAGGCGTAGTACTCCTGAATAGTCACAGAAGCATTGGAGGACTCTGTTGGGTCCACAGAACCGCTTTGTGAATGCCAAACTAAAAGGAAGGGTTGGGGTCAGCAACCCTCCCAGCCAACAAACACCTATGAGTTGCAAAGTGAACTTAACGGTCATCCTGGCTGGGTAGTGGAGTGGGTGACAGATGGCCATATACCTGTCATATGCCATGAGCAGTAAATTGTAACTTTCTGTAGATACCAGAGCCAGAAAGAAGTAGGTCTGGGTGAAGCATGCTGAGAAGGAGACACTATAAGAAGTAGACCTGAAGACAGCTAACATAGTTGGTACAGTGTTTGTACAAAAGGTGATGTTAATAATGGCCAGACTACATATTGTCAGGTACATGGGGGTGTGCAAGTGTCTGTCTGCCGCCAGTATGCAAATGAGAAGAAGGTTCCCCAGTAAAATGAGGAGGTAGACTGTCAGGAACACAGCAAACAGGATGGCCTTGACCTCTCTGTCCTGCAGTCCAGGGAAACCAACAATAATGAATTCACTGACCATTGATCCTGTGTAGTTTGTATCAGCCATGGCTGTTCAATAAATCATCAGAAATAATCCTGCAATGCAAAATAAGACATATACATGTATGTATATATATATATATATATATATATATATATATATATATATATATATATATATATATATATTATACCTCCAGCAGTGGTGACTGACCTTACCTGTGAAATGCCATCAGAGATGTAACTAGTCACCTTAGTCACTATCATTAATGTTCCACTATTGTGCACAGTTATTGGCAACCATTATTATTATCATGTTTAAATATGTATATATATATATATATATATATATATATATATATATATATATATATGTATTTTTCAGTTTTTTTTAATATATTGTTCTGCAAACAATATTCTATCACATTAAGTAACAACAAAAGCAACTTATATAAAAATATATCAGCAAACAAAACACCCCATGCAAACAAAATTAAAAACATTATATAATCATTAAATTGATCCACATGTAATCAATGGCATGATGAAGCGAAAAAACAGAGATATTGTCATTTCAACACAATTAGAAAAGTTGTGTTGCACAGTCCTGTGGGTTGTATTCTTCAGATTAAAATACTGAATTATTTCTCTTATGCTAGTATCTTCGCAAATAGTGTAATCATGCAAGACAACACTGATCCGCTCTGAAGACGAGTACAAGACACTTACCGAAAGTCCAGTTAGACTGAAGCACTAAATTGAGGACCTGAATTGAACACACACAGCTTTATACCAGGTCCCAGTCCACTGGGGCTCTACAGGCTGGGACACAAAGGCAAATAATGCAATTAGTTCTACTCATTAGGCCGTCACCAAGGACTGAAGTTTACATCTATACAACATTCAACACTAAAGAAAAACACTGACATGGTGAACAGGAGACTTATTGACCTTTTGAGCTATTTGTTTAGGACGTGTCTTGGAAAGAAAAAAGACACAAGATTAAAACGACATTGTGTGAAGGGAGCTTCTATCAGTTCTACAGGTCATTGTTTCTACTGAGGAGTGTAGAGGCCAGAGCTGTGTAGAAAAGTGCAGGGAAACACTTTGATGGGAAAACAGACAGATTTCAGAAGATAATATTGTACTGTAGCAGAAGGTAGTGTAGTGATCTTGAGCTTCGCTAAGAGGCCTGGGCCTTTTAGTGATGTGGTAAAATTGCTGCACTGTGGCCCAGGAGAACAGGGTTCAAGTCCCAGTCATGATCGCTACCCCCGCAATACTACATTGGTGTCAGCAGCAGGATGACGTTACCCATGTTGGTGCCGAGGCAGTGAGAGCCTGAGAGCCTCAACTGTGGCCCAATGATGGTGGAGCAGCACAAGGATGCACTGTGATGACAGGGAGTGCTGAGAAGCCCCTGTGTGTGTTGGTGATGGCAGAGCGTGAGGTCGCACCCTAATGACAGAAGGCAGTAGTGTAGTGATCTTGAGTCTCGCTAAGGGGCCTGCGCCTTTTACTGATGCGGTAAGATCGGTGCACTGTGCTGTGGTGCAGGAGAACAGGATTCCAGTCCCCGTCATGGCCGCTACTCCCAAAATACTACAGAACAATTTAAAAGATACCATTAACCCTTTGTTGTATATTTTATCATAAGGGTAACATCCAGTTCTTGCTATATATTACACACAAAAAGTCTTCAGTTGCAGGCAACTCCAGGGTAACAGTCTAATAAACCAACGGTAGGTTGCCACTTGGACAGAAGCTTTTGTTTCTCATTGTAGGATGGCACTGAAAACCCTGAGACACAATGCAAAGAATGAATGCTGTTTTATCTGTGACATAATGTTTTATTTGTGCAATATACACTCACCTAAAGGATTATTAGGAACACCTGTTCAATTTCTCATTAATGCAATTATCTAACCAACCAATCACATGGCAGTTGCTTCAATGCATTTAGGGGTGTGGTCCTGGTCAAGACAATCTCCTGAACTCCAAACTGAATGTCTGAATGGGAAAGAAAGGTGATGTAAGCAATTTTGAGCGTGGCATGGTTGTTGGTGCCAGACGGGCCGGTCTGAGTATTTCACAATCTGCTCAGTTACTGGGATTTTCACACACAACCATTTCTAGGGTTTACAAAGAATGGTGTGAAAAGGGAAAAACATCCAGTATGTGGCAGTCCTGTGGGCGAAAATGCCTTGTTGATGCTAGAGGTCAGAGGAGAATGGGCTGACTGATTCAAGCTGATAGAAGAGCAACTTTGACTGAAATAAGCACTCGTTACAACCGAGGTATGCAGCAAAGCATTTGTGAAGCCACAACACGTACAACCTTGAGGCGGATGGACTACAACAGCAGAAGACCCCACCGGGTACCACTCATCTCCACTACAAATAGGAAAAAGAGGCTACAATTTGCACAAGCTCACCAAAATTGGACAGTTGAAGACTGGAAAAATGTTGCCTGGTCTGATGAGTCTCGATTTCTGTTGAGACATTCAGATGGTAGAGTCAGAATTTGGCGTAAACAGAATGAGAACATGGATCCATCATGCCTTGTTACCACTGTGCAGGCTGGTGGTGGTGGTGTAATGGTGTGGGGGATGTTTTCTTGGCACACTTTAGGCCCCTTAGTGCCAATTGGGCATCGTTTAAATGCCACAGCCTACCTGAGCATTGTTTCTGACCATGTCCATCCCTTTATGACCACCATGTACCCATCCTCTGATGGCTACTTCCAGCAGGATAATGCACCATGTCACAAAGGTCGAATCATTTCAAATTGGTTTCTTGAACATGACAATGAGTTCACTGTACTAAACTGGCCCCCACAGTCACCAGATCTCAACCCAATAGAGCATCTTTGGGATGTGGTGGAACGGGAGCTTCGTGCCCTGGATGTGCATCCCACAAATCTCCATCAACTGCAAGATGCTATCCTATCAATATGGGCCAACATTTCTAAAGAATGCTTTCAGCACCTTGTTGAATCAATGCCACGTAGAATTAAGGCAGTTCTGAAGGCGAAAGGGGGTCAAACACAGTATTAGTATGGTGTTCCTAATAATCCTTTAGGTGAGTGTAGACTCCAAAGGGGACATTGCATGTCACCATGGGGCAGAGACCGTCCCTCTGTCTGCTTTAACTAGTACAGCTGTACTACATAATGCAGGTAGAGGGAGGGTTTGCCTGAGAGACAGGTCACAGATCATTTTAAGTTTGATTCAAGCCTCCTTTCTTTTTTAAGGAATGTAGAATTTTCTGTTTTCTGTTTTTTTTTATTTTGCCACATAAATTTCATTATGAATCTATCTAACATTTTAAAAGTAGTAGTTGGAACTGGAATAGGCAGAGATTGGAATACAAATAAAAGTCTAGGCAGTATGTTCATTCTTACAGTTTCTATTCTACCAAATATAGACAAATGTAAAAGACCCCACCGGACCATGTCTGCTTGTATGTGATTAATACGTTTCAGGTAGTTTTTCTGATAAAGTTCTGAAGTAGAAGGGGTAATGGTAATACCTAGATATCTAAAACCTTTTTTAGATCAATTAAAAGTAAAATCCTTATTTAATTCAGAGGGCCTGTGACCCAACATCATCATCGCTTCTGACTTTGTTACATTAACTTTATAGCCTTATATTTCCCCAAAGTCTTTTAAACACTACATGATTACTGGGACACTGGCTGAATGATCAATAACATATAGCATTATATCATCTGAATACAGAGAAATCTTGTGTACTTCCCCCCTCACCGTCCGTTATTCCCTTAATGTACCAATTCTGTCTAATAAGTTTTGCAAGTGGTTCAATACAATGGCAAATAATAATGGTGAAGGGGGACAGACTTGTCTAGTGCCCCTTTTTAAGTTGAAAATCCCGACACTCAGCCATTTGCCCTTACCCTAGACCAGGGGTGGCTAACCCTGGTCCTGGAGAGCCGCAGGGTCTACAGGCTTTTGTTCTATCCAGATCATTAACTGCTTAATTGAACTAATTGTTGGTCTTAATTAGGCAAAATGTCCCTGTGTTCAGAGTATTCATTAATTGGTAATTAAGAGAGACCTGGAAATCCTGCAGGATTGCGGCTCTCCAGGACCAGGGTTAGCCATCCCTGCCCTAGTCCTTGGATTCAAGTATAATACTTTGACAAAGTTAATACATTCTAGATGAAACCCCATTTTTTTAATACGAGTTCAAGAATTGACCAATTAACCGTGTCATATGCCTTCACTGCATCTAGGCTAAGTAGCATTGTGGTTTGTTTATTTTCCCCGGCCACCTCCTAATATTATTTGTTCTCGGTATTCCACTATTAAATCCTGTTTGGTCTGGATGAATCAGTTTTGTAAAAAAAAAAATCGGTTTGCCATTAATTTATATAAGTTCTTCAGATCTGTATTCAGAAGGGAAATCGTATGGCAAGCCAAATTGTCATTTAGAGATATCTTAAATTGAATTGCAGATATCTCAAACTAAATCCCACCTCTCCCCCCAGGAAGACATATCTTAAATGGACTCGGGCTTGATCTTTTGATTGGATGAATGGCCATAACATTCTACATCATTTTCTTATAAAGCTTCACTCATGTTTGTAAAAACTAAATTCTCACTGAAGGAATTCCCTGACCTGGTGCTTCCAAGCTAGCTTGTTAATAAAGTTTCTATTTGCTTTATCTCAACAACTATTCCAATTATTTTCAAAAATTTTCCTCTTAAAAGTGCCTTTGCTCCCTCCCACAGATTTGTTGGTAAAATGTCATTAAATTCGAGATACTCCCCAATTTCCTTTTCATTCTTTTGTTTCAGTTCAAGTTCAACTAGCATTGAAATGTTCAGTCTCCAGTATTTTAATTGAATAGTCATAACAACTGGGGTATGATCTGAAATAGTAATAGGCTGCATGTCGCAATCTTCAACCCTGTTTAAATCCTGTGTGGATACCCCAAAAAAAAATCAATACGGGAATAACTTCCATGAACTGCGGAGTAAAAAGTTAAATCTTGAACCGGGTGTTTAGAATGAAATACTTCAGTAAGACCTAGTTCTTTCATTACATTGATAAGCATTTTAGATTTTCTAGAGGGAGGGCCGTCATCAGAAGGCAATTTGTCATTTTTTGTATTTATTACACAATTAAAGTTCCATCCCAAAATAATCATCCCCTTACCCTTACTTGACAATAACTCTGCTACAGATTTTAAGAATTTGGGGTCATCTTCGTTTGGAGCATATATTTTGAGCAATGATACTTCCACCTCTGCTATCATACCTACGACCATCACATATCTACCTTGGGTATCTTGATATTGGTCTATTTGAGTAAAATTTACAGATTTGTTAATTAATATCGCTACCCCATTTTTCCCCCCCAATTCAGAAGTCGAGAAAAAAACCTGATCTGCCCATTCCCTTCTTAACTTTCTATGTTCAACATCTGTAAGATGAGTTTCTTCTACAAAATCTATTGAGCATTGTGTGTGTTTCAACTGTGACAACAGCTTTTTCCTCTTGATAGGACTGTTTATACCATTGATATTATAAGATATCACTTTTAAAGTACCCATGTCCAGTCTACCCAACTTAACATTATTGCAAGTAGCAGAAACCCCAAAAGAAACCTGAGCACATACACAGCATGATCTGCTTTTGTTTCTGCAGTGTTTGTCTCCTTTAAAAATATCCTCAAATTCAGATTGAAGAAAAATATACATCTTTATTTATCAAAACCCCCAGTGTATATACTGTGCTCCTGTCATGCCAACATAACAATTCAAACAGTTGAACTATTAACAAAAACAGATGGACTTCCAGATGGAAATCCAACAGACAGCTTCAAAGAATAATTAGCTTTTATACTTTCATCTTCAGCGTCAATGTTTAGGATTGTAGATAAGTATATTTGGTATGATCAGCTATCTGTTCCCTATATACTGGGCAGAGAGTTATCATGGATTAACCACTCTGGGAAAAGTACCTGTAGTGTACTGAATAAAACAAGCCAGGCATTAAAAACATATTGCTGAGCTTGTCGCAGCCTATTACCAGGCGAACGTTACCACAACCTGCATCCATTGCAACCCAAGACCATTTCTTGTTTTGTCTTCCCTTATTATTATTATTATTATTATTACATTTTTTTGTTATAAATACCTTGTGTTACATGTACCTTTGTACAATCAAAAGTAGACATTAAGTTTAGTGAGACAGGGACAACAAGCTGTATTAGTATCACCCAGATGCTAAACAGCATTAAGTCCCCCACATTTTTTATTTTTATTTTTTATAAACATATAATTCCCTCCCCCACACCATCAAATGCAGCATCAACCCCAAATGATTAACAACAGTATATTAGCTAACATAAACTTAGTTATTTATTGAAACATTTATATTTATTTTTCCCTTCCCCCTTCTTTTATTTAAATTTCAATAGCCTATGACTTCCAAATTTATGTAAATGAAACTGCTCTCAGATTTTCATTTTCATAGGTATATATTTTTACCTTAACCCTAATTGTATTACAAATCCAAAATATTCCAGAATAAAAAGTTACCTCTCATCGCTTTTTAAAATTTTATTTCTGTCAACTAAACCCTTTATGTTTGAAAGCTTGAAGATCCATCTCTGACAAGCCCCTGAACCTCCTTTTTCTCCCACATTGCTTTCCCTGCTGTGTTTTTGCATCAATTCTTTCTCCACAATTTCCCTCCTGTCTACTTCCACAGTGATCCGTAGCTTTTTCAGTGTCGGGAGTGCATCCATTAATGAGGGGAAAACTCTCACCCCTGCACTTTCAGGTAATACACTTGATGCCATTTTTAGCCGTGCTGGGTATGGAGACTGTGCTTTTATGTTTTTTCTCTCTCTGTACTTCTGAGGAGTAATCTTAATCAAAGAATATTCTTTGTCCTTTGAATGAGTTCCCTCTTTGTTTCCAGGCTTGTAACAAAACTGTCTGTTTTACTTTAAAGTCAAGGAATCTGACAATGTTAAAGCACGGGGTGCCATTGTGTGCTCTTTCTAATTCCATGTTCAAATCTCCAGGCAGCTCTAACATTGTCTGGAGTAAATCTTTGCTAAACTCCAACATGTCATCCCCCTATGATTCTTCTGGAATCCCCAAAATCCTAATGTTATTTTGTCTCATTCTATGTTCTAAATCATCACGTTTTGACGCCAATACTACCTCTCCTTGTAACAGATAACCGAGAGCCCTGTCTTGCCTCATCATCCTGTCTTCCGTTTCTCCCAAACTCATTTCAACTTCTGTTATTCTTTCATCTATTTTGTCCATTCTTTGCTTTATTTCACCTATCGAGGCTCCTACCCGAGATTGTGGATTTGGTTTCTTTAAACAAGCTGATGTTTTCTTTTCTTAGTTTCCTCAATTCTTGAAGCACAACCTCCGTGTCTCCCGTTGATTAGTCGCTTAAAGATGTCGGCGATGCATCCTGGGAGCTGCGGATGCTGTCTCGTGTCGATTCTTCGCTTGGTCCCCCAGCTCTAGTCTCGCTCAGTTTGGTTTTATTTGTGGTACTCATGTTTAAAATAGCGCAGTTTCCTATACAACACACTTTTGCCAGTAATTATTTCTGTGTGTTAGATTACTTGGTCCATAGGCGCTGAGTTTTGAAATTACCGGGGGGTTGCTGAGTTACTAAGCCGTAACCCCTACGACCACTGCCAGATAAAAAAATTAGCAAAAGCGGAGGGGGGGGTTTCTCCGGTAAGAGCTGGGGGGGGGGGGTTTGTTTTATTTGGTTGTGTTTTTTATGGATGTTTGCTGCACTAAAACAAGTTCCTAACGGTTTTTATTTTTTGACAGAATGACAATACATACAGCATACATAAATACATACATAGGAAACGTAGTTAGTAGTACTTACTAGTACTTGTACTTATATAACATTGTGGCAACGTAAATTATGTTGCTACAATGTTGTGTGTTATCAGGGATCTTGTCTACAATTACTAGCTCACACATCTAGGATGTAGTATATTTTCTTATGCACTTTTTTCTTATGTAATTTTGAATTGTAAATTGTACTGTTTTGATCTGTAATTTTAGACTGTATTGCACTTTTATAATGCTCTTATGTTTTGTAAGTCACCCTGGATAAGGGCATCTGCTAAGAAATAATAATAATAATAATAATAATAATAATAATAATAATAATAATAATAATAAATTGGACAGTAATGTTGCACTGTACACCCAGCAACAGCAACCCCAACACAGGCGAAGATGCTGCAGGGTGACCGGTCTCACACAGACACAATTCGTCCCCTCTTAGCAAATGTATGACAATGCAAGGAAAATTAACTCATTGATATCCAGTTAGATTGGATCATTAATCGAATTCAGCCAAACTAAATGTAAGAAATCAAAAACAATAACTTAATAATAATAATAACCCTGCTAACACATAATGTTGCCAGCAAAGTTGTGTGTTAGCTGGGGATAATAATAGGACATCCAAATATACACTGAATTTCATAACAACGCTTAAGTAAAACAAATAAACAAACCCTTTGTGCACTGTATTTTCAAATATAAAAACAAGCATACTTATGGAAATCAAAAATGATATGGCTGTTTTGGACACACACCAGTAGTAATGTACATAATAAGATTATGTTTGAATCTGTGACAACCTCCATACATACAGACAATTATTGGTATTGGGTAATATGTATTACTATGACATGCATGATATTGTGTTAGTACTGCAATACCACGTGTATGAGCCTCATTTTTTGTCAATGGCATAGAGGTGTGCATTACTATATTACAGAGGAGGTCTGCATTTGGGATGTGTCCAGCCTTGCATGCACTGCACAGTGTGGACTGATGCCAGATGTGATTTTGAATGATATACAGCTCTAAGAGACCACTCCAAGTTTAGAAATCAATGTTAAGTGGTCTCTTAATTTTTTCCAGAGCTGAATATATATGTGTGTTTGTGCGTGTGGGTGTGTGTGTGTGTACAAAAAACACAATGTGAAACATGGCACTCGCCTCTGTCCAGCACACTGCCTTCATTCATCCACCTACAGTATCCTGTTCCTTTAATGCCATGGCTTATTAACATATAACATTAATGACTCTGTAATTGGAAACATGAGATGCAAATGTATTCCGGGCTGACATTAAACATGCGCATTGCGCAATTGAATTTTAATTAATTATACTGAATATATCAGTTTTTGCACGTTGTTTGCAAGTCTAATGTGTCGCAAGATTTTGTTTTGATGCTCTGAATGCAGTCTCAGACAGGTATTTGGGTGCAACATTTGCTCCCTTAGCAAGCCAGACGTTATCTTTTAAGTCAGAAGCACTGCCCAAGGGGTAGGGGTTTCTGCACACTTCTGTAGGAAGCGGGCCCTCCATATCAACATCCTGGAGCTACAAGCAGTGCTCCTTGGACTGTGTCATTTTCTGCCAGTCCTGTGGGACAGACATGTCCTGGTTTGGATGGACAACATAGTGGTGGTTGCCTATCTCAGTCAAGGAATTCTCCGGTTGCACAGACTATATTGTCTGGTGCACCATCTGCTTCTATCGGCGCAGAACACGGTGGCAGACCTCTCTTGGGAAGGCCCCCCGAAATGGAGCCTTCACCCGCTTGTGAAACAACAGCTGTGGAGCCGATACGGTAGAGCAGAAGTGGATCTCTTTGCCTCAGCAGAGTCCACCCACTGTCCACTATAATTCTCTGTCCGAGACCGTTCTGGAACTCTAGGGATCAACATGCTAGCTCACATGTGGCCATGCTATCTCCTGTGTTCCCTCTATGAGGTCACAGTACTTCTACCGCTAGCGGACGTTTCGCACTTGGTGCCAAAATGGAGGTCATGACCCAGTTAATTGCCCCATCGCGGTCATACTAAAATTTTTACAAGAGCTGTTGGACCAGGGGAAGTCCCCGTCCACACTCAAAGTGTATCTGGCAGCCATCTCCACGTCATGTCCGGATTGATGCCGAGCCCACTCGGTCTCATTTCCTGGCTGTGCAGTTTCTGAAGGCCTCCTCTCACTCCTTCAGTGCCCGCATGGTGCCTTGATGTAGTGCTGGATGCACTTTACCAAGGCCCATTTGAGCTACTAGAGTCAGTTGATCTGAAGCTAGTGTCACTTAAGACCGTACACCCATCATGTGTCCATTTGCGGGAGATGGCTCCAGGGTCACGCTACGGTCTAACATTGTGTTCCTCCTGAAAGTGCTGTCTCCATTTCAAGTCAACAGGCCTACTAAGTTGATGGCTTTTCATTCTTCTCCCTTCTCTTTGGAACAGAAGATTCGGCTTCACCTGCTTTGCCCCATGCGGGCCCTCAAGTGCTATTTGGAATGCACTAAGGACATTTGGCGCTCGGACTGTTTGTGTCTTATGGAGCTCGGACACAGGGCCAGGTGCTTTCAAAGCAGCGCCTGTCGCATTGGATTGTGGACACTATTACCATGGACTACTAGTCCACTGGGACCCCGATGCCTGGTCACTTGGTGGCCCACTCGACTCGAGGCGTTACCACATAGTATACCCTTATCCAGGGTGCCCCTTGGCAGACATTTGTGCAGTTTGGGCGTCACCATTTACATTTGTCCGGATCTACAGGTCGGATGTGACCGACCAGTCCCTTCCATTGGGAACCCATTGTTGGCTTCAGTCGAGCCCCAGTAGCCTGTGGGCTCTGGCTCAAATTCCCAGTCTGCCTCTGTTAGCGCATCCTGGATAGAGTTATTTTGAACTGTGTTTCCCTTCCAACTGGACTATGCCTTCCAGTGGAGCACTAACGCGAGCTGCTCCTGGACTTGCTGACTGCCCTGTCAATGTGTTCCCAGGGTCTTTCACTCTGCATTCAGGTATGTTGCCGCCCTGTATATAGTTAGTTTATTATTGCATTGTGTTGTGGTGGTGCATGCGTCTTGCCTGTACCCCGCTGTATATATACAGTGAGGGAAAAAAGTATTTGATCCCCTGCTGATTCTGTACGTTCGCCCACTGACAAAGAAATAATCAGTCTATAATTTTAATGGTAGGTGTATTTTAACAGTGAGAGACAGAATAACAACAAAAAAATCCAGAAAAACGCATTTCAAAAAAGTTATAAATTGATTTGCATGTTAATTAGGGAAATAAGTATTTGATCCCCTAGCAATCAGCAAGATTTCTGGCTCCCAGGTGTCTTTTATACAGGTAACAAGCTGAGATTAGGAGCACTCTCTTAAAGGGTGTGCTCCTAATCTCAGATCGTTACCTGTATAAAGGACACCTGTCCACAGAAGCAATCAATCAATCAGATTCCAAACTCTCCACCATGGCCAAGACCAAAGAGCTGTCCAAGGATGTCAGGGACAAGATTGTAGACCTACACAAGGCTGGAATGGGCTACAAGACCATTGCCAAGCAGCTTGGTGAGAAGGTGACAACAGTTGGTGCAATAATTCTCAAATGGAAGAAACACAAAATAACTGTCAGCCTCCCTCGGTCTGGGGCTCCATGCAAGATCTCACCTCGTGGAGTTTCAATGATCATGAGAACGGTGAGGAATCAGCCCAGAACTACACGGGAGGATCTTGTTAATGATCTCAAGGCAGCTGGGACCATAGTCACCAAGAAAACAATTGGTAACACACCGTGAAGGACTGAAATCCTGCAGCGCCCGCAAGGTCTTCCTGCTCAAGAAAGCACATGTACAGGCCCGTCTGAAGTTTGCGAATGAACATCTGAATGATTCAGAGGAGAACTGGGTGAAAGTGTTGTGGTCAGATGAGACCAAAATCGAGCTCTTTGGCTTCAACTCAACTCGCCGTGTTTGGAGGAGGAGGAATGACCCCAAGAACACCATCCCCACCGTCAAACTTGGAGGTGGAAACATTATGCTTTGGGGGTGTTTTTCTGCTAAGGGGACAGGACAACTGCACCGCATCAAAGGGACGATGGACGGGGCCATGTACCGTCAAATCTTTGGTGAGAACCTCCTTCCCTCAGCCAGGGCATTGAAAATGGATCGTGGATGGGTATTCCAGCATGACAATGACCCAAAACACACAGCCAAGGCAACAAAGGAGTGGCTCAAGAAGAAGCACATTAAGGTCCTGGAGTGGCCTAGCCAGTCTCCAGACCTTAATCCCATAGAAAATCTGTGGAGGGAGCTGAAGGTTCGAGTTGCTAAATGTCAGCCTCGAAACCTTAATGACTTGGAGAGGATCTGCAAAGAGGAGTGGGACAAAATCCCTTCTGAGATGTGTGCAAACCTGGTGGCCAACTACAAGAAACATCTTACCTCTGTGATTGCCAATAAGGGTTTTGCCACCAAGTACTAAGTCGAAGGGGTCAAATACTTATTTCCCTCATTAACATGCAAAACAATTTATAACTTTTTTGAAATGTGTTTTTCTGGATTTTTTTCTCTCACTGTTAAAATACACCTACCATTAAAATTATAGACTGATCATTTCTTTGTCAGTGGGCAAACATACAAAATCAGCAGGGGATCAAATACTTTTTTCCCTCACTGTATACTGTAGACAGCAGGACTGTGGCCTGTGCTAGTGCTGCTCGTAGACTGGAGAGCCACTGGCGCTGTTTCCAGCTGATGGCACTCAAGCTGTTCTTACTGCCTCGCTGTGTATATAGTTCTTTGGTCAGCAGGTCTATGGCCTGCTCTGGCTGTGCGTCATGGAGCAGGTGACCACTGCTGCTGTCCTCAGCGGAGGGCACTCAAGTTAGCTCTCAAGCCCCACTGTGTACATAGTTAAGTTTTTTAACACAGTACAGCTTCTGTTGCCCTGCATTAGCTATGCTAATAAGGGTAAGGTTGTCTTCTAAGGAATAAATAATAATAATAATAATCAAAACTTAAAATTACATTTTTATGCCTCAGACATAAACCATTGTTGCCATTCTCCCACACATCAATGGTACATTCTGACCCCGGTAGCACGACACATGCACAGCATGGGGAAGGCACGATTAAGCCAGCACATCTGCTGATGCTCATTTTGTAATAATAATGTGTAATAATGTCAAGTGGAGGTATAATTATGTACTGTGGCTCTCAAGAGTATTCACCCCCCTTTCATTGTGTTACAACATGGAATCAGAATGAATTTAATCAGGAGTTTTTGCCATAACGTCAAAGTGATAAATATAATCTGCAAAATGTTCTAAATGAATTACAAATACAAAACAGAACATACTTCACTTCCATCCACTGCAAACGTTAACACACACACCTCATTTAAATAGGGTGGTTCATTGCAAATGAGCTGAAGTAATGAGGCATATATTTTGTTCTACCTGGTGCAAGTTACAGCTGTGCTCTGCTGCGTTGCCTGACATAAAGACCTGGGATCTTTTAAAATTGCAAACTAAAAGCATAGCGCAAGGCGACCATTGCATTTGAATGCAAGGACGGCGAGATTGCACCCTTTTCAAAATCCAGCTGTAAGTATGAAGAAATGTGAACACAAAAGAACCGATTTCTGACAGGTATGAGCAATTGCTCAACTCTGTTTTCATTATTGTGTCTTTGGTCCACCAGATTTGTAATCTGAATCTGGGGGTAGCAGCAGACAAGCAGAGCATTCACGTAATGACTGTCAATGACTGTAATGCAACTTGATCATACAGGCGACTCAAGGCATCATCTCACAACTGGTCAAAGGCAAAGTCCACAGGCCGGGAGAATGGAGAGTCTTCCCTGGTGCGTGGAGCTCTGGAGCCCCAGCGGGGGGCATTTCTGGCCAGGCCATGCTGGATGAGTGTTTTACTACAGCCAGAGTCCAGATGGGTCTTGACTTCATGTCCTCCAATCTTTACCAGAATTGTGAAGTCCTTGACTGCCTCTACTGTAAGCCGCTTCACCAGGCTGTGTTTAGAGATCATTCTACACCCATGTGACACCGTAGCCATTTCAGGGGATTTTATTCTAACAAGAGAGAGAAAAAAGTAGGGGCCATAGCTACGTGTTTTCTATGTGGAGAGGGATTAGGAAGGGAAGGGAAAGGGGCATAGTGTGTGTGTGAGTGAGAAGCGGCAAGAGGGGGAGTCATGGTGGTTTTCATGGGAGGAGAGGGTCCACCTCATGTCCCTGACTGTCAGGGTCCTCCCGAGCAGTGAGCTAGTTCTCAGCAAGACGGGTAGGTTCCTCCAGAGACGTTAGTCGGTGCCACTGTCCATCAGCCGTGAGTCCCAATTGATCCAGTACACTCACCTTCAATGCTTCAAAGTCAAGCGCCCCATAAGGGGCCAGGCGTACAGCCCACTGCGACTTCGGCCAACTGCAACAGCGAGCAGTGCATTCAAAGATGATAATGAACGTCTCAGGGTCATCCCACAGTCCCATCTTGAGGATTTTCGAACTGGCCCAGGCTGTCTCTCTAATGAGCCCCGTTCCGTCTGCAGCTGCTCCGCTGTCAGGGAAGTAGGGGCATGTCATCTGCACAAGTGAATCCAGAGTGCATTGCTACTGAGCCTGCAACTCAACAACACTGCTCAGTAACCATGGAAGTCTTCACTTTTGCTGCTCAAGGAACCCGACTCACAGCCTTGGAGTCACCCTTCATGGTCACCAATGTAACAGAGTAGCAACGCACGGACAGTTCAGGCAATCCAAAAGGCATTTTATTCAGCACTTTCAGATTTCTCAAGATGAAAATAACAATATCCTCCTCATGGAGGAGGAGTTACCCTGGAGTAGCAGCCTGCAATTACAGAACTGAAGGCTTTTTGTGTGTATGATAAAGCAAGTAGTGGGTGTTACTCTTGTGATACAATATACAACAGAGGGTTAATGGTATATTTTAAATAGTACAATATTACCGCCTGAAATGTTTCTGTTTTCCCTTTGAAGGGTTTCCCTGCACTCCTCTACACAGCTGTGGCCTCTCCATGCTCCTCAGTGCAGAACTGACAGAAGCTCCCTTCACACAATGTTGTTTTACTCTTGTATCTTAAACATATAGGTCCCAGGGTCAAATGTCAGTGTTTTTCTTTGGAAATGTTGCATGATGTAAACTTCAGTCCTCGGTGACAGCCTAATGAGTTGAACTAATTGCTTTAATTGCCTTTGTGTACAGCCTGTAGATCCCCAGTGGACTGGGACCTGGTATAAAGCTGTGGGTATTCGATTCAGGTGCTCAATCCATCGCTTCAGTCTAACTGGACTGCCAGCATCGGTAAGTGTCCTGAACTTCAGAGCGGATCAATGTTGTCTTTCATTATTACACTATTTGTGAGGTTGCTAGCGTGTTCCACTTGAGAGATAGAATTAAGTATGTTAATATGCAAAAGTAAACACCCCACAGGACTGTGCAACACCACGTTGTAAATTGTGCAGAATTGATAACATGTCTTTTTTTCCTTGTCATGATACTGATTATGTGTGGATCAATTTAAGTTTTTAATGTAGTTTGCAGGGGGTGTGCAACCTCTGCTGTTGCTGAATGAAGTTAAATTTTCAAATTCTCCAGTAAATAGTTTTCTTCCTTATCTTGCTTTTGTTGTTACTTAATATGCCAATATTATTTGAAGAATAATATGTAACCCCACGTTGGTCACTCTGCATACAGAGTGTTAACAAGGCAATTATATACCTGAACTAGGACCTGACATGAATGTGGGAGTTAACATTTAAAAATATCAAATCAAATTCCAGGTTCCCAGCATAAAAGTTTTATTGATCCTTCTCCTGGTGATAAATAAAAACTGATTTCATCATTCAGCATTGACAAACAGAAGAGCACATAATATTTAAATTCTTTACCTTGTCTCTTCTATTACAAATTGTGTATTTTACTAGCCAAGATAAAAAAAAAAAAAAATAACAGTAACAGTAATAATAACCAATTAATATGCTTAAGTTTAAAGTCTGTGCTCAGTCCCAATGTACATTTATCAATAGTTACACATAAGGGCCCGTAGATGTCGGTGGTGCACTTTTTTTACCAAATCCGCAAATGTGACTCATGAAGACAGAAACAGGTACACCTACCTCACCGGTTACGTTTTTGTTCAGAGGGTGACCAGGGGTGTGGGGTGAATAACTATTTGTGCAAGAATAATTGTTTTTAAGGAGTACGTTTTTCCTTTCTTTAGATTTCTGTTTACTCATGATTTTTCTTCACACGAATGTAGTTGAGCCTGTGGAAAACACAGCAATACTGGCATCCACCATCCTTCTGGAAATTCTGGCTTCTAAAAGTGTTCACACCGCTGTTGTTTTTTAAAAAAATATATATTTTTGGTGCAATGATGCACTGCAATAAATACCTAAAGAGATGAAAGGAAAAACAACATCCTACATAAAGATCAGGCGCACAGTGTTTCATCCTCAACTCCCCTTTCAGGTGAAGAGTTCAAGTACAAGGAAATGCAGGTGGGCTAAACGGCGAAAGTCCAGTTACCCATTAGGCTAACAGATTGGTCCGTACAAGATGAGATGATTAATTGTTCCTGGCGCGAAACCACAGAGCACCATGGGAAACAAAGTTTTTCCTCTCATTTAAAGGTAGGGTGTGCAATCTTTTCCAGAAAAAAAATGTGTTATACTGGTTGAAAGTCTCTTCACATCCTAATAGCAATCAATAATTTAAGTGATCTAAATGTAAAAAAAAAATATATATATATATATATATATATATATATATATATATATTCTGTGGAAGGGACAGGACTAAAAAAGGTTCGACCAATTATTGCATTCAGTGCGAATGTAATGATAGGTTGTCCTTCCTGTCTATCAATCTATATTTGCGTACCACCGCGCAACTTGTTTGCGCAGACAATTACACGTCATTAGCGCGGGTTCCTTGACACTGTGCAGAGTGAGTGCGAGAATGGAAGGCTAACCGCAGCTACTATTTTTAAAAACAAAATAACCGTAAATAAGTTGTTTACGTTCATAATTATTGTAATGTCTAGAGGGGGCTTGGCTGTGGAGATGTCTCTGATGCGAGGGCGGGCTCTATGCTTTCAAAACAAGCTGCTAACTGCTGGCTTCTCAGGGTTGCATACCCTAGCTTTAAGTAAAACCACCAATCACATACATTTGTGCATTTGTTTGTGCCTTAGAAATGTATTTTAAAAAGTAAAAAAAAAAAAAAAAAATTGAAGAGCTATCAAAAAGTAAGAAATATGATTAAAAAACACAATGTTCCATCTCTGCTGGCTTTTCACAGGTAAGATCAGCAGCCACTGCTGGAGGAAAGACACATTACTAAGACATTGTTACCATTGTTATCATATTGACTGCTCAACAACAGGGTAGGTTTATGCAATTTTAAATACTCTAGAGGTAAAAAATATACACATTATATATTTTCTCAGTATCTGCATCATTTATGGGTTATATTTCCTACCACAATACATTGTCTCATCACATCTTAGTTAAAACGAACTTAGTAAACTTAGTATTTTGCTGTGCAGGATTATTTCTCATTTCTGATGTTTTTCAGAACAGCCATGGCTGATGCAAACTACACGGGATCAATGGTCAGTGAATTCATTATTGTTGGTTTCCCTGGACTGCAGGATAAAGAGAGCAAGGCCATCCTGTTTGCTGTGTTCCTGACAGTCTACCTCCTCATTTTAATGGGGAATTTTCTCCTTATTTGCATACTGGCTGCAGACAGACACTTGCACACCCCCATGTACCTGACAATATGTAGTCTGGCCATTATTGACATCGCCTTTTCTACAAACACTGTACCCACTATGCTAGCTGTCTTCGGTTCTACTACTCATACTGTCTCCTTCTCAGCATGCTTCACCCAGACCTATTTCTTTCAAGCTCTGGTATCTACAGAAAGTTTTAACTTACTGCTCATGGCTTATGACAGGTATGTGGCCATCTGTCACCCACTCCATTACCCAGCCAGGATAACCGTTAGGTTCACTTTTCAACTCATAGTTGTTTGTTGGCTGGGAGGGATCCTGATCCCAATCATTACTTTTAGTCTGGCATTCACAAAGCGGTTCTGTGGACCCAATAGAGTTCTGCAATGCTTCTGTGACTATTCAGGAGTGCTACGCCTGGCCTGTGGAGATGTTCTCTCAATCAGCTATGTTGTCTTATTTGTTGGACTGAGTATTCTTCTCATCCCTCTGTTTTTCATTGTGTTGTCCTATGTGAAGATCCTTCTGTCAGTATTGCGTATCTCCAGCTCAGGGGGAAGAGCCAAGGCCGTGTCCACCTGCAGCTCACACCTGCTGGTCCTCTCTGTGTTCTTCCTCACGACAGCAGGGGTCTTCATCTCCTACAGGATTCCTGGGACCTCCGTGGACATGCGTATCATGGGGTCTGTGATTCATAATGTCTTCCCTGCCCTCATGAATCCGATTATCTACTGCCTGAGGACTAAAGAGATCAGGGACAGCTTGGTGAACACCCTGAAAAAGAGCAAAATTTTTCCAGGTCGCAAGTGACAAATTTCAGACCTTGAAATTGTGTATGCTACAGAAGATTATGTTTTCCTCATCCAGTGGACTGGAATGGGTTTATAAGATATTTATGGGTTATATTTTAAATATATTGTTGTGTGTAATCCCTATTGAAAATGCATATCAGAACCTCACAAAAACATTTTGAATATATAAATAAATATATAGATTTCAGACTTAAACCTATATTAAATATATCACAGAAAGATCCAATTTGGTAAGCAAATACAATGATCTATTTAATATATTAAAATATATGTTTATTCCACATGAGCAGCCAAGGCAGCGTATCAATAGGACACATAGGGACACACAGTGGATCACTTGAGACTGAGGAGTCCAATGAGATAGGTGGGAGCAGCTACAGGCCAGCAATCTGTTTGAAAGATGTAATTTAAATGTGTTTTGAAGCAGCATTGGTTCTTTGTATTAGATATGATTAATTCCTATGAATTCCCAGTGTATCTGTTCTTTGCCATGATCATTTGCAAAAAATAAATTCTACCAAAGTTAGCTGGCGTGTACATTATGATTATGATGTATTTATTTATTTCATTGCCCAGATCTCTTTCCACTTCAAATAATTGATATTCACTCGACTGTGGCACACTGCAGGTCTGAGTTGGACCTGTGAAGCACCCACCATGACCTAAAGCAACTCTAAAGCACATTTCCTAAACTTCTTCCCCACCCCCCCAGAAGCTCAGTCCTGTGTTCCCTGAGTAGCGGCTGATGTCGCTGGGCCTGGACTAAACCCCCCACTGATAATCTCTGAGTCAGGCTGTGGCCTGGCCTCTTTAAATGAACACACACACCCTCAACAGCCTCAGTTTGAACCTTTCACCACCCCACACCCCTGGTCATTTACTGCACAGTCTCTGTTACCCATGGCAATACAAACACAGACACTGGATGGCTTCCTGGGTATGTTTATCTGTTATTTCAACAGTCAAATATACACAGCAGGCACTGTATTGGAATATTATATTGGTCAAATAAACCATTAAAACAATAGCATGTGAATGCATTCATTTGTGTTTTTTTTGTTTTTTTTTAAACAATGTAGAAAATATAATATTGTAGTCAGAAATTCTACCTAAAGGGGGATGGGACATCACTCGTTACCATGGGGAACACATGAACAACTTTTCTAACTGAGCAGCCTGTAAACCACTGTGAACTGTCACTCAGACAGACTCTCCCTCTGCCTGCATTATGTAGTACAGCTGAACTAGTTAAAGCAGGGAGATAACCTTCAATGTCTCATCCCCCTTTTGGGTAGTATTTTCAACATGAAAAATAAAAGCCCATACAAAATATATTACAAATAAATATGTAATAAATCATAATTAATTTTAAATATAATTGTAAAAGCTGGACACAAACGATGGGAGAGAGAGAGAGTCATGGGTTCCGGCGGTGTCCGGCAGGTGTCCGGCAGTGTTCTCACTGGTTCAAACAAACAAAACAAAAACAAAAAAAGGGGAAACAAGGCAAAACCAGTACACACGAATGTCCACAAAACTGGTTGCTCCGGGCAGTCCAACGTGAGGTTGTCACTTCTCTCTGTGGACAGCTGTACTAGTAACAGCTCACAGCGGCCTACAGGCTGCTCAGTTAAAACATGTGTTCATGAGTTCCCCATGGTAACGAGTTCTGTCCCATCCCCTTTTGGGTAGTATTCTCTTTCAGATAACCAGGGCTGCATTTGCAAACTGTCGCTTTAATGGTTTATTTGACCAATATAATATTCCAATACAGTGCATGCTGTGTATATTTGACTGTTGAAATAACAGATAAACTTACCCACGAAGCTATCCTGTATCTGTGTTTGTATTGTCATGGGTAACAGAGATCGTGGCCAGGGGTGTGTGGTGGTGAAAGGTTCAAACTGAGGCTGATGAGGGTGTGTGTGTCCATTTAAAGGGGCCAGGCCACAGCCTGACTCAGAGATTATCAGTGGGGGGTTCAGTCTGTAATTATCACTTATCAATTAATAACTAGGAGAACAAACTTATGTGAATTGCTAGCCTGTGCTAGTATTTATTAACATGCTTCCCAAAACTGTTGCTGCCAATACCTCACTTCCTGTGTTCCCTTTATAATATATCATATGATTGTAATACTGACTCCTTGTGATTATAAAGTGTAACTGCAGATCACCACACAGTCCAGGCCCAGTGACATCAGAGACATCACTTACTCCCATCTGCCTGAGCGCCCTGGACTCCAGGTGTCTTACAAATGACATCAAGCAGCCGCTACTGAGGGGAACACAGGGTGGAGTTTCTGGGGCGGGGGCGGGGAAGAGGTTTAGGAAATGTGCTTTAGAGTTTCTTCAGGTCATGGTGGGTAATTGGGCGCAGTGCTTCAGCTCAGACCCACAGTGTGTCGAGTGAATATCAGTTATTCGAAGTGGAAAGAGAACTGGGCAATAAAATAAAATAAATATTATTATCATAATTATAATGTACACACCAGCTAACTTTGGTAGATTTTTTTTTTTTTTTGCAAATGTTCATGGCAAATAACAGATACATTGGGAATTCATAGGAATGAATCAGCTTAAAACCAAAAATCATCTCAAATAACCAATGCTTCCCCCAAAAAAGATTAAATGGCCTTTTACAAAGAGATGGCTGACCTGTAGCTGATCCCTCCTGTCTCATGGGGCTCCTCAGTCTCAAATTATGATCTCTTGTCCCTATGTCAGTGATTCCCAACCACTAGTGGGCCGTAGAGTTACTGCAGATGGGCTGCAAAAATATATACTTTTATGCTTTTAAAATAAGAACACATTTTGCTATTTTTTTATATAATTAGGGCTGTCTTCGAATGTTCCAAGGTTCGTTCAGTCTCCAGACCTTCAGAGGTTTTTACATCTTGTTAATAGAAATTGGCTGTATTCGAAACTGCATACTACCCATACTACACATAGTACATACCAACATTTCAGCATGACTTGTTGTGGGATATAACAAAGTTCAAAACTGTCGTGTCAGTAAGTATTGGACTAGATAAAATGTAAACAATGTATTTTGAAAATGTATGATTACACTAATCATTTAAAGTTTTTTCTTCTTAAACAGCACTATCCTACCAGCATGCATGTGGAACAGTGTGTTATTCTGCATTATTTGCTTCTTCATCCACCATTATGCAAAGTGTTCAGCAATACAGTATAATGCAACTGAAGAAAAAAAAAAATGTCTTGACATTTAAATGCAAGGAAGTTGAATGTAAGCTGTGCAACTGAAAAGTGGTATATCAGGCAACCTCCTGGATCATTTAATCAATGTAGGTTTAAATTGGTATGCATTATTTATTAGGCTTAATAGATCAATTGCAATGAACTGAAAGCAGCGCACTAACTGGAGATGAGCCCTGTGGAATTAAAGTTAGAAATTCCCCTCACAAATGGTTTACTTCAACAGCCAGGCCAGAAGGTAGTTTGACTCCTGTTTGTTATTTTCAATGAGCATCTTGGAGAAGATGCCAAGGAGTATGATTTGAGTGTCTGCTCCTTAATCCTTGTATTGACCCATGGACTTTGTCCTCTAATAATATATTCTACTTAGCAAGCTTTTGGATAACACAGTAATGACTTATTAATTGTAACCAGATCTTTGTTTTCTGTCTATAAAAAGCTCTGACTTATAACATGGAAGCAGAGCAGCTTTGGGATCTTCTTGATTCACTGCTGTTCTCCACGTCACGTGTAATAAAGGCATTGCAACAAATGTTCCAACCTGATTGAAGACTGATTGTTCATCCACAGCCCGTATTTAGTACGTAGCTGCATACTAACTAAGATCACTCCAATTTACTCATTATTATTATTATTGCTATTAATATTATTATATACCAAAAAATATGTAATGTTGACTATACTGTAGAAGGGAGTCTTTTTCTTGTAGTTAACTCAACTATTAAGGTTACTATGTTCCGGTGTCTTTAGTATTTACTACATTCAGTATAGTTTATTCATCAAGGGTTTTACACCGATTCCCTATTTCCGACACTATTTTCTATATTTAATAAAATACAAGTTAAAGTTAGGAAAATAGGACATATATATAAGACATAAAACAATGTATTCTGCAAGGAATAAAACTCCAGCAGGTATATCTTATTTTGGTAACAGTTTATTTTAAGTGTCCATTATAAACAATCTATTAACACGTTATTAATTATGATATTATTTGTTATATGATTATTACTACAAATTAGAAATATATTATTAGACATTTTTATTTATTTTATTTTGCTATAACACGTTATATTTAATAACATACTTATTATGTATGTATTATACATATTATAACATGACATTTTCATGCCGACATCAATCTATTATCATAATAGATAGAATAATAGATAGAATAGAGCGGAAGCCAGACCTGAGCAATCAAGTGAGACAGCAGACGTGCGGACATGACCGGAAGGACTGCGCCTCTGAAGTGCAGCAAGAGCAACAACAACAGCGACCCACACAGGAGCACCTGCACTGTGGATCTGCCTCCGAGAAGCGAAGCAAAGACAACAGCGGCACACAAAAGGGGAGTACTGCTAATATGTCTTTTTCTAATGCCATTTATTGTTTGTCATGCAGCATGCTTACCATGGTTAGATCCACCGACCATAATGATAATTTTTCATGCACAAAATGCGTAGCTAATATGGAGTTGGCGGAACGAGTACGCATGTTGGAGGAAAATAAAAGAGGCCGAAAATTGGCTTGACTCGGTCTGTAGAAACCCGGACTCGTCCTCTGTAGCAGCGAGAGGCCACACCGGCGGCTGCGCAGTCACAGCAGGGCTGCTGGGTCTCAGTAAATAGAGGCTCTAGAATCTATACTAAACAATCTATACTGTTTGAGGGAGGTTGTGTCAGCTTTAACCAGGTCTGAAGAGTAACAGAAACAGAGTCAGCTTTAAAACTCTAGGAATGTGAAATGTATCTAGAAATATTAAATTTATTTCTAGAAATATTATATTTAGATCTTCACTATGCAAAACAGCGAAAAAACTATGTCAGAATATAACTCTGACCCGCTACCAACACAGAGGGGATGAGGCCTTCAGCAGGCTGTCCTCTCTAAATAGGCCTGGCTTATACAGAAGAGATGGGCTCCATCTGAGCTGGAGAGGAGCGCTAATGTTATCTGATAATATAGCTAGTTGTTTAAAATTGTGACTCCTCAGAGCACCGGTCAGGCTGCAGGCTCGCAGTCCTACAATGCAGTCTGCCTGTAACTCCCAGCATAGCCTGACCCCGATCCTAGATCCCTGCCTGGGGGCATCCAATAAAGTACATACTCCTGAGATTAAATCTTATACAAACAAAATGAATAGTTATCCTATTAAAACAGTAATTTGTCATTGGCTTGGATGTATTCCTTCCTCTCGGGGCCCTCGTTTCAACAATCTAATAAAAGTTAAAACTACAAGACAATTACCTGTTCACATTACTCCTCCCATGTATAAGCTTGCTGTCTTAAACATCCGCTCACTAGCTAGCAAAGCAGCCTTAATAAATGACACCATAACTGACACACACATAGATGTGCTCACCTTGACTGAGACCTGGTCAAGACCAGATGACACTATTCCATTAGTAGAAGCCTCCCCTAATGACTTCTCTTACTGCCAGAAGGCCCGTGCAACAGGCCACTATGATAAACTCATTATTTTGGGGGACTTTAACATACATATTGACATTAAAGACAACCCCCTCACTGTTAGTTTCTTGTCCCTATTGGAGTCTGTAGGCTTCACTCAGCATGTGTCTGGACCCACACATCGTCACAATCACACACTAGATCTAGTTATTACCCGTGGGGTACAGATTCACCCCAAAACCAGACGATTTCTGACTTATTACATTTGAGCTGCCAGGATTAGAATTGGACACACAGGAGAGGAACATAGAAACTCGCTGCCTAAATCCCACTGCTATTCATAAATTCACTACCCTGTTGCCAAATGCTAGTTTTATCAAAACAGGATCTGCAGATGAATTATTCAACAATACACTAAGCACTGCTTTAGATACAGTTGCTCCATTAAGGACACCACAAATTAAACCAACAAAACGAACACACTCGCTCACTTAAAACAGAATGCCGTAAATGGAGAGCAATAAAACTAGAGGTCTTCCATATGGTATGGAATGACAGTATAATAAGATACAAGCAGGCCCTGCCCTCTGCTAGGTCTGGCTACTACTTTAATTTAACAGACGCATAAGAATAACCCGCGTTTTCTTTTTAATAAAATAGCGACACTTACTAACCAGCAGGTAAAGCCTTCAGAGGTTATCCCCCCCAATATCACCTGCAGTGACTTCATGGATCATTTCAATAGCAAAGTTAATGGCATTAGAAAACAGATAGAACAGGAAACATACACACATACTATAGCCGACACATGCAGTCCTTCACAGCCCCTACCTACCTTGGACTCGTTTAACGCAGTAAATCACCAGGAATTGGTCTCCTTAATTACTAAAATAAACCTGTGCACTAGACCCTATACCCACTAAACTGCTAATACAATCTCTGACATTAATTATTCACATAATACACAATATTATTAATGTCTCTTTATCCTCAGGATCTGTTCCTGAATCGTTTAAAATTGCTGTAAACCACTTTTTTCATTGTACATGCTCCCTTTAGATGTTATCATTCGACGACATAATATTAACCTTCACAGTTACACAGACGACACACAATTATATCTGTCAGTAAATTCTAACGATACAATAGACCTTGAAAAACTAATCTGCTGTCTGTGAGATTAAAACATGGATGACAAAAAAATGTTTTATGCTTAATTCTGACAAAACAAAAGTCCTCATTTTAGGAGACAAAACTCGAACTGTTCATCATGCACTGACAAAACTGAGTAATGATAAGTTTAATTTCTCCCCTAAGGAGATGGCACGAAACCTGGGTGTCATCTGTGATCATAATCTATCCTTTGAATCACACATTCAGAATGTGTCGAGATCTTCCTTCCTCCAGCTTAGAAACATTGCTAGACTAAGACAATTCCTGAGGACACTGAGAAATTGATACACACATTTGTTACATCTAGATTGGATAACTGTAATGCCAATCTGTCAGGCAGCACAAACAGAGCTATTTCTGTACTTCAGTCCAAAATGCTGCTGCAAGAATCCTAACAAAAACTAAAAAACATGAACACATCACTCCAGTATTGGCTTCTTTTCACTGGCTGCCCGTGCACTACAGGATAGACTTTAAAGTTCTCTTATTAACATTTAAAGCACTAAAGGGACTGGCACCTCCCTACTTAAAAGATATCCTTATCGAATACACTCCAGGTCAGCCATTGAGATCCCAGGAAGCCGGTTACATAGTGCTCCCTAAAATACACAAGAAAACCACAGGTGGTAGAGCTTTCAGTTATAGGGCCCCAAAGCTGTGGAACGATCTTCCAGCCAATATAAGAGATGCGTGAGTGTGAGCCTTTAAATCACGTCTGAAGACTCATATGTTTAGTCTCTGTTTTTCTAGCCTATAGTGCCGCTGGTGTGCCATGGACATGCAATGCATAACTGTCTTTGGAAATGTCCTGCACTGCATGACCAGTATCTGAGCACGACTGCCTTCTTGTCTTCCAGCAACAGCCCCCTCTGGGGGTCCGATGAGGCACCTCGTCCCCCCACCATGGAAGTCTAACTTGGCACAACCCTCCTCCAGGGCACCCCACCACGGAGGGCCAACGGGGCATTCACACCCAAGGTCTGACAAGCCATCGCCACCCAAAGCCTGTTGATGGTCCAACCCCCCCACCCCCAATGGCCGGTGAAAGGCCACCTCCAGAGGGAAGAGCACAGCCAGCAGCACCGATAAAGAACTTTCTGATCTCCTTGCTGCTGTAATAACCATACTGCCTGGAGGGGAGGCAACCATTTGGCCTAGGCCCTAAGCCGTGGACCCCCAGAGATTCATTTTCTCCTACATGCCATCCATAGGAGTTTTTTAGTTTTTCTCTCCTCCGTGCCTAGATGGGTTATTTACTTAAATGTTCACTCACTTTATTTTAGATCATGTAAAATGTTTACAGGTCTATATTTATTTTACTTTATTGTATCTATGTATTGTATTTTATTTTGCTGTACGTTTATTGTATGTTTACCAGTCTGTAAAGCGCTCTGTGGCTACCCTGCAAAGGACGCTATACAAATAAAAATTGATTGATTGATAATATGATTGATTGAACTATTCATGTGCTGCTATTAAATATCTTATAATGCTATTTAATTACATATACTATGTAGCGTAAGGTACACTTATAAATTTCAATTAAATAAGTGAATTTATAGTATCACCTTATCACGAATCCTGGAATCTTGTAGAACTCAATTTATGTAATAATTGGACGCAGACACCAATTCCAAAGATATAAATTGTCAAATTTATTCAAAAACAAAGACTAAATGTTAGTAAGACGAAGGTGAGTCTCTCATTAGTATTGTTAGTCGGACATTAAATAACTACTCAGGTTAGTATTTATGTCAGGTAACTTCTCGTTATATATGTATCAGTCTCATTTACGTTTAGGTGCCGAGAAAGATCCTATCATTACTTGTTACCACAATTTCCCTTAACTGATTATTATTCAATGATTAAGGATAGGCAGGGCCACCAATAACCTAATGTCTATTAACGGGTGTCAATTTCAGACTAAACAGTTAAACAGGAATGAGAAAATATTTCTCGGCGTTGACAGATTTTATTTCTAAAATTATCAACAAAACAGTTTAATGCAACACACATTTATATTTAAGAAAACTAAATGATATTACACATTCTAGAGTTATGAATCACAGATTAACATTTCTAATTGATTTCTCAAATGTCATGAATCACAAACTCCAAACTGTTAAACTTATCTGAACTTCATCGCAGAGAGGCCTCTCTGGCTTCGGGCTCAGATAACAGCACACGGCACGAGGTCCGTGTGGTTTGGAACAAAGGCAGTCCGGTTCGGCTTTGTCCAAGAACTTCCACTCAGTCGATGCAGCTGGAAGTTGGGGTTTCGCGAAAGTAGAGTCGTTTCCAAACAGATTTTCCACTGGTTTGAAGATTCCAAGGTTGTGCACAAAATCTTCTTGGCAAGCAGGGTTTCCAGCGTAGTTACTTGAAGACAAAGTCTTTGAGGAAAGCAGGGCCCTGTTCGGTTCCAAGGGTCAAGTTTCTTAAGACTCAAATAGCTATTTAATGACTAACACTTTCGTATACAGTCGACTTAATCAATTGTCCAGCTGTAAAACTCCACTGATCAGGTGGGTACAGGTGGGCATGCGCAGTCTGTAAAGTTCTTTATTTAATAAAGTCCTTTAAAATAATTCTTCGTATGGCTCAATCTCCTTCTCCCAGTTTGACTCTTCTGTTGCTGACTTAGTTGTTTCCTGGTTCCGGTTCTGGCAACAGAGCTACAGGTTGAGCTGTGGCAGTGAGTTACTGGTTCAGGTGAGAGAGAGAGAGAGAGAGAGAGAGAGAGAGAGAGAGAGAGAGAGAGAGAGAGAGAAAGATAGAGAGAGAGAGAGAGAGCGTGCGCTACCATTTATACGCCTGTCTGATGAATAGATGATTGGTTCTTGAGTTTGTGAGATTGGATTTCAGTTTCAGCCCCCAGTGTCCTATTGGAGGGGGGCTTGATTTATGACTGATGTCAATCCATGCCATCTTTTGGAAATGCCGGTTGGCCCGGGTTCGTAGCTCTGTGTCGGGATTTCGGCTCTAGTCCATTTCAAAGAGTTTTTATTACCTACAGGCCCCCTTCCCCAGACATCTCACAGCAGGATTCCAAACTATTTGGCCTATTCTCAGTGCCATCCACCCAAGACTGTCACTTTGATGTAAACCAGTCCCACACTTTAAGGAAATCTGATAACTTTGGGGGGGGGAGGGTTTCCTTAGATCAGTGTTTCAGCTCAGAGCTAAAATGCTCTTATCAAAATACACTCAACATAATGCTACAACTATAAGAAAACTGCATTATATGTTATAGCTCTACCTATAAGGTAAGCTTATAAGTACCATTTATAAATCAATTTTACTAATGTAATGTTTCTCATTACATTGCTAGGTATTCTAAATATAGGTATTAATATATGACCACAGCATTGTAGCTTCATAAACACAAAAATAAATAAGTTATAGACACATTTACCTAGATCAGTCATTTTGACCGGTTATTAAGAACATCTATAAATCAACTATAATGCATAATCCTGCCTGCTCTATACAATACAATCAGTCTCACAATCAAGTGATGATCTCTACTTGTCCACGATATTTCATGTGCTTGAAAAGCACATCCAGTGTATACAATAATACTCAGATTGGCTCAGATTGTGTGGACACTGAGAGTGATTATGCCACAAATACACATGGATCAGAGAAAGAGGTTGAAGAGAGCAGGTTTTGGAAATGCTGTGTTAATTAAAATTACTCTTATTCAGGGGGCATCAGTGATTCTGGGAATGACAGTGATCATTTGTGGGTTTGTGCCAGCATCAACACCACCATCACCGTCGATCCTCCTGCTGCATTGACACCAACAAGACGGTATTGTCTGGGACAGTATAAATCTGGAGGGGTAGGAATACGCACTTCTGAAAAAATTGTAAATGAAAGGCCAGGTCACGGTACTGAGTGTTTTTACTGTGCTGATCAATGTATAATTGCTACTGCACATAGTACAAAGTGCAATAGCACAGGCACATTGAACTCAAAATAATGATTCATGGACTTTATCAGTGGGGGAGCATTTAGTGCAATGCTATATATTCATGGCACAAAAGTTTTCACCTGGAGTATGTAGTACATGCTTATGCAGGAAATGTGGGTAAGGATGTGTTCTGTGTGGATTATACCAATTAGAAAGCTGCCTGGTATACAGACTATGTACATATTAAAGAGTTT